>NC_065582.1:64037915-64354344 GCF_024542745.1 Macaca thibetana thibetana | reverse complement strand
AAAGTATTTCTGAAACTTGAATTTACATAGTATTATGTTAAAAAATGAAGTTTCTGGTTCAGCAATTACCAATATTCAAGAGGCGGGTCCAAGATTTTCTTTTTTAAAAAATTTTGGGTTCAAGGGGTACATGTGCAGGTTTGTTACATGGATATATTGCATAGTGCTGAAGTTTGGACTTCTATTGAAGGTAACATCCAAATAGTGCACATAGTACCCAATTGGTAGTTTTTCAGCCCTTGCTTATCTTCCTATCTCCCCACTTTGGGAGTATCCAGTGTCTGTTATTGACATCTTTATGTCTGTATGTAACTATTGTTTAGCTCCTACATATAAGTGAGAACATGAA
The DNA here is from genome assembly GCF_024542745.1 of Macaca thibetana thibetana. Lineage (NCBI taxonomy): Eukaryota > Metazoa > Chordata > Mammalia > Primates > Cercopithecidae > Macaca > Macaca thibetana. Next base: position 64,353,995 of record NC_065582.1, on the reverse strand, counting down.
GTATTTAAATTTCTGTTTCTGCATAAATTCACTTCGGATAATCCCCTCCAGTTGTCCCCATGCTGCTGCAAAGGGCATAATTTTATTCTTTGTGTGACTGGATAGTATTCCATGATGTATAAGTACCATCTTTTCTTTATCTAGTCCACCATTGATGGGCACCTAAGTTGATTCCATGTCATTGCTATTGTGAATACTGCAGTGACAAACATATGAGTGCAGGTGTCTTTTTGGTAGAATGATTTAGTTTCCTTAGTAATAATCATAGTAATGAGATGGATAGGTCAAATGGTAGTTTTATTTTTAGGTCTTTGGGGAATCTCCAAACTGCTTTCCTCAGGCACTGAAGCAGTTTACATTCCCTCCAACAATGTGTAAGTGTTCCTGTTTCTCCACATCCTTAGCGACATCTGTTATTTTTTCACTTTTTAATAATAGCCATTCTAACTGATGTGAGATGGTATCTCATTGTGGTTTCAATTTGCATTTCTGTAATGATTAGTGACATTAAGCATGTTTTTATATGTTTGTTGGCTGAGTGTATGCCTTTTGAGAAGTGCCTAATTTTGTCATTTGCCCACATTTTAATGTCTTTTTTCTTGCTGATTTAAGTTCCTTATAGATTCTAGATAGTTGTCCTTTGTCAGATGCAGAGTTTTCAAATATTTTCTCCCATTCTGCAGGTTGTCTGTTTACTCTGTTGATAGTTTCTTTTGCTGCGCAAAAGCTCTTTAGTGTAATGAGATCCCACTTGTCAATTATTGTTCTTGTTGCCACTGCTTTTGAGATCTGGAAGATTTTTATTCCAGACATTGGCCTAGGCAAAGAACTTATGACTAAGTTTTCTTCTAAGATTTTCATCTTAAAAGGAAACTTGTAACTAAGTTTCTAAGATTTTTATTTTTCTTCTAAGACTATAATGAGGTTTTCTTCTAAGATTTTAATCATTGAAGTCTTAAATTTATGTCTTTGATCCATCTTGAGTTAATTTTTGTATATGGTGACAGGTAAGAGTTCAGTGTCATTCCTGATTTTGTTCTCAGCTTGCACATTATTGATGTACAGAAATACTATCGATTTTGTGCATTTGTTTTGCATCTTGAAACTTTACGAAAGTCATATATTGGGTCTAGGAGTGTTTTGGAGGAATCCTCATGGCTTCCATGTATAGAAACACATAATCAACAAACAGAGATAATTTGACTTGCTTTTTTCCTATTTGGACGCGTTTTGTTTCTTTCTCTTTGCTGATTGCTCTGGATAGAACATCTATTATTATGTTGAATAGGAGTGTTGAAAGTGAACACTCTTGTCTTATTTCACTTCTTAGGGGGAATTCTTCCAACTTCTGCGTATTCAGTACAATGTTGGCTGTGGGTTTGTCATAGATAGCTCTTATTATTTTGAAGTATGTTCTTTTAATGCCTCTATTGTTGAAAGTTTTTTTTCATGAAGGAATATTGAATTTGATTACATACTTTTTACTTTTTCTGTGTCCATTGAGATGATCAGATGATCATATGGTTTTTGTTTTTAATTTTGTTTACATGATGAATCACATTTATTGATATGCATATGTTGAACTAACCTTGCCTCCCAAGAATAAATACTGCTTGATTTTGGTGAATTATCTTTTTGATATGCTGCTGGATTTGGTTTGCTAGTATTTTATTGAGGATATTTTCATCTATGCTCATCAGATATATTGGTTTGGAGGTTTTTTATGCTGTTGTTGTGTCCTTGCCAGATTTGGGCATAAAAGTAATACTGGTTTGTAGAAAAAGTTAGGGAGAACTCCCTTCTCCTTGATTTTCTGGAATAGTTTCAGTAGTATTGGTACCAGGTCTTCTTCGTAGGTCTGGTGGAATTTGGCTGTGAATCTATCTGGTCCAGGGCTTTCTGTGATTGGTAACATTTTATTACTGATTCAATTTTGTAACTCATTGTTGGTCTGTTCAGAGTTTCATTTTCTTTCTGGTTCAATCTTGGAGGTTGTATGTTTCCAGAAATTTATGCATTTCCTCTAGATTTTCTAGTTTGTGTGTATACAGACGTTCACAGTAGTCTCTGAGAATCTTTTGTATTTCTGTGTGATCAGTTGTAATGTCACCTTTGTCATTTCTGATGGTGCTTGTTTGTAACTTCTTTCTTTTTTCTTTGTGAATGTAACTAGTGGTCTATTGATCTTGCTTATCCTTTCAAAGAACCAACTTTCTGTTTCATTGATCCTTTGTATTTTTTTTGTTGTTGTTGTTCCAATATCTTTTAATTCTGCTCTAATTTTAGTTATTTCTTTTCTTCTGCTAGCTTTGGGTTTAGTTTGTCTTATTTTTCTAGTTCCTTTAAATACAATGTTATGTTGTTAGCTTGATATCTTTCTAACTTCTTGATGTAGGCTTTTAGTACTACAAACTCTCCTCTTAACCTTGATTTGGTCATATCCCAAAGGTTTTGGTATGTTGTGTTTTTATTTTCATTTGTTTCAAATTTTTTTTATTTCTTTGTTAATTTTGTTGTTTACCCAAAAGTCATTCAGGAGTGCGTTATTTAGTTTCCATGTATTTGTGTAGTTTTGAGAGTTCCTCTTGGTATTGACTTCTATTTTTATTCCACTCTTATATGACAAGATGATTCATAAGATTTTTATTTTCTTGAATTTATTGAGACTTGCTTTATGACTGAACATGCGGTCAGTCTTCGAGTATATTCCATGTGCAGATGAGAAGAAAGTATTTTCTGTGGTCTTTGGGTGGAGTATTCTGTAGATGTCTATTATGTTCACTTGGTCAAATGTCAAATTTAAGTCCAGAACTTCTTTTGAAGTTTTCTGCCTCTGTCTAATGTTGTCAGGGGGGTGTTGAAGTCACCCACTATTATTGTATGGTTGTCTATCTCTTCTCTTAAATCTAGTAGTAATTGTTTTATAAATCTGGGTACTCCAATGTTGGCTGCATGTGTATTTAGAATAATTAAATCTCCTTGTTTAATTGAACCATTTATGCTCAACTTTAATATTGATACGTGAGGTTTTCTTTCAGTAATAGTGTTGCTATCTAGTTGCTTTGTAGTCTCAATTGTGTCGTTGCTCTATGAGATCTATGGGCTTTTTACCTTTGTCATGGAAGTGGGTTAGTTATCTCGCAAGTAGGCTGCTGATAAAGTATAAAGTTTAGACTTCTTTCTCTCTGTCTCAAGCACACATTTCCTCATCATGTGGCGTCATCTGCCATGCTATGATGCATCAAGAAGGACCTCACCATAAATGTATACCCCCAACTTTGGACTTTCTAGCCTCTAGAACAACTAGCTAAATAAATCTCATTTCACAAATTACCCAGTCTGTGGTATTCTATGATAGCAGTAGGAATCAGACTAAGACATTGTTATAAATGCAAAGTGGTACAGATATTTCAGAATACAATTTGATAATTTAATATATAAGCAAACACACTCTTCTAATACAATCCAGCAGTCATACTCCCTGAGTTTACACAAAAGAGTTAAAACTTATTTCCACATAAAAACCTGTGCATGGTGTTTATAACAGCTTTTTTTCCCATAATTTCCAAAACTTGGAAGCAACTAATAGGTCCTTCAGTAGTTGAATGGATGAGTAAACTGTGGTACATCCAGCCAATGGAATATTATTCAATGCTAAAAAGAAATGATCTATTAAGCCATGGAAAGACAACCAGAAAGTGGAACATCATTTAGTTATAAAAAGGAAATGAGCTAATACGCCATGAAAGAACATAGAAAAAATTTAAAAGCACGTTACTGAGTGACATACCCTGAAAGGGTATGTACTGTATGACTATGATTCCAACTGTTTGACATTCTAGGGAAAACAAAACTAGAGAGACAGTAAAAAGATCTGTGATTGTCAGGGGTGAAGGGGAAGTGGGGGATGAGTAGACAGAACATAAAGGAATTTGGGGGCAGTGAAACTATTCTGTATGATACTATAAGGGTGGATATATGTCAAAACCAATAGAACATACAACACCAAGAGTGAACCCTACTGTAACCTACACACTTTGCTGGACAATGATATGTCAATGTAGATTCATGGGTTGTAACAAGTTTACCACTCTGGTGGAGGATATTAATAATGGAGGAGGCCATGCACGTGTGAGGGCAGGGGGTATATGTGAAATCTGTTTCTTTCTGATTTGCTGTGAACCTAAAACTGTTCTGAAAGGTTATTTATTTAAAAAAAAAGTCAAGAAAAACAACAGATGCTGGCAAAGTTAGGGAGAAATAGGAACACCTTTACACTGTTGGTGGAAATGTAAATTAGTTCAACCATTGTGGAAGACAGTGTGGTGACTGGTCAATGATCTAGAACCAGAAATACCATTTGTCCCAGCAATCCCATTACTGGGTATGTATGCAAAGGAATGTAAATCATTCTATTATAAAGATACATGCACTCATATATTCATTGCAGCATTGTTCACAACAGTAAAGACATGGAATCAACCACAATGCCCATCAATGATAGACTCCATAAACAAAATATGGTACATATACACCATGGAATACTATGCAGCCTTAAAAAGGAATGAGGTCATTTCCTTTGCAGGGACATGGATGGAGGTGGAAGCTGTTATCCTCAACAAACTAACACAGGAACAGAAAACCAAACACATCTTCTCACTTATAAGCGGGAGCTGAAGAGTGAGAACACATGGACAGAGGGAAGGGAACAACACACATTGGGGCTTGTTGGGAAGTGAGGCGGAGGGAGAGCATTAGAAAAAATAGCTAATGCATGCTTGGCTTAATACTTAGGTGATGGGTTGATAGATGTAGCAAACCACCGTGGCTCAGATTTCCGTCTGTAACAAACCTGCACATCTTGCACACGTACCCCAGAACATTAGGAAAAAAAAAAAGTCAATGTCTTGAAAAGCACATTAAAGAATTAGATGAGTGGCCAGGCATGGTGGCTCATGCCTGTAACACACTTTGGGAAGCCTAGGTGGGCAGAGCATCTGAGGTCAGATATTGGAGACCAGTCTGGCCAACACAGTGAAACTCCAATCTCTAGTAAAAATACAAAAAAATTAGCTGAGTGTGGTGGTGGGTGCCTATAATCCCAGCTACTCAGGAGGCTGAGGTAGGAGAATCGCTTGAACCCAGGAGGAGGAGCTTGCAGTGAGCGGAGATAGTGCCATTTCTCTCCAGCCTGGGCAACAAGAGTGAAACTCTGTCTCACAAAATTAAAAAAATTAAAATGATACAATTGAATTCAACTGTGAACCCTTTTTGATATGAAATAAAACATTTATAATAGAAATTTGAGGAACAATTTCAATATTAACTATAAATTAGTTAGTTGATAGGAAATTATTAATATGTTTGGTCTGAAAATATATTTTGGTTATATATGAGAATGCCCTACATAGACATTTAGACATTTGCTTTTAATTCAAAGAATTAAAGTTTTAAGATGTTTCCAAGTTATTTGCAACTAAATCAGATAAATTATAACATATTCATAAAGGGAAAGCAAATATTTTAAAATATCAAGAATTATTGAATGTCAGTAAGTGAGGAGTAAACAGACGCTCATTGTGTGAAATTGTTTATAGTAAGAACCTGGAGAAAAACAAGCAATAAGATGAAGCATTAATATGGAACAGTTATTTTTAGTAGTGAAATTACAGGTACTTTATTTTTACTTTTCAGCACTGTTCATTTTTATACTTTTAAACTATCATACAATCACTTTAAATTTAGTTTATCTTCATTCAACATATTAGTCATTCATTATGTAAACAGTTTCTCTCATAAGAAGACATTTTAATATTTTTTCCCTTCCACTATAAATATACAATAAACAATTTGCTTTGAAAAGATGATGAATCAGTGCTCTCATTTTTTCTCATGCAACTAAGATGTGCTTCAGTGATACTAATTTGTAAATCAATATGACAGGAGACTACAGACAGATCCTAAAATAATTCTCCCCTTCAACATGGGTTTCTATTGTTCGGAATGTTAGATAGATAATGACCCTAAAGATCTTCTAAGAAAAATTATGCATTACTTACAGAGATGTTACCAAAACCTGTTGTTAGACTTAAAAACCAAACATGGAAAAAAAAGGATTCTAATAATTTTCTACATAGTTTGACTCTTCAGGCAGACCTTTGCCAGGTCAGCTTTAATTAGGCCAGAATCCAGCAGGAAATTACATGGTACACCAGGTTTGTCATTGCCTAAGTTGCTGTTGTCATCTTTATTTGAGGCTGTCTTCAGCCAGGCTTTACCCATAACAAGCCAGCAAGAAAAGTATCTTTTAAAATAACTTTTTATAAATTTTGAAGTTGTTTCAGATTTTCAGAAAAAAAAATGTGACAGTAGTTCAGATTGTTCAAATGCATCCCACACCCAATTTCTCATATTTTTAACATTTGCATTACTATGGTATATTTGTTGCAATTAATGAACCAATATTGATATATTATTATTAATTGAAGTACATACTTTATTCAGATTTCCTAAGATTTAATCTAAAGTCCTTTTCTATTCCAGGATCCCATACAGAATACCATGTTACATTTAGTCATCATCATGTTTCTTTATATTTCTTTGACTGTAAGGGTTTATCAGAATTTTCTTATTTTTCATGAGCTTGGCAAAAGTACTGGTGAATTACTTTGCAGAATGTCCCTCGATCTGGAATTGTCTGATGTTTTTCCTATTATTAGTGTGGCGTTGTGGGTTTTTGGCAGAAGACCACAGGGGTAAGGTGCCATTTTATCACATCTTATTAAGAACAAATGCCATCGACATGAGTTTTTTGTTAACTTTTTTGGATTTTTCATATATTCGTGTCAATTATAAAGAAGGATGATTTCATTTTTTTCTTCCCAATCAGTATATCTTTTATTTCCTTTTCTTATGTTATTAAATTAGCTAGGACTTATATAATATATTGACTATGAAGTAGGGAGAGAGGGCATTCTGGTTTTGCTCCTGATCTCAGAGACATATCCAGTTCCTTATACTTAAATATGATATAGTCTGTCCATTTTTTGGTAGGTATTCTTTATCAAACTGAGAAAGTTCTTCTTCAATAGTTTGCTGGGACTTTTTATCATTATGGGTGATGTATTCTGTCAATTACTTTATCTGCATCAATTCATAGGATTATATAATTTTCTTTCTTTATCCTGTTGATATGTTGGATTACATTGAGGGATATTTTGTTGTAGATCAAGCATTGCTAGTATTATTTCAGTAGGAATAAGTCTTACTTGGTAATGGTGTATAAATCACATTGTTGGATTTGATCTGATAATATTTTGTTGAGGATTTTTGTGTTTGAGTTTATTAAATATATTGGTTTGGAGCTTTTTCTGTCTTGCAATGTCTTTATCCAGTTTTGTGGGTGCCTAACAACCCAAGTGTCAACTAAAATGCTCGTGTGAAATTAAATAACAAAGAGGTTCTCTCTGAAAGAAAAATATGTTTATTTGGGAGTAGAACACTTCAATGGAAATAACTTCTGCCATGGTATACTATGTGCACATTTAGGTAAGTAAAGGGAAACCTTTACCTTAACCAACAACTGTAAAAAAGACTCATATCCCAATTATGTAAAATCATCTATCACATGCACCTTTGCCATCAACATTTTTTGTTATTTATGGTTATTATTTTATGATTTCAGCATTTATTTTAGATTCAGGGGGTACATATGCAGGTTTGTTATCTTGGTATGTTGCTTGATCTTGAGGTTTAGGGTACAATTAATCCTGTCGTCCAGGTAACGAGCATAGTAACCAGTAGGCAGGTTTTCAATCCTTGCCCATCCCGGCCTTTTGATAGTCCTTAGTGTCTATTGTTGCCAACTTCATGTCTACGTGTATTGAATGTTTAGCTTCCACTTATAAGTGACACCAGGTGGTATTTGATTTTCTGTTTCTGTGTTAATTTTCTTAGGAAAATGACTTCCAGCTGCATCCATGTTGTTGCAAAGGACATGATTTCATTTTTTGTCATGGACAGTATTCTATGGCATATATGTACCTCATTTTCTTTATCCAGTCCACTCTTGATGGGCATCTTGGTTGATTCCATGTCTTTACTATTGTGAAAAGTGCTGTGATAAACATACACGTACATGTGTCTTTTTGGTAGAATTATTTATTTTCCTTTGGATATATTCCCAGTAATGGGATTTCTGGCTCATTTTGCTTTATTTGAGAAATCTCCAAACTGCTTTCCACAATGGTTAAACTAATTTACATTTCCACCAACAGTATATAAGTGTTCTCTTTTTTCTGCAGCCTTGCCAGCATCTGATGTTTTTTGACTTTTTAACAGCCATTCTGACTGGTGTGAGACGGTGTCTAGTAATTTTTTTTATTTTTGTTTTTGTTTTTTCTTTGAGACATAATCTGGCTCTGTTGCCCAGGCTGGAGTGCAGTAGTGCATCTCAGCTCACTGCAACCTCTGCCTCCTAGGTTCAAGTAATTCTCGTGCCTCAGCCTCCCAAATGGTTGAGATTACCGATATGCACCACCACACTCGGCTAACGTTTTGTATTTTTAGTAGAGACACGGTTTTGCCATGTTGGCCAGGCTAGTCTCAAACTTCTAACCTCATGAGACATGCCTGCCTTGGCCTCCTAAAGTGCTGGGATTACAGGCATGAGCCACTGTGCCCAGCCTAGTACCTAGTAGTTTTGATTTGCATTTCTGTGATAATTCATGATGACAAGCATGTCTTTCCTTTGTGTTTTTGCCACTTGTATGTCTTCTTTGAAAAGTATATGTTCACGTATTTTGCCCACTTTTTAATAGGGTTATTTGATTTTTGCTTGTTGAATTGTGTAAGTTCCTTTTCTATCCTGGATATTTGACCTTTGTCAGTTTATAGTTTACAAATATTTTCTCCTATTCTGTAGGTTGTCTATTTACTTGGTTGATAGTTTCCTTTGCTGTGTGCAGAAGCACAGAAGCAGACGTGCTTGCAGTGGTATTTTTTTGTGAAAGGTTGCAGTGGCCTCTGTTCAAAGTTAATATTTTTCCAGAGTCTTTTACAATACTTTTTGTTAATAGGCATATAAGCATAAGAATCCTCTCTTCATGACCTTTCCTGGCTCTATCTGTCAGGGTTTTAAAAAATCCATGTTGATTCTGAAAATTTTCACACTAGAAAGACTCAGAGAACTTAAAAAAACTGTAGTATTCACACTTATGGTTTATTACAGTAAAAAGGATACAGATTAAAATCAGAAAAGGAAAAATGTGAACAGAGGAAGTCCAGGAGAAACAAGGTAGAAGCTTCCGTGTTTCCTCTCCCAGTGAAGTCACGTGGAGAATACTTAATTCTCTAAACGATGATGTTTGATAACATATGAAATTTTGTCAACACGGGTAGCTCACTTGAGCCTTGATATCCAGGAATTTTACTGGAAGGTGAGACATGTAGGCATGAAGCCCCTGTATAACTACTTAGTCTCCAGCCCCTGAGAGGCCAGTCTTCTTTTTTTTTTTTTTTTTTTTTTTTTTTTGAGACGGAGTCTCACGCTGTTGCCCAGGCTGGAGTGCAGTGGCGCGATCTCGGCTCACTGCAAGCTCCGCCTCCTGGGTTCACGCCATTCTCCTGCCTCAGCCTCCTGAGTAGCTGGGACTACAGGCGCCCGCCACAGCGCCCGGCTAATTTTTTGTATTTTTAGTAGAGACGGGGTTTCACTGTGGTCTCGATCTCCTGACCTTGTGATCCGCCCGCCTCGGCCTCCCAAAGTGCTGGGATTACAGGCTTGAGCCACCGCGCCCGGCCGAGAGGCCAGTCTTCTACAGTGTGGCCCAGGACATCAGGCATATAAAAACAGGTATTTACCATAAATTATAACAGTAGAATAAACCATCTGCCTAAACTCATGCAGCATAGTCCAGGACTTATACATCCAATCATACTCTTATCAGACAGGCTCAGAAATTATCTCCCAGTATCGTATCTGATACCAACCTGTCCTCCTGAAGACAATCCTTTCTTTGGAATGTGCAAGGTTTGGGCAGTTCTGACTTGCTGAGTTAACCCTTTACTGAACTCATAATAATACTCATAATACTGTTCTCATTGAATGTGTTAGTGTTCCTCTGCTTTTATTTTGTAAAAGATATTATGGAGAATTAATATCGTTTCTTTTTAAAATATTTCTTATAATTGACCAATACAATTGTCTGGCTGTGGTGATTTCTTTTTTGGAAGAATATCGATTATCAATTTTATTTCTTTAACAGATATAGGCCTATTCAGATTATTATTTTCCTTTTATAAATTCTAGTACTTTGTGTCTTTCAGGGAGTTGTTCTATTTTATCTAAGTCGTTAAATGCATGGACATAGAGATATCAGGTATTATTTAATTATCCTTTAATGTCCACTTAATATTAGTGAATTATATTTTATTTCTGATATTGGCAATTTGTGTTCTCCCTTTTTTACTTGTTTATTATGGTTTATCAGTTTTATCTTTTCCAAAATAACAGCTTTTGATTATATTGATATTCTCTATTGTGTTTTTTTCAATTTTAGTGATTACTGTGCTAAGTTATATTATTTATTTCCTTTTACTTTCTTTAGTTATGAGTTGTTTCTCTTTAGTTTCTTAAAGTGGAAACTTAGGCTACCGGTTATAACTTTCTTATTTGCTTTTTGTTGTTGTTGTGCTCAACTTTTAATTTTTTAAATTTTATTTATTTTTTAAAATATTTTTATTATTATACTTTAGGTTCTGGGGTACATATGCAGAATGTGCAGTTTTGTTACATAGGTGTACCCGTGCCATGGTGGTTTGCTGCACCCATCAACCCATCACCTACATGATATTAATGTTATAATATATTGTTTGTTATATAATGCTATATACATTTTTTCTAAGAAGTTATTTTACTGCATCCCACAAATTATGTGTTAAATTTTCATTTATTTCAAAAAATATTTCATTTATTTCAAAATTTCATTTATTTCAGAGTTTCTTCTGAGACACTTCCTTTATCTATCTTTTATTTTAAAAGTATTTTTCAATTACCAAATATTTGAAGATTTTCCAGCTATCTTTCTGTTATTGATTTCTAGGTTAATTCCACTATCGTCAGAAAACAATCTTTGTATAATTTATATTATTTTAAATATGTTAAGGTGTATTTAACAACCAAGAATAAGGTCTATTTTTTGTTCTAAGTGAGCTTGGGAAGAATGTTTTGTGACTGTTTTTGAATAGATTTTGTAAATGTCAACTAGAGCAAGTTGAATGTGTTGTTCAAGCAAACTATCCTTAATGTTATGCTTCTCAGATCTATAAATCAGTAAAAGAGGACCATTAAAGTCTCTGATTATGATAGTTTTACCAGTAGTTTGTTTATTGCACCTTTCAATTTGTCAGTTTTTGCTTTACATATTTTGGTGCTTTGTTTGTTGGTGCATACTTACTTAGGATTGTTACATCTTCTTAGAGAATTAATCCCTTTATCATTATATAATATCTCTCATAATTGTTCATAATTTTCTTTATTTTGAAGTCAGCTCCCTCTGAAATTAGTGTAGCTGCTCTGTTTTAAAACAATTATTATCAGCATTGTATACATTTCTCATGTTTTTACTTTTAAACTTTCTGAGTATTTACTATTTTAAGGTTTTCTATAAAAAAAGCATAATTTTATGTGTTCTCTCTGTCTTTCAATTGGTGCATTTTGATGACTCTCGCTTGGAGATTATTGATAAGTTGAATTAACATCTACTATACATAACTTTTAAATAATGATTCTTGCACATTGTTTTTTTCTCTCATTTTTTCTGATTTCTCTTGATTTCCTTGAGCATTTTATATGATTTCATTTTCTCTCCTCTATTAGCATATCAATTATACTACTTTTTAAAATGTTAGTGGGTTCCACAGTGTTTGTAATATATATTTTAAACTGATGTAAGTCACTTTCAAGTAACTCATTACCACTTCCTGTGTGGTATAGGTTTGTTTAATAAAATATTCCCAATTCCTTAATGCATCCTTTATGACATTTTCTTTACTCATTTCATGTATGCATATGCTATACTTGCCCAATACACTATGACTATTATTACAGCTCTACATCACCATCCATTGACTAAATGTATACACACACACACACACACACACATATATGAATCTTAAAAGAAGCCTATATCCAATGTACCTCCAGTACAGATAGCAAAAGAAAGCACTTAGTTCTAAGAGCTCTTTAGTGGAATTAGGATTAGAATTTATCAAGCACAAAACTGGGTTATCGATGATACAAAATACTGAAATCAAGCAAAATTATCACAAACTTTAGCAAAATTATTGAAGACATAAAAATTGGCTTTAAATCTGTATAATATATCATCTCAATCAGCCTTCTAAATGGCATCAGTTTAGTGTCTTGAATTATGTAATTGTATTATAAATGTAATCATCAAAAAGGGATTAAAAACTAAGGAAATCTTATCATTTGCAAGCAGTAGTCTACCATGAGGCACTAACCATCATACCTATGAAGCAAAGATGAAGCACAGATTATCAAAGCAAAGATGGTTATTTTAAACCATATTGTTATTATAAAGAAAGTCCTTAAAAAAGAAAAAACAAGTCCTAGACCTACTGGGGATAAGAGAAATGGTTTGGTTATTCCCTCAAAATGTGTGATGTAAACCTTTTGCTATCAATCTGCTGACTCAATAGAAACAGAAACATTTTTATAAAATTAAATTCATTTTTTATTTTTGAGTAAGAGTTTCGCTCTGCCGCCCAGGCTGGAGTGCAGTTGGCGCGATCTCGGCTCACAACAACTTCTGCCTCTCCGATTCAAGCGATTCTTCTGCCTCAGCCTCCACACTAGCTGGGACTACAGGCATGCGCCACCACGCCCAGCTAACTTTTTTGTATTTTTAGTAGAGACAGGGTTTCACTATGTTGGCCAGGCTGGTCTCTAACGCTTGATGTCTAGTGATCTGCCAGCCTTGGACTCCCAAAGTGCCGGATGAGCCACCGCAATCCAAATGTAATGTATATATTCCCAAAAGAATCAGGTGACAGAACTGTAGAGTAGTATTTATTGCCTGTAGTAATATTCAGTGATATATTTGCTTTTACTAAGAGTATTAACATGACATTAGAATTTCTTGAAGTGAATTATTGTTTTTGAATATGATAAAACCTTTATTAGCTATGACTATACAGGCTTATATTCAACTTTATATGATTTTGCTATTTTCTTAGCACTTAATTTTAATATATTGTCCTGTTTGAATCTACTCCATTGGAATTTATTTAAACTTAGTTTAAGATAAATGCACTATTCATACTTTCTTTTATGTAACCATATTATCGCATTTAACTTTACCTATGAATATATACTTACTTTATATTATTTTTCTTGTTTTCCTCCAGAGTTTCTAGGAAATTACTATATATCTCACAATTCTATCTATCCAACTATTCAGTGTTGTTTTTACATGAATACAGTTATGTTTCTTCCATAAAAATTGAAATTACATTTTCAAATTTTCCTCTCTCTTTCTCTCTCTCTCTCTCTATATATGTACATACACACACACACACAATTAACAGCATTTAACTTTAATCTAGAACTTTTTCTAATTAAATTAAGATGTGTCTCATACGCTGGCAGGAAGCAATCAACTCAGTTAACATGTGAGTTGAGTTCTCTCATTTTACAAATGAAGAAAAATTCATTACAAATTTAATCATGGAATACTGAAATTACTTTCATGTAACCTTACAGAGAATAGGAGACAGGGTCAGGTTTAGATCCAAAGACTGTCAGATTCCAAAACTGATCTTTGTTTAATAGCATAAATTAAGAGTCTTAACAACAATAATATCCTGTGATTTCTTATACTATTTTAGTTCAGCATTGTTTTGTAAATATTGTCACTTATTATTATTATTTTTTTTTTGAGATGGATTCTCACTCTGTCACCCAGGCTGGAGTGCAGTGGCATGATCTTAGCTCACTGCAACCTCTGCCTCCCGGGTTCAAGCAATTCTCCTGCCTCAGCCTCCTGAGTAGCTAGGATTACAGGCACCTGCCACCACACCCACCTTGTTTTTATATCTTTAGTAGAGATGGGGTTTCACCATGTTGTCCATACTGGTCTCGAACTCCTGACCTCTTGATCCGCCTGCCTTGGCCTCCCAACATACTGGGATTACAGGCCTGAGCCAGCATACCCCGCCATCACTTTTTATTTGTTTATTTCTTCAGAAACATCTCCTTGTACAAACCATATTTGAACTGAAAACTGTTCTATTTTTCTATGCTTTACTTTGTGTTTACTGTTTACCTGTACATTTGTGAGTTCATAAGCAAGGTGGAGAGGAAGGGGTTAATACGTTCTGCCTCTCAGGAATTACTACCCACAACCAAAATCATAGCTTAGTTTCTTCTCAAAACACATGTTTGCCATTTTTAATCACAGACTCAGTGATTAAGAATGGAATGAAAAAGAGACATGACTAAGGAGCAATTCAAATAAACAAAGAATTAAGATGCTGTGATATGTTTACAAAGACTAGAAACATCTGCAATATTCCAACTAAGTAGTACAGATAATGTACTCTTTCTTTTAACAAGGGTTGTGAGCGCCATAAAATATCAAAAATATTTAAGTACTACAGAGATCCTCTGCTAGTTTTCCTTTGTCTTCTAGCATATGCTACGTTAAGGTTTTTCTTTATTTCAATTTGTGCGTGTTCACTATTTCTGACTCAGATGCTGGTATTTACTAAAGAGAATCTATCTTGTATTCCAACAGTGTCATGTTAATCAAATCTTGATAAATTATACTTGTCATATTGGACTATTAACTTAGATCACTTTCTATTCAAAAGGAAAATATGCAATGTTATAAGTTCTGATACCAATCACAAAATTTCTCCTTTATTTAAAAGAGAAATGAAAATGGAATAACTGTCTTTACCTATGATTGTATCAGTCAAGATCCAGTTGCAGAAACTATAAGGTAGTATAGCTGTTTCAAAAAGGACACTTACTACAGGTAATCAAGTGATTTCTAAATTATTGGAAATGCTATAGAAATAGAAATACCTCACCATGGGCACTGTGACTTCTGTCATAGTCAGCAAGGTGAAAAAATTGGAGGCCTTCACTGGAATAATTAACTTCACTGACACACCAAAGTAACTGATCCAGGGATGACGAATTTGCTGTAGCTGCAAATGGTATGATACTGTGACTTCTCAACACGTGGACAGGCCACTGGCATACCAGAGTGGACATGCATCCATGGCTCTGTCGGCCAACAGAGAAACAGCTAACACAATAGGAAGTTCAGCCTCCACCGTCTGTTTGCCTGAGAAGTTCTAAGCAGAGGAACATTACATGAAGAACCACAGATGAGAGAGTGTTTTGAAAACAAACACACAAACAAACAAAAAAACCTCTAAAATGCACATTAACAGAGAGCTGTAAGATTTCAATGGAGGTTGAATGTCAAATCACAGTATTGAATATTTTAAAAATTCTCATTTCTTGTACCATTCAAAATCCTCTTCTGAGCCCCCTGAAATCATCTGAGTACCACCACCATTACATTTCAAATGCTGTTTCAGACTATGGAGTGTAAGCCATCTGTTACTGCTGTTTTTTTCTAATACTTTTTTTTTAAATTTTAGGCATCTTATAAGGTATGACATTGAGTAAACATTCATTGAATACTATCTGAGTGCCAAGAAACATGCTAGACACAGAAAAAAAAAACAAAATTAATCTTTTATTTTCCTGGCTCCTGTGGTGTTATGTCAGTTGTTACAAGGTAAGTTCAAATTTAAAAGAAAGATAGATATTCACAAAGGAAACCAAATAGATTTAACAACAATGCAACAATGACCAAAAAAAAAAAAAAAACTGAGACTTCAAACGATTAAAAGGGCAAAGACATGAATAATTTATGAGAAAAAGAAATACAGGTAGCTAATATAAAAATATAGTAGAAATTCATGTTAAAAGAAGGCACCTCTTTTAGCTCCCTTACATGGGTCAGGATTTAAGACATTTTATACTTAAGTGTGTGTGTTTCTCCTTTTTGCTGAAAAAAAGAACCCTGTTATACTTCTGTTTCTATTGTACATTGGTATGTCATTTATGGAAAGCAGCTTAACACTGTGTAATAAGGGTGATTAAATGTTTACATTCTTTTTCAAATTTCTGTAATCTGACTAAATATTATACAAGTCATATCTTTTGTTCTCCACTGTATTCTCTGTAATATTAAAGTACTGGACATATATTTACTTTTCGATAAACTTTGTTGAATGATTGAACGACAATAATCAAAGCATTACTTATAATAGCAAAATAACCTAGAAAAATCCTGAATGTCAGCATCAAAGGAACAATTACTTTTTGGCTTATTATTGTAACAAAATGTTACATAGCCAATAAAAGAATATTTATGTCAAAGTATACTGACAAGAGAATGCTCATTAAATGCTAATACAAAATAGTCTTACAGTAGTCTATACTTCATTATATCAAGTAAGTTTAAAATTAAAAATTAAAAAAGATAAAATGTTAGCTGTCAGTAAAGGTGATTATAGTTCCTAGATTCAACTCTTCTGGTAGAACTCTCCTATTGATAATGAAAGTGGTAGTACAAATAGTTCAGTATTTTCAAAGTTTTTTTATACATTAAAAATCTAGTGAACCTAGATGATTATTCTCCTTAACACTCCTCTGGCATGATGAATATACATATTGCATATAAGTTAAAGGCATTTATTGTTCCTTTTCTCTGTTTATTCTAGCATGAAATGCTATGCAGGTTTATTTTATATTTTGAATAGGATATACACAGTCTTTGATCACTACTCAGGTTAGTATATTTTTAATTTGAGATAAGCAGGATATATATATATATATATATCTAATAAAGATTAAAATATGACCAACTCTTGACATATATTTCAACAAAATGTTAGCTTGTCACAAAACAGTTGTTGGACTGAGACGTTTCTCCAAATTATGGTAGGTAATTACTAGTTTGTGGCAAATGCCACAATATGCAGAGGCCTAGTCTCACATGTACTATAAGCAATTTCCATTCCAGTGGGTTTGCTTACATACTCACATGTACTATATTATGAAGGACTTTAAAGTAAACCCTTCATTTTGTTTCTGCCATAAGTGTGATGTTAAAAAATATGATTCTAGTTTTCATCATGTAGTTTTAAGCTTATTTACATCCACACAGGTTCCACATAATCTTTGGAAATTAATTACTAGTCAGAAAAAATTATGTATATATGAATTATGAAAATTATGTATATATAACAAAGAGTAATGGATAATGGAGGAAGAAAGCTAAGTACGAAATAATGAAATCCAGATAGTTTGTGTCAAAGGCTAGAAAGGATGACTATTTAGAAAAAAAAAAAAAAAAAACAGCTTTTCTCACTACACTGTGTTGCCTTGAGGCAAATACTGCTTGCCTTTCTGCAGATTTCAGCAGCAGCAGCTAAGACACCAGCACCCTCATTAAATAGGTGCAAACTGGCCATCTGCCCTTAGGCACTGAGCATACTAGCTCTACTCTCTAAAAAATCCCCATGGCGTATATTGCAATTTAGGGAGATTGTCTCCTTCTAATCATGCTTCACCTCCCAGTTTAAAATTCAAGAATACAAATGGGATTGATTAACAGAATTTCCTGGTAGGTTTTCCCTACGAGGCTTATTTCCTGTGCTCTAAAACAGAGTCAGCCAATGATAAACGTGTAGGACAAACTGGCATTGCTTCTTGTTTTTATAAATAATGTTGTATTGGAATACTGCCATACCTAGCCCATTATTTCTGTAGTATCTAAAGCTGCTGTTACACTACAAGAGCAGGAATCACTAGTGTGACAAAGATTGTCTGGCTCTCAAAACCCAAAATATTTACTATCTTGTGTTTAGAGAAAAAGTTTGTTAACCCCTGCTGTAAACTCAGAGATTAAGTCCTGGCCTTTGGTCCCTCCTCAACACACATTACCAGTAATGTGTAACGAGCTGATGAACCAAAATAACTAAACACATAAAGAAAGCCATTCTTCAGAGAAAAACAAACTGGATAATACAGGCCATAAGAAGCTAAGCATTATAACATATGAACAAGAACATACAATTAATAATTGTGCTAAAGATAAACAAATGATTGATCAGTGTTGCCAATACAAAACAAAAATAAAAATTTCTTTTTGAATAAAGTCAAAATATTAGGCATGAAAAAGTATGAGTTGACATAAAGAAAACAAAACATTGTTCAGTTGTAGATTGGATATACTGTACCTAAGGGATGAATTAATAAGTTGGCACATCAGATTCAGGAATTTTCCCAAAAGATAGCAAGAAAAGCTAAAGAGACGTGGATGACAGATAACAATCAAATAAGATTTCCCAAAGGAGAGAAGAAAATTGAAGAGAGGAAAATATTTGAAAAAATAATGAAGATAGCCTTCCTATTCTAGAAGGATATTATTCTGAATATCAGGATATTATTTCACCACTAAAACAACTAAAATTACTGAATTTTAAAGTATTTTCTTAGGAGATCAAATAGCTGACATGATAGCAATTACCATACGATCTAGAGGAAATTGAGAACCCACATATATAAACTCAATGATGAATTAGTTTTTGCCCTGAGAACATTTACCAAAGTTTACAAATCTGAGCTTTGGCTATTAAGGGGTGGTAAGATGTGAAAGCTGAGAGAAAAAGGTCAGCTATCTCTGGAGGTATGAAGTCTAACAGGAAAATTTTCCTATTAAAACTGGAGCCCTCAAATCCCAAGTTCTCAGTTAAGAGTTAACTAGACACACACACACACACACACACACACACACACTCTCTCTCTTAGTCACCCTGCCTTCTGCAAAAGATAGTAAATAAAGTTGCCTCGACACTGATTAGACCAGGGTTGTGGGAGTGGATAAATCTGAAAAGTTGAAGCTACAAAGCAGCTCTCAAAATCATATTACTAGGTAGGTACAGAAAAAAGCCTAAAACAAAACAAAACTTTATGCTGTGAATTATCATATTTTATTGTTTTCATATTCACTTTTTTGAGACCCATTTTAATATCTCACAAAGTAATATTTAATAGCTGGAAATAGGTACTGATTTGTTAAAGGCTAGAAAGCAGTTGTGACTTAATTACTATTGAAGGTACATGAGCATTGAAGAGGCAGCATCAGTATGTTAACACGCATACACAGTCATTGACAGAGTACTCTTCCTTTCAATAAATGCTGCACCCCTTTCAGATGGATTTTCAATGTGAAGATGATCTAAGGGTGCCTTGCCCAATTTATTTTTCTCAATTTAGTTTCCTTTTTATACATACAGAAAATGACATATAACATCAACTTGGATGAGTGTAAAATACATTTAAAAAAAAATTCAAAGAGAGTATTTTACTATTTATTTAGCAGCTTTACTTAGCAATTCATAAAATATTGTTGCTTTTTTATTGTTGGCATCTTTGCTTCAATGAAAACAGTAGTGGTTGCAGATGAGTAGTATCCCACATGCACCTAACAGAAACATAATCAGATTTTCTTTATAGGGGCACACCTACCTTAAGCCTCAAAGAACACCCACAAATAATTTTTCAATGAAAATAAGTAGCTTACATTCAAGCATAACTAATCACATAACAAAACAATTTATGATCAACTAAAATGAGTAATAATACAAAACAGAAACAGACCATTAAATATTTCGGATATTGAAATTGTCAGACACAAATATAAAACAACAGTAAAATTATATTTAACATTCTTGAAGAAGTTGAAAATAAGTTTGAAAATATCTGAAAAAGATAGTTATCTATGAAACAACATAGGATAAAGTTTATACATAAGAATTCATTCATTAAATTGAAAATCAAAAGGATGAGTTTAAAAGCAGATCAAAACAGCAGAATAAAGAACTTGTGAACTGGAAGACAAGGCAGAAGTTAGTCAGAAGTATGCACAGAGAAAACTTTAAAAAAATCAAAGTGACATTCGATACATGGAAGACATGAGAAGTCCTGGCAAATGTCAGATTTCTTCTAAAAGAAGAATTAAATTCACGGTTAAAGCCAAATTTCCATGTAAAAAAAAAGCTGTGCTAATAAATATGGATAGTAATGATTTGAACCAAAAAACTCATATGAATTGAACTATCTATGTGTAGTATTAGAAATACCCAACTAAGCTTTATGTTTCCTTTTTATATATGTGCACAAGAATGGCACATGGCCAAAAAATTCTGTCTAAATAAGTCTAAAATTATTTTGAATTTGGAACTGTATTCTTAAAGGCAAATATTGTTTTGAGAACAAGGGTACAATAAAATGTTCCTAACAACACCTGCCATTCTAAAGGAAATTCAGAAAGATATATACACACATACACACATATATATATGACTGTGTGTATATATAAGCCTTACAATATATGTAATTGCCTTACAATGTATAATGTAATTATAATCATATATTATGATTACAATGTAATTAAAACCATACATTACAATTATAATATAATTATAATTATACATTATAATGTATAATATAAGGAATGACTTTATATATACATGTGTATATATATACACACACATATATACATACTTATATATAGCTATTCTTCCTTTACATTGTAAGGCAATTATACGTGTGTGTGTGTGTGTGTACATATATAATTGCCTTACAACATAAAGCAAGAATAGCTACATAAGTCTATAAGGAGAATTAAAACTGCAATCATAAATGCAGCTTGGGCATACCTTTTTTAGTCATCAATATATGAAGCTAACAGAAAATCAGTAATGATACATAAGATTGGAATAGCATTAATTAACAAACAATCTAATGGATATGGATGGAATATTGCACCCAAGAACCACATAATTAATAATTTTTTCTGAGTTTTCTCAACTTATTGGAAGTCTTGAGACAGAATAAGGTGACCATGGGACTGAGTGGTCATGGAAAAGAGAAGAGGGTTATTCCTCTCTTTAGCCTTAAGGCGTGACATTAAAATGCCTCAGACTGAAAAGTAGTGGTCCGTGACTTAGGAGGATGTCCTGAAGAGCAAATGAGGAAAAGTGAATCAAGGAGAAGGACGTAATCAGCAGTGACTTTGATCAGAAAAATTTTGGTGTAGTGCTTTGGGTACAATTCTGATTGGAGTGGATTAAAAAAACATGAGAGCAGAGAATTTGGAGACTTCTTTCTATAACAGATTATCTACTTTTAATATAACACAATAAATAATTAGTAACAAAGGGATGTAGATTCTACGTGTCAGGGAAGGTGGTGAAAGGCAGCAGGCTTTGCTGAAGGAGACGGCTCTTAGACTACACATATTTTCAACTGTAATCATATATTAATATATAATCTTGTGCTACAGAGAAAACCAAAACATAATTTTTTTGTTCATTTTGGGTTTTGTTTTTGTTTGTTTGTTTTTTGAGACGGAGTCTGGCTCTGTCACCCAGGCTGGAGTGCAGTGGCACCATCTCGGCTCACTGCAAGCTCCGCCTCCCAGGTTCACGCCATTCTCCTGCCTCAGCCTCCTGAGTAACTGGGACTACAGGTGCCCGCCATCAGGACCGGTTAATTTTTTGTACTTTTAGTAGAGACGGGATTTCGCCGTGTTAGCCAGGATAGTCTCGATCTCCTGACCTCGCGATCCACCTGCCTCGGCCTCCCAAAGCACTGGGATTACAGGCGTGAGCCACCGCACCCTGCCCCAAACATAAATATTTAAAAATGAATGTGTCATACTTTGTGGGACTAGGTTAATGTAGTATTTTGAGGAATATTTATAGCTTTCAAGATACTTATCAGGAAATAAGAAAATAAAATACTGAATTAAACATTTATCACAAGAAATTGGAAAATAACAGAGCTAGATCAAAGAAATAAAAGAGAGAAATAATGAAATAATTAAAACAGATGACGAAGACAAAAATCCGATTCACTTGTACTTAAAAAACCAGTTTTAGAACCATTCCAAATCAACGTTGAATTTACATCAGTAACCAAACTTCTGAAATTCCGCCAATCTGCAAAACCGCACTCTACAAAAGTTAACCAATCTCTAACCCCTCCTACTTCTGAAAGTTTGCCATCTATTAACTCCATGCTTCCCCAAATCTAAATAAGATGAGTTATCTGTTTTGCTCAGTAAGTCCTACAAACACAGCTCCCTCTTGTTTAGCAAGCAGTCCATTCAGCTACTTGTTTCAGATACTGAGTAAAGTGTTTTTCCTTTTACACTATATATCTGAAAGATATGTCTACTCCTTTCCATATGGGGACAGTGCAAGGATATTCAGTGCAGACTTACTGTGATGACAAGGGTTTGGAGGAAAACAGGATGTCTATAACCGTGTAAATGGATATTTTGAAATTAATGGTTATACACATTAAACTGCAAAAGTCAGAAACAACAGTTCAGATATACACATAGCGATATGTACAAATCTTAGAAATGTAGTGCTTGGTGAAAAAGATAAGAGATGGGATGAGCTATATACACAATATAATACAATAAAATTTGTTTCAAAAATACGAGATAACTACATAATACACATTTTTTTTTTTTTTTTTTTTTTTTTTTTTTTTTTGAGACGGAGTCTCGCTCTGTCGCCCAGGTTGGAGTGCAGTGGCCGGATCTCAGCTCACTGCAAGCTCCACCTCCCAGGTTTACGCCATTCTCCTGCCTCAGCCTCCCGAGTAGCTGGGACTACAGGCGCCCGCCACCTCGCCCGGCTAGTTTTTTGTATTTTTAGTAGAGACGAGGTTTCACCGTGTTAGCCAGGATGGTCTCGATCTCCTGACCTCGTGATCCGCCCGTCTCGGCCTCCCAAAGTGCTGGGATTACAGGCTTGAGCCACCGCGCCCGGCCCATAATACACATTTTGTAAGAATACATAGAAACAAAAAGATACACATTTCACTCAGAATGTTTGCCTCTGGGGATGAGGTAATGAGAGTGAAGAACAATAAGGGAGTACAGTAGAGTACAGGAAGGTAGAGTAAAGTGAGCAAAAGAGAGTTCAGTGTAAAATATAGTATAAGGTGTAAATTAAGGGGAAAGTGAGGGGAGAAGAGTGGAAGGGAGAACAGAAGAGCCTAGAGGAGAGAAGCGGAGAGAAGAGTGTAAAGAAGAAAGAATTGAAAGGAAAGAGAAAAAATGAAAGGGAGACAGGAAAGGAGAGGAGATGAGGGGAAGAAAGGGAGAAAACGGAGAGGAAGGGAAAGGAGTACAAGAGATGGAAAAGGAAGGGAAGAGAAGAGGAGAAGAAAGGAGAAGAGGGTAGGAAAGCAGGAAGTTGAGAGAATACCCTTTTCTGGAATAATGTTGCTAATGCCTTAGGAATTGAGGAATCTAATTAACCTAGTCTTTGTCACCTGGAATCTAAAACATGACTAAAACATAATTTCATATACTTAATTAAATAATGATTGCAAATGTGTATAGATCATAACAAATTGGTACAAAGTTATTTGTTTTAACGTACGTTCTAAGGTTCAAATGAGGTATTCTCTGGTTTCTTTTATATTTGGACATAAAAGTATGTCCTCCACAGTCTATTAACATTGGGGAATATCTTCCCCTTTAGAAACTGTATGAAAAGCTTTGACTAAACAACACTTTTCATACAAGCCTTTGGTAGAAAAGCACAAATAAACTTAACTTGCTGTTTTTTTGAAAGGCAATTAATTAAAGAAAATGTACAATGAGAAATGATTCTTATGGTAACTGTTTATTAATGTGTTCCATTATAATATCTACCTAGTAATGTATTCTATGGCTTTTTTGCATATTTCATGCATACAATGATCTCTATATGTGTTTACTTTCTTTCATGTATGTTCTGGGAGGGCATCCATATTTTTTAGCATGCATGAAACGCAAAGGAGAAAAATAACAACAAAATACCTTTGTCTTTTATTAAAACCATGCTCTATATTTTACCTTAAATTGTGTAGCTATCTATACGTAGACTGTAAATTTATATATAGGTTTTATCTATAAATGAATATGTTACTTTAAAGTAGTCATCATGGGCAAAGTTTCTACTTGTTCAAATAACCACACTATTGGCTAATTTTTGATAACCCTCTTTTGAAATTGTCTAAAAAATGTTTTATGTACTCTTTCTCCATATATATTTTCTGTATTACTTTATTTTTCCATATCTTGTTTAGTAAAAGTAAAATGTATACATATTGCACTGATTGAATACTTTCCATTTCACAGAATGAATGATTTTCACCTGTTCTCCAAATTAAATTCACTCATATATAATGAAAATGTAATACTACTGACACTAAATCTGAAGATTATCCGACAGGCAAAAAAAATAAGCAAACCAACAAAAGTCCATGATCTCCTACAACAAGTATCTGCATGATTCCTTACTGTTTATTTCTCTATAAATACCTGAATAATAGTGCATTAGCAAACAAAATAAAAAAAAACAGTGATACTCTCTTAAAATCACACATAGTCACGATTTGTAAAACTGTGTAAAAATTTAGTTGTCAGTTTAGTTCATCTACAAATATTTTTTGGCCAAATTATACCAAAAATAATGGTGTTAGGATTGTAACTTAAGAAAAATAGGATTTTTGAGAAAAAGGCTTAAAATGTCTCTAAAAAGTCTAGTATGTTTTCAAGTCTTAAAATACATAAATGGTTAAAATTAACTTTTTTGCCTGTTTCCAATTAAATCATTACATTACAGTAGAGGAATATGTAGAAGTTAGTTTTTTAACCTAAACAGAGGAATTGGAGATAGTTTTAGAAATCATGTTTCCATAAATCAGTTTTGAATTACAGGCTGCTTGCATCATCAAGACTTGAATTTGTTGTCTGTCCTACTACTCTTGATTTTTTTTTTTTTTTTTTTTTTTTTTTTTTTTTTTTTTACTCTAAATAAGAAAGGCACTAGGAGATTCTTAAAGATCATTTTCTCTGCTGCTATCCCTAGGCAAGAAGGAGGAATTAGCCTTGTAACCAGATCCTTTTAGTCTCTGCATTTAATTTTAAGCAAGGAACCAGGAGACTAAAGATGTAAGACTGACATAGAACAGCAGAGGGCAGTATTTACTCATGACTGAACACTCTCTGGGCGCAGAAAGTTTTACGTTTGGAGGGATCCTTGTGGCAGAAATGTGTGACATATGCCCTGTATTTGCATTGTTTGGCTTGAATTCTTATTTTCTAAGTTGGTTCCCTTAAAGGGGAAAAATATCGATCTGATTCCTAGTAACGTTTTTCTTCTTTTAAAGAAACGATGCATGCCACCACAAAAATCAGCTGCAGTGAATAGTGGGTGAGTTGATCTGAGTGCATTAAGTGGCATGTGGGTATCTTTAAAAACTTCAGCTTAAATATTATTTATTTATTTCTACTTTCTGGTATCTATTTCTCCCAGACTGAAAAGCGAAATAAAACTTTATTAGAATGCCTTTGGCTAAAAAATGTGAAGGTGGAAATCACTCCATCAGGGATCAAAATTCCCAACTAACTTTGCAACAGGAAAATACCTCCCTCTTTTCAAAGGGCTGCCATTATTACTGTTGTTGAAACCCTAAGGTTTGGGCTACTGGCACCTGGAATCCAGTTGGGAAAGAAAACAGAACACTGAGTTCCCCTGGCCTTTCCTATAGGAGGAAGTCCAAAGTGCCTTTGGTAGTTGGTACCCAGGCCTCTTGCCCCCTAGTCACCTGACAGGTGGGGGAGAGGGGCAAGTGAGTGACCATTTAGAGTTTAGCTCACTCTAGACAGCAGGAAGCCCACTGTGTAGAAAGAGAAGGAAAGGGGAGGATTTGGTTTGGATTCTGTTCTGTGGGATCACATTGTATGGCAGCTCTCTGCCTTGCATAAAGAGAGAAGGGGCAGGAAATGGTTAAAGCAAATCTGCACTGTGCATTCCCAGACAGGCTTTGCTTAATCCTTCCTCCCCGCTTTAACAGACCCTCACCCCCCGCCTTTCTTTTATTTCTCTCGACCCCCTTACCCCTGAGTTATTACTAGCATAACAACCTAACGGTCTTCCCCCAGACCCTGCCACTAAAGTTATTTATCTGCAAACCTGACCCCACCCCCATCCATTCTGCGGCAGCCTTTTGCTGTTATTGCTCTGACGCCGGCCAAGATTTGGCCGTAAAGGAAAAAAAAAAAAAAAAAAAAAAAAGAGAGAAAGAAAAGAAAAGAAAAAAAATCACCCCCCTTCTTAGCGCCTCCGCCTCGCTTTGCTCCCACACCAGACCGCCTACAGCCGTCCGGGAGGGTGAAGTGATTAGCATCCCGAGAAGCCAGTCGGAGGCCAGGCAAGGCGGAGGGCGCTCGCGGTAGGAGTGCCGGGCGGGGCTGCTTCAGCTCCGGCCCAATGGGGCTGGGATGAGGGAGGGGCAGAAGGTGACAGGACCGGGAGCTAGGGGGAGTCCGGGCGAACTAAAGTGCGGGGATCAATGAGTGGCGAGCAAAGTTTCTGAGTGCTGCTCCAGCTCCTGGTCTTCCCTCCCCCTCTGTTTGTGTTTCGGCGACGCGCTGTGTGTGTGTGTGTACGTGTGTGTGTGTGTGTGTGTGAGCATGCCTGTGCGACTGGGAAGGGGCGGGGAGAGTGTGAGGGACCAGGCGGGAGGTGGAGAGGGGCTCGCGGAGCCCTAGCTCCACCGCGGTCCAACCTTCGGCCCCGGCCGGCGAGAGGGAGAGCACTGACAGGCGCCGTCCGGAGCTGTGGAGGGCGTCACTACAGTCCAGCGCCGACTTCGCCGCCTCCACTGCCAACGGTGAAGGAGAGGGAGGCACCGACCACCCCCCGCCCCAAACAAAAAGCCTTGTGGATTACAAAGTGAAACTGACACGGGACAATAAAAGCAGAGATAGCGAGGGCAGGGGCGAGGCGCACTAGAGTGGGCTTCCGACTGGGGCCGCCGGAGAACAACCCCCCTGGCATGGTGAGGGGAGGGCGACTCGGGGACCGCACGCTGTTTCTGCCCGGCCCCTGCGAGGCCAAGAAGAAAGGGGGAACTGCGTTCGACTTGGATGTACAAATAATGGGTCGGCAGGCGCCCCGGCAGAGGTGAAAAATGCCGAGCAACCCTGGCTGTTGTTTGTGCCGGACCACTGGCTTGAAGCCGCAACAGGGGCGGCGGCGGCGGCGGCTGCTGGAGGGGAAGGGGCAGAGCTGAGCGCTCCCGGGTACGGGAGCCAGAGCGCGAACGCTAGCGCTTGGAACGCAGTTCCCGAACTGCCTGCGCGCAGACGCCGCCGCCTGGGCCTCAGCGGCCACTGCCGGAGCCCTGTTGGAGGGGTGTTGCAGCGTGGTTTTTGAGGAGTGGGGACTCCAGGAATTCCATCGCCTCCAGCTTTTGGGAAAGGAATTCGATTCTCCCGGTTCCCCACCAACCCTTCCCCGGTGCGCAGTTGTGCTTGGACGTTTATTCCTCCCTCTTCACGTTCTTCGCTGCGGGTAAGTTCTAAAGTTTCTGAAGACCGTTCTTTGCAATGATTCCTCATATACCTTAGATACAGGCAACTTCTCCCAACTCTCATCCACCTGGGTGAAAACGCTCAAACTATCTGGATTCAAAAACAAAGTAAAGGGGGAATATATAAGAGGCTTGAGAAACTTTTCTGGGAACTCAGCTCACTGGGAGTGTCCCGCGGAATGCCCGGCCGCTTTTAGCCACAGCATCTCTCTTGCACTCCGCGTCCAACTGGCTACCTAGAGTCTTTTGCTGATGCTACTTGCTTTTGCTGGATTGGAGGTTCTTTGAAATAGCAGAGAGAGGTCTCAGACCAAGCCGTCGGCTGAATCTTTGCTGGCGCTCCTTAATCCCTGTAAATATCATTGCGTTTGCTTCACCCTTCCTTCTCTTTATCACATCGTTTTAGGGAGCCAGGACCATGGACTTAGCACCAGACAGGGCTACTGGCCGCCCGTGGCTCCCGTTGCACACTCTATCAGTATCTCAGCTCCTTCGAGTGTTTTGGCTACTGTCATTGCTTCCGGGGCAGGCCTGGGTCCACGGGGCCGAGCAGCGCCAGGTGTTCCAAGTGCTGGAAGAGCAACCTCCAGGCACTCTGGTAGGCACCATCCAGACGCGCCCCGGCTTCACCTACAGGCTCAGCGAAAGCCACGCCCTGTTTGCCATAAACAGTAGCACCGGAGCCCTGTACACCACGTCCACCATCGACCGCGAGAGCCTGCCCAGCGACGTGATCAACCTGGTGGTCCTTTCCAGCGCGCCCACCTACCCCACCGAAGTGCGAGTGCTGGTGCGGGACCTTAATGACAACGCCCCCGTTTTCCCGGACCCCTCTATCGTGGTCACTTTCAAGGAAGACAGTAGCAGCGGGCGCCAAGTCATCTTAGACACCGCCACCGACTCGGACATCGGCTCAAACGGTGTGGACCACCGCTCCTACCGCATCATCCGCGGCAACGAGGCGGGCCGCTTCCGTCTGGACATCACCCTGAACCCGAGCGGCGAGGGAGCGTTCCTGCATCTGGTGTCCAAGGGCGGGCTGGACCGCGAGGTCACGCCGCAGTACCAGCTCCTGGTTGAGGTGGAGGACAAGGGTGAGCCTAAGCGGCGGGGCTACCTTCAGGTAAACGTGACTGTGCAAGATATTAATGACAACCCCCCGGTTTTTGGCAGTTCTCACTACCAGGCGGGGGTGCCTGAGGACGCGGTTGTGGGCTCCAGCGTCCTCCAGGTGGCGGCGGCGGACGCGGACGAGGGCACCAACGCGGACATCCGCTATCGCCTGCAGGACGAGGGGACCCCCTTCCAAATGGACCCTGAGACGGGGCTTATCACGGTACGGGAGCCCCTGGACTTCGAAGCCCGGCGCCAGTACTCGCTTACGGTGCAGGCGATGGACAGAGGCGTGCCTTCCCTCACGGGGCGCGCCGAGGCGCTGATTCAGCTGCTGGACGTGAATGACAATGACCCGGTAGTGAAGTTCCGCTACTTCCCGGCAACCTCGCGCTACGCCTCGGTAGATGAGAACGCTCAAGTGGGCACCGTGGTGGCTCTGCTCACCGTGACCGACGCAGATTCTTCCGCGGCCAACGGGAACATCTCCGTGCAGATTCTCGGGGGCAATGAGCAGCGCCACTTTGAAGTGCAAAGCAGCAAAGTGCCGAACCTGAGCCTAATCAAGGTGGCTAGCGCCTTGGACCGGGAGCGCATCCCTTCCTACAACCTCACAGTTTCCGTCTCTGATAACTATGGGGCGCCCCCTGGCGCAGCAGTCCAGGCGCGCTCTTCTGTGGCAAGCCTGGTGATTTTTGTTAATGACATCAATGACCATCCTCCTGTCTTTTCACAGCAAGTGTACAGAGTGAACCTGAGCGAGGAGGCGCCTCCGGGAAGCTATGTGAGTGGGATATCTGCCACTGATGGCGACTCTGGTCTCAATGCTAATCTGCGTTACAGCATCGTCTCTGGCAATGGACTGGGATGGTTCCATATCAGTGAACATAGTGGCCTCGTGACCACTGGGGCCGCTGGGGGCCTGGACCGTGAACTTGCTTCCCAGATTGTACTGAATATAAGTGCCCGGGACCAGGGAGTTCACCCCAAGGTGTCCTATGCCCAGCTCGTAGTAACTCTCCTAGACGTGAATGATGAAAAGCCAAGATTTAGCCAGCCAGAAGGGTATGATGTGTCTGTGGTTGAGAATGCCCCAACAGGGACAGAACTGCTGATGCTCAGGGCAACTGACGGGGACCTGGGTGACAACGGAACAGTGCGCTTTTCCTTACAAGAGGCAGAGACTGACCGGAGGTCCTTCCGTCTGGATCCTGTGTCTGGGAGGTTGAGTACTATTTCCTCCTTGGACAGAGAAGAGCAAGCCTTCTACTCCCTGTTGGTTCTGGCCACAGATCTGGGCTCCCCTCCTCAGTCATCAATGACTCGCATAAATGTGAGTCTTCTGGATATAAATGATAACAGCCCTGTGTTCTACCCTGTCCAATACTTTGCTCATATTAAGGAGAATGAGCCTGGAGGTAGCTACATCACCACTGTGTCTGCCACTGACCCAGACTTGGGTACCAATGGTACTGTCAAATATAGTATATCTGCTGGGGACAGGTCTCGGTTTCAGGTCAATGCTCAGAGTGGGGTTATTTCTACAAGAATGGCCCTAGACAGAGAAGAAAAAACAGCTTATCAGTTGCAAATAGTAGCTACTGATGGTGGCAATTTACAATCTCCCAACCAGGCAATTGTAACCATCACTGTATTGGACACTCAAGACAACCCACCTGTATTCGGTCAGGTTGCCTACAGCTTTGTGGTTTTTGAGAACGTGGCGCTGGGATATCATGTGGGTAGTGTGTCTGCATCCACCATGGATCTCAATTCCAACATCAGTTATCTCATTACTACTGGGGATCAGAAAGGTATGTTTGCTATCAACCAGGTCACTGGGCAGCTTACCACAGCAAATGTGATTGATAGAGAAGAGCAATCGTTTTATCAGCTGAAGGTAGTGGCCAGTGGGGGCACAGTGACTGGAGACACTATGGTTAACATAACAGTTAAGGATTTGAATGACAACTCTCCCCATTTCCTTCAGGCAGTAGAGAGTGTAAATGTGGTGGAGAATTGGCAGGCAGGTCACAGCATTTTCCAGGCCAAAGCTGTGGACCCTGATGAAGGTGTCAATGGCATGGTACTCTATAGTCTGAAGCAAAACCCCAAGAACCTATTTGCTATCAATGGAAAGAATGGCACTATTAGTCTGCTTGGGCCTCTGGATGTTCAGGCTGGCTCCTACCAAATAGAGATATTGGCATCTGATATGGGTGTTCCACAGCTCTCCTCTAGTGTCATCCTAACAGTTTATGTCCATGATGTAAATGACAATTCACCAGTGTTTGACCAACTTTCTTATGAGGTCACCCTTTCTGAGTCAGAACCTGTGAATTCTCGATTTTTTAAAGTACAAGCTTCTGATAAGGATTCAGGAGCAAATGGTGAAATTGCATACACCATTGCTGAAGGAAATACAGGGGATGCTTTTGGCATATTCCCAGATGGTCAATTGTATATAAAAAGTGAACTTGACCGTGAACTTCAAGACAGATATGTTTTAATGGTTGTTGCTTCTGACAGAGCAGTGGAACCCCTTAGTGCTACTGTGAATGTTACTGTAATTTTGGAAGATGTAAATGATAACAGACCTCTTTTTAACAGTACCAATTACACATTTTACTTCGAAGAAGAGCAAAGGGCTGGGTCGTTTGTGGGCAAAGTAAGTGCTGTAGATAAAGACTTTGGGCCAAATGGAGAAGTAAGGTATTCTTTTGAAATGGTGCAGCCAGATTTTGAGTTGCATACTATCAGTGGGGAAATTACAAATACTTACCAGTTTGACAGGGAGTCTCTTATGAGGCGGAGAGGGACTGCAGTGTTTAGCTTTACAGTCATAGCAACAGATCAGGGGCTCCCTCAGCCTCTCAAGGATCAGGCCACTGTACATGTTTACATGAAGGATATAAATGATAATGCTCCCAAATTTTTAAAAGACTTTTACCAAGCTACAATATCAGAGTCAGCAGCCAATCTGACACAAGTTTTAAGAGTATCTGCCTCAGATGTTGATGAAGGTAATAATGGACTTATTCACTATTCTATAATAAAAGGAAATGAAGAAAGACAGTTTGCTATAGACATTACCTCTGGTCAGGTAGCACTAATTGGCAAATTAGACTATGAAGCAACACCTGCCTATTCCCTTGTAATTCAAGCAGTGGATTCAGGGACAATCCCCCTCAATTCAACGTGTACTTTAAATATTGATATTTTAGATGAAAATGACAATACCCCTTCTTTCCCTAAATCAACACTCTTTGTTGATGTTTTGGAAAACATGAGAATTGGTGAACTCGTGTCCTCTGTTACTGCAACTGATTCCGATTCAGGTGACAATGCTGATTTATATTACAGTATTACTGGGACTAACAACCACGGAACTTTTAGCATTAGCCCAAACACTGGGAGTATTTTTCTTGCCAAAAAATTGGACTTTGAAACACAGTCTTTGTATAAATTAAATATAACAGCAAAAGACCAAGGAAGACCTCCTCGTTCATCTACAATGTCAGTGGTTATTCACGTGAGGGACTTTAATGACAACCCTCCTAGCTTTCCTCCTGGAGATATTTTCAAATCTATTGTTGAGAACATTCCCATTGGTACATCTGTCATTTCAGTGACTGCACATGACCCTGATGCAGATATTAATGGGCAACTATCCTACACAATCATTCAACAGATGCCAAGAGGCAACCATTTTACCATAGATGAAGTCAAAGGGACTATATATACTAATGCTGAAATAGATCGGGAATTTGCTAATCTCTTTGAGTTAACTGTAAAAGCCAATGATCAAGCTGTGCCAATAGAAACTAGACGGTATGCTTTGAAGAACGTGACCATTTTGGTTACAGACCTCAATGACAATGTCCCAATGTTTATATCACAAAACGCCCTTGCTGCAGACCCATCAGCTGTGATTGGTTCTGTTCTGACAACAATTATGGCTGCTGACCCAGATGAAGGTGCTAATGGAGAAGTAGAGTATGAGATCATCAATGGGGACACAGACACCTTCATTGTTGATCGTTATAGTGGAGACTTGAGAGTGGCTTCAGCGCTGGTTCCTTCACAGTTGATCTACAATCTCATAGTTTCAGCAACAGACCTTGGGCCTGAAAGGAGGAAGTCAACCACTGAATTGACCATCATTCTTCAGGGCCTTGATGGACCTGTTTTTACTCAACCCAAATATATAACTATTTTGAAGGAAGGAGAACCCATTGGCACAAATGTGATATCAATAGAAGCAGCTAGCCCCAGAGGATCTGAGGCCCCAGTGGAGTATTACATTGTTTCAGTTCGTTGTGAAGAAAAAACTGTTGGACGCCTCTTTACTATTGGACGACATACTGGTATAATTCAGACTGCAGCCATTCTGGACCGGGAGCAAGGAGCATGTCTTTACCTGGTGGATGTTTATGCCATAGAAAAATCAACTGCTTTTCCCAGAACACAGAGAGCAGAGGTAATGATTTTGTAGTCATTTATTATTTGTTGATGTGCTTTTTAGAAAGGTCATTTTCTTTCTATTTACTCTCTATAATTGTTTACCTTCATTGTTTATTGTTAAATTTATGAACAGGAACACCTAAAAATGTTCTGTCACAAAGACTAACAGAGAATTACATAAACTTTAGTTTTAATCTTGGTTGCAACTAAATAATAAACTTTCTTTTCCCTGTATATTTTTCTTTATAGCAATCAAATGTATAAGGCTAAGGAGAAATATTTAGCCATTTCAGAGTGGAAAAAAATCCATTTTTCTAAGCTAAATTGCTGAGGTAATCTAAATACCAGTCAGTAAGGAGGTCTACTAGAAGATGGGCACTTTCAGAATTAAGAAGACCTATTCCAAAATGAAGAGCTTTGGTAGGAATCAGCATTGTACCATAGCTCTTCAGGAAGAGTGGCCATGGAGGATGGGCTGACAGTGTACACCAGGACAGTATTAACTTTCACATCCTCAGCAGTCTTGGCAGTTTCTTTATAGACAGTGACTAATTTTAATGTGCTGAGCCAAGTTTTGGAAGATTCCTGATTTCATCTGCCTTAACATTTTAGACACTGTCTTCTGACTTAGGATAATCCTTCCTTTTCCCTCTTAAACTAGGGCATGCAGTGTGCTGTGAATAATCAGAGACTAGGGGCTGTTTCTTGACAATACTGAGTTCAATGCCATGGGATAGATACATGTTGTTCTGTATGTTGGTTGGTAAGAAATTAGTGTTTGATAGCATAAGCCAAAAGAATTCCAAGCTCAGCCTTCCCTGGAGTGTATGTTAGGCTACTACCTCCTTGTATCATTGATTTGCTTTTTAATTGAACTACTTTCAATGTTATTTTGATGATCAACTAGAAATGATACAGCTATACTCCAGAAAACTCTTGTTTGGTGTTTCTAAGTTCATTCTTTCCCTCCCCAGGCCCCTCAAAGACATTCTAGTGTCACTCAGCCAAAAACACAAACATCAAATGTGGTTTGTGATACTTGGCAGTGACCCAAGCACAACATGCTAGTGAAATTGAGGCTCATGTGCTTGTTTTCTTGCTGCTTTTCTTTTTTTAGGGGAGGAGGTGGGGATTTTCTTTATTTTAAATGATAATTTATTATTATTATTATTATATAGTTTTGTATCCTCTGTGATTTTTTTTCATAATAGTTGGTTATGTCTATCTATGGATGGGGAAGAATATTTATGGCTTAGAGGACCATATTAATTAGAGATATAATTCTAAGGGGAATTCAATTTTATCTTACATAGCACTGAAAGGATTTCTAAGCCTAATATCTTCTTTGACCTAATTATTTTTTAAAAAGTTTAATATAGGGCTTATTTCATCTATTTGGTTTGAGCTATTTGGTTTAGCTCAGGCCATGATTTATATGTAATTGAGTTTTGAGTTGAAGTTATCCATCTCCTAAACCCACAATCCTGTCTTTAACTTTCTTCTCTGGAATTAATTCTTAGATGAATATATTTGATTAGTTTGAAAACCAAAATATTGATTTGAAGGCAGGCAATTAAGTCATTCCAGACTTTAGATGAATTTGTTAAACTGTAAAACAGATTACATTATTAGATGCTCTTGTTTGGTTCACTGTAGTACATTTTATTAGAATACTATGGAGAATGAGAATAAATGTTCAGTTTAATCATTAGATTTATTGGGTCTTTTTTATTTACCTATTAGCTATGCAAAGATTGGCTCAGCATAAAAGTATTAAATAGTGCTGCCTCTGCCATAGGCAAGAAAATTAAAAGTATTTGTAAGTAATTTTGTTATTAATAGGGGATGAACTGTTTATTACTTTTTATAAGTCAAGTAACACCAATATGAAAAGTTATTTATATTTACTGTAGTCTAGTCATTTAAAAATCTGGGGAGAATTCAATATGATTTTTTTAATTAAAAAAAGTCAGCATATCTTCTGTGAACTTAAGTGCTGAAATTGTAAATCAAATTTGAGTGCTCAAGATTCAACCACTTTGAAAATGAAAAGCAAATGTGTTTCTCCAAAGAGTATTGAAAGCAGTGGTTGTGAGCTAGAATTTCACATTATTATTGGTTGGATTTTTCAAGTATATACAATAAAGTGCTTTTTTCCTTCTGCTCAAACGATTAATTTACTGTGATTCTGCAAAAATAAGTTATACATTTCCTCTTGTTATCAAAGGTAATTTTTAAATTGTTTGTTTAATTGGACTTTGTCCAATGCATTTTAAAAAATTATTCATGTACACTGATAAGAGTCTGGGTTGCTTACTCAGGTTTCTGGCAGAGTCATGCTGATCACATTCCATGGGCAGGCAGAGAGTCAGCGGGTAAAAGAGAAACAATTTCATCTGCATTCCTTTCCTAGCTCTGACATTTGGGGTAAGAGGCTAATGACTGTGACTCTGATATTGTTCATTCCAAAGATTTGTCCAGTTATACACCTTTACTTACCCTATTTGTTATATCCAAAGGTTTGGCATTGGTAGTTATGTCATTGAAAGAGTGTTTGGGTTACAGACGCAAGATTAATTACCGTTTTATTTTATCTCTTTATGTTCTCAGAAGAGCTTAGATAGTCTTGATTATGTTAGAATAGGTCATGTAAAGTTTGTGCCATTTTTCTAGGTTCACCAAAAAATAGATATATGTATTTCAGTAAGCATATCTTTTAACGTGTATTACATAGGAACATGCAACTTAGGAACTTGGTTGGACCTCATGATGGTCAGGGGCTTTGTTTTATTGGTCTTTGTTACTTCAGACCTTGGTATATTACCTGACGTATAGTAGGTGCTCCATACATGTTTGCTGAATGAGATGGTAGAAGACCTAAGATCAAAACATGTGTCTTTGTAACTTAGGAATAAATCACCAGAGAAAAGCTGAGGAAATGAAGGGAGCTATTAAATCTGATGATGCTCATTAATTGAACTCAGGTCAGAACATCATGATTATCTCTTCTCTACAAATGAATTGATAACTGTCAGGAAACTCAACAAGGAAAGAGGAATTTAGGTGGGTGTTCTGACATGGAGCTTAGTGTTTAAATGGAAGGAAGCAATCTTATACTTTCAGGTAGTCACCAGGCCATAGTTCTCAAACTTGCTACTCTCATGACCCCTTTATGCTCTTAAGAATTGTCAAGGACACCCCTGGAGACTTTGTGTAAGCGTGTCTTATCTATTGACATGTACCATTTTTAACAGTAAAACTGAATAAATTAAAAATATTTGTTAATTCATTTTAAAACTATGTTATATTTTAAACATATAACATTTTTATTTTATTTTTAAAAAGTTTATTTTTTTCAAACTAAAAAATTAAAGAGTGGCATTATTTTACATCTTTACAAGTCTCTTTAATAGCTAGCTCAATAGAATACAGCTGGATTCTCAAATCTTCTTGGGCAATATATTGCAATATGTTGTGTTTTTGGCTAAAATATACAAACAGAATCCATCCTTACACAGATATTTTAAGTTGGAAAATAGAGAAATAGTTTGTCTACTACACCAGAAGTTCACAGTGGCAGGTTCTTAAGATTTACTTGCGGTGTGGAATATGAAACCCTGTCAGATCTGTTACAAAAAAATACATTGATCTTGCATTCGTCATGAATTTTTTACCTATTCCTGATTTAGAAATATCAGGCATTGATCATTTCAAACTTGTTGGTGTAACTGATAAGGAATTTATCATAATAGTCTTTAATATACGACTCTCAACCTGTTGGTGATGGTTAGAAATTTTCCAAATTTGAATTTTTACTTGAAAGCTCAAATTTCACTATCAGCAACATATATTGTTGTTTTCCTGGAAGTGTCAGGCTTCCTTTGTTCATGATAAAAAGGAAAGATTATGCATACTCAAATATAAAAAAAAAAAACAGTTGTTCTTTCAAGTAAAAATGGTATTCCACAAATCAAGTGGCTAGTTCAGCTTACAACTCAATTACACACATGCATTTATTTGAGAAAACCACAATACGTAGGTACAGAGTAATGGGTCTTTGTGCACATACTGCTCTGTGTCACACAGGATATTGAAAAGACATCAAAGTTAAGTCCGGATTTGATAACATTAATACATTTTCTGTTTTCTCAAGAAAATTTCTTTACTTTTTTAAATGAAATTGTTTTGTTTGTTCATTTGTTTTACCTTGAGTAAAACAAATAAACACAGTTACTGCTAAAATACTTTGGATCTACTGCTTTGACTTGTGCTAAAGTACCACCAGTTTTGCCCACTATTGCTTTTGCACCTCTAGCATAAATGCCAACACAGTGAACAAAGGCAGAGGATGGTTTGCGTTATCATGAAAATGGTTTTGATTTTCCAGGGCTCCTTAAATGGGTGTCTGGTTTGCATGGAGGTTCATGCATGCTCCACAGTGAGAGGACCATTGGAGAACCATTGGTGTGGGTAGTGAGATTTTGGCAATTCAGTAAACAACCAGCAAAAAAAGAGCCACTTGAAATAATGTATTAAAAGTATGTTTGGAATATTAGGTAAATGGACTATGATTCATTAATGATTACAAATGAGTTTTAGCAATCTGATAATAAATTAATTTATTTTCACAAGAAACTATTAAGATTTCCAAGAGAAATGATGGAGGCATTTGTGAGGTCCATTTTGGATACAAACGTTAGAAATGATTTTCTTTCACAGGATTTTGAATCAGTTAGTGCACCTTAAATTAAATGTCTGTATATCTTGTGTATTGAACCTCATAAGCAGAATACAGGCAAGAGAGCTGGGTATATAATAACTATTATTATCATAAAATTTATTGAATGTTGCTATGTTTGGACATAATGATAAGTGCATAGTGATAAGTGCATTTTTAGGGATTTTATTTAACCCATACAATACTAATATCATTTGCATTTTATAGCTATGGAAACTGAGTCTCAGATAAGTTAAATAAGTTGCTTAAGTTCATATAGATAGAAAGAAAACCATATCCAGACTTGAATAACTTCAGAATGCATCCTCATAAATACTCTTCTATCAAGCCAGATCAGTCTGTGGTTTTGGTTAAAAGAAAAGCTCGTTGCCCTATAGCTATGATGATATATGTATGCTTTGTAATATCTTTGTTTTCACTCTCTGATTTGTTGTTTAAAAAGCACTTAAGGCCAGGCAAAGTGGCTCACGCCTTAAATGGGAGGCCAAGGTAGACGATTCCTTGAGGCCAAGAGTTCGAGACCAGCCTGGGAAACATGGTGAAACCCCATCTCTACTGAAAATACAAAAATTTGTCGGGCATGATTGTGCACACCTGTAGGCCCAGCTATTTGGGAGGCTGAGATATGAGAATCAGTCGAAACCTGGGAGCAGAGGCTGCAGTGAGCTGAGATCATGCCATTGCACTCCAGGCTGGGTGACAGAACTAGACTTTATCTCAAAAAAATTAATAAGTATTGTGATGTATTGTGTAAAATAAAGGGAAAAAAATTTTGCCTACCACAGGTAAGGCCCTCAGCAGATCAGTTACATCCCTAGGGGTGAGTTAGTGGTGGTAGCAAGGAGCCTGAATTGAATTAAGAAGACTTCCAAGGGTTTCTAGAGGAGGGAAGAAGATGAGAATTGGAGAGAAGGGAGCTGAAGCCAAATGGAGAGCAAAGGTTGATGAGGGGTCTCTTCTAACCTACAGCACTATTCACTTTGGAAGCAGTCACTGCAGTTTAAGAAGGTGGAAAATCTATTGTTGAATTTGTAGGTGATAAATCATCTTCTTTGGAATAATGATGGGGTTGGAGTGGATACAGTGTGAAGATTATTTTAAATAGGAAAACCTTTTCCTGCTTCCTATGTGTTTGATGTCAAGAGTGTTTCTTTAAAAAACAGCCTGGGATGAATTTTCTGATTTTGTTTCTTTCCTACTGGTATG
Organism: Macaca thibetana thibetana; assembly: GCF_024542745.1. NCBI lineage: Eukaryota > Metazoa > Chordata > Mammalia > Primates > Cercopithecidae > Macaca > Macaca thibetana. The sequence goes on along the minus strand of NC_065582.1, from coordinate 64,314,909 downwards.
TTTTTAAATGTATTGAACAAAATGCTGTGAACTAAAGGGCTTTATAAATTTTTAAGATAGGTACAAATGTGTGTGACAAACAGGATTATTGATGGCCAATTATGTTCATACTGCATATTTTATATATATCTTCAGTATGCTTGATTTACTCCTGCTGCTAGATTTCTATAGACATAACTCATCTTCCAATGAATTTACTATTTATTACATTTTTGTCTTTATTAAAACCCTAAGAATTTTAATTCTTTTTTGTTTTATTCGATTTTGAGAAATCTGCTCTAGGAATAGTTTTGAAAAATAGTTATTTACTTAGAATTCTGTGGAATCAATTTTTCATTGCAGTCTGCAGTTTGCACTTTGTCATCATTAGAGTGAAAAACTGCCTAAGAACCTCATTAGTTGTGAGGGACTGTTGCATTAGTGACTGTAGCAAACTGCATAGGCCCTGAGGTGGGTTCTGTATTTCAAGAATTAATGAATCCAGGCCCAGCTCTTTATAATACCCATAAAAGTAGGTGGTATTCTGAATTAGGCACTCATGAGTGGAAATAGGAAAAAGAATAACTGGCAGGTGATATGGGTCAAGAGAAGTATAAAGTGTCCAATATCGAATATGGTAAATATTTTCTAATGATTTGAAGCTTTATGTAATCTGTGACAAGAGTAGCCCTTTTAATAGTATGCTGACTGAGAAGGAGAGTATAGGGAATGCAGGCAGGTGAAAATATTCTATGAAACAAACATTCTGTATAAAATACACACATGTAATTATACCCCCATTGTACAAAGACTGTTGGCTTTTCCTTGCTGTTAATATCCTGAGACAAAATTGGACAATAAAGTCGTGAAGAGGAAACAATCTAATTGGCAGGTAATTTATATGTGGTAATTAAAAATTGATTATAGGACCATAGTGTTCTTCAGTTTCCAGACGTGTGCATTTTTAAGAAACAATCAGTGAGTAAAAACCAAAGAATTTTAAGGTTTTGAAGAAATGTTGAAAGACATTCAGAAACATGCTTTGCTACTGGCAGGTGGGAGCAAATGACATTTTTGATGATGATTATTTGACATTTCTCTAAGGCTTTTTATCATTCATAGATTCTAACACCTTATAAAGCGCTTGTATTATTGTTAGACACTGGTAAACAGTCTTGTCAGGTGCTGTCTTGCCTTTGCAATGGTTCTGGAGGTAGATGCAACATATCATCATTTGACAAATGAGAATACTGAGGCTCATGGAGGTTGCTTATGGAGCTGGTTTATGGTGGAAGCAGGATTTAAACCCAGCGGGCTGCCTCTAAAGTCTGTGCATTTAGTTCCAACACAGCACTAACTAATGCTACTTATAAGAATGATTGTTTCTGTACATTTGTAGACATAGTTCTCACCATATAAAAAGTTGTTTTCATATTTCTATACTTTTTCATGTTATGATTGAAAAAATATAATGTAAAATGAAATTTTGGTGATGAACCAGTAGTAGCATTACTTTAGGTCCCTATTAATCTTTCTTTAGGTCCCTATTAACCTTTATAATCTTTATTGACCTATAATCTGTTATTTTTTCATTTTACTTTCTAAAACCCAAGGCAAGAATATATTTCCATTATTTCAGTTTCTCATGTATTTTCTTCCCTTTTCAGCAAAACTTTTCAAAAGAGTTGCCTGTATCTGCATTTTTTCTTCTCATGATCTCTTAAATCTATTGCCATCAGACTTGGCCCCCGCCACTCCAGTGAAATTGCTCTTACTGAGGTCACTATGATGGACACATTGCTAGATCCAATGGCCTTTCTCAATGCTCATTGTATCTAATCTAAAGAATATTTGACCTAGTGGATTTTACTTCCGTTAAATGCTTTATTCAGTTGGCTTCCAAGTCATCATATTCTGTTACTTTTTACCCTTTTTTATTTCTTGGAACAATCACTTCTCAGCACCCTTCACAAGCATCTCACCATGTCCTCAAACTCTAAGTGCTGGAACATCCCTAAAATCAGTTCTTGCAATTTTTCTCTTTGTACTCTATACTTATTCCCTTGAAGATATCAATCTCATAGCATTAAATGACAATATACACTGATGACTCCAAAAGTTTGTCTCCAGCCCACATGTTTTTTCTGAACCCTATATTCATATAACCAATTACTTATTCATTGATTAACTTCCTAATTTATATTTTAAATTAACATATTTAAATCTAAGCTGCTGATAATCTCCCCAATAAAAACTTATTCCATCTTCAGCCATCTTCTTTTCAGTTGATGGCAGTTCCAAGCCTGTGATTGCTCAGGTCAAAAATCTTAGAGTTATCTTTGACTCCTAACTTTCTTTCTTACCCTACATACAACCTGTCAGTTGATCTTGTTGGCTCTGTCTTCAAAATATGTCATTTCAATATGATCATTTCATGATAATTTCTCATCATGCTCACTGTTACTTACTTGGTCTAAGACACCATCATTCTTCCCTTGGATTATCGAAGACATCTTCTTATTGATCTCTGACAATGTTCCTGCTGTTCTCTTCTTTTACTTGGCTTTACCTACACTGGTTTCTTTTTATTCTAGGAACTTGCTAGGCACACCCCAGCCTTCGGGCTTTTGCCTTGGCTCTTGCCTCTGCATAGAACACCCTTTCTCCAGACATCAACCTGGACAACAACCTCCCATACTTCAAGTATTTTTTTCTATCTCACATTGTAAATTAGGCTTAATCTTCTTTTAATAACTGATTATTGTAACCATCCCCTCATGCTGCCTGATTTCCATTGCCTTGTGTCATTTCTTCATCTTCCTCTCTCATAAGACTTATCAGCCTCCTTCACCAATTTCTACTTATGTCCCCACATGTTAAATGTTGGAATGCCCCTGGAACTAGTTGTTGATTTTTTTTTTCTGTTTTTAATCTATTTCACTGAGGAGCTCAACCAATGTCATTCCTTTATATAAAATATGAATACTATATATGTATAGGGGGTGGGTGTGAGTGATATAATTTATTGATTTATAATGTTGATTATTGTTTGATCTGTCTTCTTCCCACAGGAATGAATTTCTATAAGGGCAGATATATTTGTCTGCTATGTTCCCTAACATATCTCAAGAGTCTAGAACATTACTTGGAACAAACATAGTAGACACAATATAAGTTTCTGTTGAATGACTGAGTGAATGAATGAATGAACTGGCATCTCAGCCTCTGTCCTTGTCCCCTTCAGTTTAGTCTAGCAGCCAGAGTGAGAGTGATCTTTTAGATCATTTCATTTGCCCCAAAACTTCCCATTTAACTTGTAGTAAAAGTCAAATTCTTACACTGACCCTGAAGAACCTAGTTTGCTGCACTTATTAGTTACTGTTTGGACATCTCTTTTCCTGACTCTCCTTGCCTGAACTTGTTCAGCAACTATCAGAGATCCAGGCCCCAGCCTCCGGCGCCCCTCCTTGGGGTCTTTGTGGCAGCTTTGGCCTGGACTGCTCCCTTCCACACATTCCCCACATCATTTCTCAGAGTCACCTTGCAAAGTCCTTCTTCTCTCCAATCTTCGTTTTTCTCTTTCCTTCCTTTTGTTTCTGCTTATTTCTTATCATCACCCGACATAACACATATGTTACTTCTTTATTCTGTTTATGGTGTGCCTTCCCTTTAGAATATATGTTCCATGAGGGGAAAGGTTTTCATCTGTTTCTGCTATACACATAGCACCTACAGTGTGGCTGGCTCTAGTCAGATGCTCAGTAAATCATTGATAAACTAAGGATTTACTGTTGATAATGCTGCAAATATGCTGCTTAAGCTCCAGGAGCTCAACCAGTGATGCATGCTGAAGTATGGGAGTCATTTTTCATCTCTTAAGCCAAGACTTTAGAGCCTCTTCTGAAATTAGTGAAGTTAACTGATTGGAAAAGATGATTTTCCTTGATAAAAAGACACTGGCTACATGACTTGATTGGCTAAGAGCCTGTAACCCAAACTTCAGAAACATTTATGGCGTCTGTGAAGGAAAATGGGACCACTCATGCTATAGATGTTTTGGTAAAGTAGAACATTCTAGAAACTATATATCACAATGTATGCTACACCATCTCATGTCTTCTCATTTCCTTCAAACTTACCTAATTTTGCTTTAGAGATCAGATCTTAAGTTATTGTAAACCATGTTGTTCATCAGCAAAAAGGTGAATACATGGAAACTTTGAAAACATTACTACTTTTAATATCAATCACTTTAATTACTGCCATTTGTTTTTTCTAATTTACCATCCTTGTTCAACATTTCACATCAATAATATCAGTACACTTGATTTTAACATGCAGCAAAGAAAATACTGCTGAATAATCCCTAAGTTTAGTTGAAATAATGCATGCTTTTGATTTAAGAGAAGCTTGATTCAGATGTTGTCACGGCTACTCTCAAAATCTTGTTTTCCTCATTTGTAAAATGGTAATGATAGTGCCTACTTCACAACTTCTTGTGAGAAAAAAAATGGCACTCAATAAAGTTTATTAGTGCTCTTACCCTTTTTCCCAAAAATAAATATAGATCTACACAAGACTATTAACATTTAAAAAAAATTAACTGTTTCTAAAGTATTTTACAGTTCCATTCTTTTTTTTTTTCCTTTCTCAATTTCCTCAACAAGTCTGTAAGGAAGTCAAGCATTTTTATGTTCGTTTTAAAGAATAGACACAAAGAATTTCATTATTTCTGTGTGGTCACAAATCTAGACTAACACCCAGGTTTATATGACTTTGGTCAACATGCCTGACATTCAACAATACTGCCCAGTCTGGTGTTAATGCTATTTTTCGTCCACTATTGTATTGTTGTTGACATAATTTAGTAATAGTTATAACCCCTTAAGTGAAGTTATTTATGAATTCTGAAACTTTTTGAAAGGCTTAGTTGCTCAAGAACCAAGCAAGTTAGAATATTTGAATATTCAGTGTTTTCTTCATTTTGAAGCCTTATCTCTGATTTAGATGAGGGATATTCATCTCTCAAGTTTTAGTGATGGTAGTAAAATATTGACTATCATGGAATTGTGTTATTTGTGAGCCTGTTTAGAAATCGTTTTTTGTCCATGACTTAATGCAGTTTTCTTAATTGAGGTCAACTTGGCTTGTCCAGTCCAAAAAAGGGAAAACTATCTTTCTTTCAAAACTGCTTTTGAAAAAAACGTGTAAATTCTAGTAACTTTTTAAGTGAAGGTTTTATAATTAATGATTCTAACATTTTACTGGACAGAAAAGTGTTTTCTTACTTCATAAAATTTTCAAAATAAGCAAATACACAAAGAAGATGGGCTTCCTTCTGCTTGGTGTAGTGTTTTATAGTATCTAAATCTTTGTTCTTTAGTCAAAACACTCATTATTTTTATTTATACATTGACTTCATTCTACAATAGATTTGAAGCAGATTACAAAAGTATATGTACAACAAAGAGATACAACAGTAAATGAATCTCCAGTAAAAATAAGTGTTACTAAAAATAATCCTGAAATATATAAGATTAGCCTACAGATATATGTAATTTAGGTAACTCATAGAGTTTATGTTTAGCTTTCTAAAGGCCAAGTCAAGCAGAGAAGCAAGATCAGATATATGTCATTGTGCTTTTATTTTATTTTATTTTATTTTATTTTTTTTTTTGAGACGGAGTCTCGCTCTGTCACCCAGGCTGGAGTGCAGTGGCCGGATCTCAGCTCACTACAAGCTCCGCCTCCCGGGTTCACGCCATTCTCCTGCCTCAGCCTCCCAAGTAGCTGGGACTACAGGCGCCTGCCACCTCGCCCGGCTAAGTTTTTGTATTTTTAGTAGAGACGGGGTTTCACTGTGTTAGCCAGGATGGTCTCGATCTCCTGACCTCGTGATCCGCCCGTCTCAGCCTCCCAAAGTGCTGGGATTACAGGCTTGAGCCACCTCGCCCGGCCTCATTGTGCTTTTATACTAAACAAACACACAGAGAGTAAACAAAGGAAATACATATTTTCTAAACCCAAGGAACTTAATAGAATTCGTCCTACAGATGCTCAAAAACAGACCTATTTTAAAGTGATTTTCTTAATGGCATCTTCACTAGTTCAGTGACAGATTTTCAACATCATTTTAATGTGACGTCTTTTAGTGGATTTGTGGCAAATTGTAAAAGTGCAGTTCTGGCAGATTATTTATTTATGGATCAAAAGAGATTCCCCATTGGTAAGTGCTTTTGTTTAGCTTTATTTCATGAAGTGGATTAATATTTTATAATCACAGCAAGAATATCCCTATTGGGGTTTTCACATTAACATATCTGTAGCACATCACAGGGAAAATCTAACCAGAGAAGTTTTCTGTAAAACTTTAGCTTAATCCTTGAGGAGACTTCATTTTAAGGTAGGCTACAGTGATTAAAATACTTAGCATAAATTTCTAGTAATCTGTGTCTTAATCTGTTTCCATTTTTCAAGAAATAGAAACAATCGTCCTGTGAGATAACAAAATTTGCCATTGAAAACATTGATGCTATTTAAAAATGTCATGTATTTTCAAATATTAAAAATATAAAAGAATAGCTATCACATACACTCTAACTTTTCCTCTGGTGGAGTCACTAATATCCTAAGGCTAGGAAGGTGAGGAATCAATACCAAGTAAAGATCAGAGCTCTAGAATTGAAATGGGAGTCTCAGGTTTTTAACTCTAGGACAGTCATTTGATACCTCATTTTCAAATGATAAAACTAAAACAATAGGGTTTATGTGGCCCAGTTATGTAACACACTTAGTTGGCAGAGGAGTCCCAGATTAGAATTTCTTACTTACTGAGTATAGTCAACCTATACTCAGTGTTGACTCCAGTCCTTAAACATGGAGTGAGAAAAGGAGGCTACAGCTGCCTCATGATCTTCACATCTCCATCAGCATCCTCCCAAACACATCCCCCAAAACATGGAATTTAAAGTAAAACAAGGATTTTTTGTTATGCAAATTCGGCTTCAAGACGAAGCCTTTGAAGCCAGATTCTTGCTCGTTCCCACATGCCCCCTCACCTCTCCTCTTGTACCTGTCCCCATCCCATCCATATTGTTTTCCCTAAATCTCCATTTACAAAGATCCTGGAACCACCAACAGCTATAACATTTCTCTTACATGACACTGCTTCTAAATCCTTTGCACAATTCTAAGAAATTGCTTCCTATCAGGTGCTAATAGCATTTAAACTTTTAGGCATCTCCTGTCTTCAAATTAAGAAAGAATAAAATGTATTCAATTATATTGTCATGTTAATTTCAAATTTATAACAATTTTGAGATGTTTGACAGTTTCAGAAGATTTGCTTAAAACAAGACATGTATTTCATGTATTACTTTAATACCAATACCAGTTGTGATTATGTCTATCTAATGGCAAATTTGAAGCATGATTCAGAGTTATTAAATGCTACTTGAATTGATTATATTATATGGTCCTAGAATTTTCTTCACTAGTAGCTTTATGATAATCCTTTAATTGCATAAAAGTTAACCCATAGTATCTTTTTTTTAAGATAGTACTTTAAATTTTCCACTAAAAACAATAAAATACTAATTTGTGTATAGTATTGCTATGTGGAACAGAACAGCCTGCGTTGCAACACCAGCTTAATATTTTATTACTTCACGTAATAAAATAGGGAACATATTTATCTACTGAGGTTGTAATTAGTTACAAATAATGAATCTTTAGTGTTCTCATTCCAGAGCCTGGCAGATTTAGAACACCAGTTGACCCTGTCTTGCTGGAAAATGAAGAAAGTGGGAGTAGAATTTTCTCTGCAGGACAAGACAGCTTTGGATGGGAGGGACAATAGAAGCTTGCCAAAAACATGGGTCAAACTGAACACAGATGGCTGTAGCTGATAGAGGTGTCTATTATTGTATTTTCCTCTCAGCAGTTTTCTCTTTTTCAGTGTGTTTATACTTACATGAATAATTTTTGTTGCTCAGCAACCAAGAGAAAATATATTAATAGAATCCATTTTTGTTGGGGAAAAAATGGTGGTGGTAGATGTTGATGATGGGGTTTGGGGTGGTGTTGTGATTGAGCAGTATTAACATAGGAGTAGAGGTGATTTTCTCGGAGTACTGTTTATTATATGTGTCTAAAATTTAAATATATCACATTATCCATTTACTTCTTAGCTTGCCTCTGTCTTATACCTCCAATACTATTTGGGGAAAAAATGGCCTCAGTAAATGTATTCTATTAGTTAATAATATAATTTATAATACACAGAGGAAACATTTGAAGAAATAAAACTGTAATTTACATATTTTATAACTTCCATGTTTCCTAAAGTCAGTTTTTTAACCTTCATTAAAGGATTTCATGTGTATTTCATTTTTTTTTCTGGAGGAGTTCTATTTATTATTCTTAATATTGAGTACATCTCTGTGCTGCATGGTGAAATATTAAAATAAATATATATTTGGAAGTCAGAATAGTTTTATTCAAATACTGCCTTAACCTTTTCATGCTGTGTGACCTTCAGGCAGAAGCCAAACTTCCCTGAACCACAGTACCTGTATCTGTTAAAAAAAGAGAATTCCAATCTCTTAATAAGTGTTGTGAGGAAAACGTGCGGTACACATAGCACTGCATATTTTCCTAAAAGACTGATTTACTTTTGTTGATGCTACATTCAGTTATTTACTCCTTGTGTGGTCCAGAAGGCAATGATAAAAAAATGTAAACACTCCTGGTCATGTAAATAGCTACTGTTCATACAAAAATTGTGATGACATTTTTAATGATACCACATAGATGGAAATCAAAACCAATCTTACAAAATCTGTTTCTTGGTTTTAAGGAAATTATTAAGGAAGTGCATTAAAAATAACTCTATGGTAATTTTCTTCATTATACTGTATCAGGTATAAAAATAATTTTTAAATGAGTGACTAGTGAGCCACAAGACATAACTGAGAACAGAAAAGTTATTAGCTAATAAAAGGGAAACAGATGTAATTTTTTAAACATTGATTTTGCATATATTTATTTTAAGTAAATCACAGAATTTTAAAATTTTATTATAATGCAAAGTTAGAGTAGCATTTTCCAATTTATACACTATGTTTTGATAAGTGTCAGATACTGAAGTTATATTCTAAATATAATCCACCTGCCTAGGGAAACAAATAAAAATGTAACCTTTGTTAAAAGATAGGGTATGTGAATTGTAATGACTATTCCAGAAATGAGACTTCAGAACATAGTTTGGCTCTAAAAGACCTTTCTTTCATTTTAATATCATATTTGAAACACTTGGTAAAGATAAATTTTTAAGTGTTCAATGTCTGATCATTGTAAGCAATGTCATTTTGTGAGCTCTATTTCTGGAGCTAGAAAAATTACTTTGAAAACTGTCCATTCTGGTTGTGCTTTTTTGAGTAAGTGGTCTTAGTTGTATTTTAATAGAAGATTTGAAACAAGGTACCACTCTTTCAATGTGTTTATTCTGATGTTGAGGCAATATGTTAGAACAAATTTAATTGTACTATGACTATGAAAACAAATAAAATTAGGCAGAACTAGGCAGGAACTCATTGTTGATATTCAACTTTAATGTCATATACTAATTAACATATGCATTACAAATATATCATTTAATTATCTCAACAATTCTAGAAGGTAAGTAATGGTATTTCCATTTTGTAGATGGAGTATCAAGGATCATGAAATTGTCAGTATATTGTTTTGTGGTAGAGCACCATTTGAGTTCATTTAGTTCCAAGGCTTTAGTTATTTCCAGTACACTTCACTGGTCTTTAATTGTTATAAATCATAGCCTGTTAATTTCATAGAAAGGAGATTAAAAGCAAAAGCCATAAATATAAATACAAAGTGTTTGAATGCTGATCTATATCATAATTAAATCTTTCTTTTTTGTTTGGATTACAGTGAATTTTTAAACTAGAAAATAAAAGCAAACAGTATTTTTTGAAGGAAGTAATAACCATACTCCAAAGTATATCAATGAATCAAATTAACCATTAATTAATCACATTAAAAGGAAAAGCCTACTTAGAAAACACAGAACATTTATTTTTTAAGGGTTGAACTTATAATTAACTGAATTAAATGAGATACTAAACTAACTTTGAAAGGAACATTTCTGTCACTGATATACCTAAACTTGTCTCCTAATTAAATACTTAAAAACAAATGAATCAACATTTGCTTTTAATAATGACCCTGACAGAAGGAAAAGATAGAATATTTAACTACAAGTTAATAACTAATAGTTAATATAAATTTAGTAGTAGAAGAAAGGGTTAGGTGGAACCAATACTGTAACTACATTATATGTTAAAACACATATATAAACACAGCCAGATACAATTATATGGCGGTTGCTTTAAGGATTACTGTTATTACCTATAAAATTTTCCTTACAAGAGTGGGTGAGCGTAAAAAGACTGTTGAATTCAAATCAAGGGAACTTGGGAAGAAAAATAAAATTATTTTAGAGAGTCTATCTAATACATGGGAAGAGTAAGGACTTTTGATTGAAACACACTTGGGTATAATCATGATTTGGGGAAGCTGTCGTCCTCAAGAGTATCACAGTATCAGTTGCCTCTTTTGTGAAATCTATTTAACAGCAGCTTTGAGAAACAAACTTTAAAAAATGCACCCATGATACTCACCAAAATAAGTATCCACTCATTTCTCTCTCATTTTCTTCATTTGCATAGATGCTGGTTTTGTCATTGATCAGACAAGATTGCCAGGATATAACTATGTAAATGACACCTCATCTTTTCATCCCTGCTCTTAGATGAAGATAAGTTTGAAAGTTTTCTTGGGGTGTTTCAATAGAGAATTAAACCTCCTTAGGATATCTGGTTTTGTTCTGAAATGCAAGATGGACATGGAAACAGAAGGGACATTAACCTTTTCCCTGCCATTTGCCTGGATGCATATATTTACATTGCTAAGATCTTGGTTCTGCACATTGTCATTTAGACAATAAGTAAGGATTTCAGAATTAGAAGGGATAAGTATTAACTAGGACCTTGTTCTTATTTTTTATTGTGGATAATTTGTTGGCCTTTGTACTACCTTCCCATCCTTAACTATCATTCCAGTATTCAATATGTGAGACACAATGTTTCTTACTGGGGATTCAAATATGCATAGTTCAGGTCAGATACACATAGTTCAAATATGCATGGTTCAAAGGTAAGCAGTTACTTTTAACAGGATAGCTTTTATTTGTAGCTTTTATCCATGCTCTCAAGAGACTAACAATCTAATAGGAAGCAAACATCACATAAACTATTATCAGAAAATGTAAAAGATAGCTGTGATGAAAAAGTTTCGCCAACTGATTACAGTAACTGGTTTCTGTAATCTCAACACAATTGAGATTACTTATCCTGTCTGAGCTTTTGGAGTTTGTATTTCATAAGGCTTTGTCTGCATATTTTAAACTATTGGAAATGCAATCTTTTTTTTAATCTACATGCAGAAAAAATATCAAGCAAATTACACCCACGTTTGTTCTTCTGTTTTTAAAATGCTTAATACGAAAAATTACATTCCTATGAAATTAAAAGTGTTTGATTTAAAGCATGTGCGCTTTGGGCCTCATCCAAGGGATACTCTAGTGTCCCTTGGTCTGAGGCTGCTTATCAGTCCTAATGTGCTTTCCCTTTCCTTCCTGTTTGAATACAGGTCTATTCTGCGCTGTTACCATCTCTGTCCTTAAGAGCTTCGTTTGCCCTAAGATGCCCTGATGCATGTTTGTATTTGATGACACATTTTTACATCCTGGTCAGGAAATATAATTATTCATCTCTCTCCAACATTGTCTCTTTTTTTTTTGAGACAAAGTCTCGCCCTGTCGCCCAGGCTGGAGTACAGTGGCGCCATCTAGGCTCACTGCAACCTCGGCCTCCCGGGTTCACACGATTCTCTTGCCTCAGTCTCCCGAGTAACTGGGATTACAGGCTCATGCCACCACGCCTGGCTAATGTTTTTGTATTTTTAGTAAAGACGGGGTTTCACCGTTTTAGCCAGAATGGTCTCGATCTGACCTCGTGATCCGCCTGCCTCGGCCTCCGAAAGTGCTGGGATTACAGGAGTGAACCACGGCGCCCAGCCTCCAACATTATTTCTATGGTAATAGTTATTAAACAATAATAGCATCGTTATTAATAATTATGGAACATTAACAGCAACTACCTCTAAAACAACAAAAACTAACATTTATTTAAAACAAATGGCTATTTATGGCATTTTATTCAAACCTCAGAATACTATGAAATAGTTATCGTTGTTGTTACCATTTCACAGATGAGAAAACTGAGGCTCAGGGAAGATTAATTAACTCCCTTTGGATCATACAATTAGGAAGACCTAGAGTCAAGATTTCAGCCTAAGCAAAATTCATCCTTAGCAATAGCACATCCTGACCTGGTCACATATAAGAGTTTAATAGTAGTTTCTGATAAAGATATCAGTTTGGAAACTTTTTTAAAAAGAATATTTTATTGTACATCTATAATATAATGGTGTAGTTAATTGTATAATTGAATAATTTTATATGTGTATATGACATAGACAGTTTAAAAAATATTACTTTAAGTCCTTTTTGAAATGAATCATGAATAAAAATAGTTTGAATATAGAAGCAGGATTTTAATCAAATGAATATAGAAAACATTCTTTAAAATCACTGACAGAAAATACATGAATTTCAGAAAATGAACCATCAACATATTTTTTCAAGGGCTTTTACTGTTTCTATTTTATGGATATTCAATATAAGCAAAATTTTAAATTCAAAAAAATATTTAATTTTATATATTGATATATTTTAGTTTGATTACTTCTCAAAACTTAATGTACATGAGAATCTCTTAGGTGGATATTTATTTGAAATGCAGATTACTTTTCAGAAGATTTCATGAAAGTTCTTGAAATATATTTTAACAAGTCCCTCAAGGGATTCTGATGCAAATATCCTGTAGAACACATTGTAAGAAACAACTCTTTTTAACAGATTAGGTCATATATAAGAATTTAATTACACATTCGCAAATTTTGAAGCTCTTCTCTAGAGTTTTCCAGTTTCACTAATTCTCTGAAGTAGTAGTAGTGTAGCAGTTGTGGTGGCAGTATTAGTAGCAGCAGCAGTAGTAGTATTAGCAGTAATAGTATTTAGTAACAGCACAGTAACAGTAGTAGTAGTAGGATTATCAACACATGGAACACTAAAGGATAGTTATCTTTTCTAATGTGGTTGCTACTCAAACACATTGCAAGATTCTGGCATTAGCTGACAAGCTATATTGCAAGCAATCATTGAGATAATACAGTATAACAAGTAAAAATGTACACTGTCCTATGTATTCAGTTTGTGTAAATGTGTTGCGTGTTGTTATGTAGCTTTAGAATCCCTTCACTGACTCTTCAGTAATTATCTTTAAAAGAATAGTTTTTATTTATTTTTACATTTATTATACATTTAGAAAGAAGATGAGAGCAATAGTTTTTTATTAGTACAAGGCAAACTTTAACTGATTAAATCTTTGTAGGAAAAGCAATAGTTCTGAAAGACATGCAAGAAAAAAATGAAAAATGTAAAAGAACTCTGTAGTGTTTCAAGAACAAGGAATGGCTCTATGAGCTATCCCTAGGAAAGCATATTGAAAATGAAGTAAAATAAGGATATTTTGCTTAGAACAGAATGCATGAGGTGTTTTTAAAAGAGGTGGCCTGAGGCAGTGGTTATATGGGGATTCATACAAATATTAGAGATTTGTTAGTTTTTACATTATACTTCTATTAACTGTAGAATTACTGTTAGTATAGAGACCCTAAGTATTTCTTATTTCTGAAGTCTTCTTAGTAGTGAAATGATGAGGGGTATAGTAATGTCCATTTGTAATAAAAATGATTAATGAAAAATAGAATTTTTTATTTTTTAACTTTTAGGATTCATCATATGCTGAATATCTTTTTAAAGTTCTGACTTATATAGTGTACAATGTCTTTTAATTCATGCATGTTCTTCCTTATCTAAAAATCATTTACATTTACAAATAAGAATATTTTTACCTGCACTAATCAAGATACAATTAGTAGCTATAAATGTAAGATTCTATATGTAACAGAATAAGAAAACAAGAGAAAAAATAGTAATTTAGCATAATCGAAACATGTGCCTAGCCATCTGGAGCACTTCTGCATGATATAAAGACATTGGCATTTTAAATAAAGGATTTTGAATTAAACAAGAATTCTTTTGTGTCTTCCAAAGACATTGATTTATTGAGACTATCTGTGGCTTTTCATCATATACAAAAGATTAATGATTTCCTAAATGTCCTTGCATTTCTTCATTTTATAAAATGTATACATACAGTTAAGAAAAATTAATCTTTGAGGACATGTGAAGAAAGGTGACAGGAAATAGTTCAAAGTATTTCATTTTAAATAACACTAAATATTATAAAAAATAAATTTTCTCAAAGTAAAAAATGAGGTTGGCATTATTGAATGTTGGTTGAATGATAAATGTGTAAGTTTATGATTATCCCAATACTATATATGTGATTTTTGTCAAACATATTAAAGAGTACTATAAAATAATTTTAACTTTTGATCTATAAATTTCTAAAATTTCAGCATGGTGATTGGTATTGATAAATTTAAAGCATCAGACAGATCTTGTCTTATCAATATGAAGTAGTGTAGATAAAGATATTTTTGAAAGTAAAATTCTTATCAAGCTCAAATAATTTCAAAGCATAGTTCAAGAGATTAGAAAGCTTTTATGGTATAAAATATGAAATTGATACTGGTTTTGTTCAGAATCCCTTCATTGACTTTTCAGCAATTATGTTTAACAGGATAATTTTTATTTACTTATTTTTACATTTATTATACATTTAGAAAGAAGGTGAGAGCAATAACTTTTTAGTAGTATATGGCAAACTTAAACTGATTAAAGCTTCAGCTGAACTTTGCCTTATACACTCATATTTAATGTTAAAAATACAATTTAAATTTAGATATATTTACATTAGAACACTCAGCAATTATAAACTTAATTATTAACTTAAAATTTTTGTAGATGTCATCATATACATTTGAATTTTATTTTTTGTTACAATAATAAGATGTCCAAGAATGAAACACAATTTTGTATTATATCATAGCTAAAAATATTAAAATGAGATATAAAAATCCAGGTGTAAAATTTTGGTTCATTCATTTTCACTGCTACTTTTATTTCTTAGTTATTACATTAAATCAGGTTTTTAGAGAAATATTCCACCTAATGTACAGTTCTTTTGAGTAAATATTCTAATGCAAATAAATCCATGCAATATAATTTTGAAATTATAAATTGGGTTATAATTAATTCTATTGGCTAATATTAGTTGTATAAGTGTTTTAATAACAATATAGCAAAAGTTCTGCCCAATTTAATATAATTTAATTTAGAAGCTGTGTAAGTTTTAAGTAATCAATCATTTGCTCCTTTAAAATCATATTCATATTCATATATTTTGGTTTCCAAAATAGTGTTTTTTATAAAGCCTCTGTAGTTTTTCCCATGAAAACTGAGGTATGCTATTGAATTCTCTGAATCTGCTCTTGTCCATGATGATAGCTTATTGTCCTTCAGACAGGGCAGATGGTATTTCCAGAAGCAAGTCAGTGTATTAACCTAGTTACATTAAACCATATCTCTGCTATTTTAGAAACAATGATGAATTAAGCAGCTTCAGTTCTTGGGGCAGCATCCAGGGCTGGAATCCATAGCACCAAGCCCGTGGGCTCTTCCCATTTCACCTGTGCATGTTACCAGTCACTTAATCTGTTTTGGCCTCTAAATCAGTCAAGAATTTCCATATGATTTACAACTACGTTTGGTAAGAAGAATAAAAAAGGAAGAAACTTAAATTTCATCTCTTAATATAGTTTTAATAGCACTTAATAATTTTATTTATCTTAGACTTTTAAACATATTTTTAAAACTCTGAGTTCAAGTATTGACTACCTACTATGTGAAGAACTTTACTACTCAAGAATATAAGTTAAAAATACATATTGACTCAGCTCAGAGAGAAAATTTGAGAAGCCACACTACAGAATAAAATAAATACAGTAGAAATTGTGGACGAGGATACAAAGTAAATAGTTAAGCATATTATTAGGTAGGTTAATTTGAAATGGTTTTCTGAAAAAAAAATTTGATCTTAGATTTTCATGAATTGCTACATATAAATAAAAATAAATAGAGCATCAGATATTTCTAAAAGCATATTTAATACAGGCCTGTGCAAAAGGAGGGTGAAGAACAGTAATGAATTGGTCTCTGGATCATGTTGTGCTCTAATAGATGATCTGATAAAGATTTAGTGTGTGATGTGAGTTAGAGGAATTGAGCCAGGAGGAATGTATTAGGAGAGAGACTTTATTGCTAGGTTAAGTAATTTACATTTTCGAAGTTGTGGGAACATCTCATAACTCAATTACTAGAATGCAAAAAGTTGCTCATGAATGTTGAGCAATGCTATAATTTTTCCAAAGCATATTTCCAGAGATATTGCATATGGATTTCGAGTAATGTTATCTCCTTTATACATATTAATATATTCTACTATATTATACTCTTGATTCCCCTTTTCTGTAGTGTATGGATTTCCCAACTACCTTGAAAAATTGAGAAGCAAATTTATTAGGTGAATTATTCCAATTTCATAGTAAACAGCATGAACACAGTCTAGGAGGCCTCATGTTATGTTAATTGACTTTTACTTTTGAGTTTACTAATGTGGAGATTATCCATTATAGCCAGAGGTTTTATCAACCAGAAAATTCTTCAGCATACCTTAAACACCAATTCCCCATGTTGGAATACTTCATCACCACCTTGTTTCTTTGGGTTCTGAAAAGAAGTTTGATCTTAGATTTACATGAATTGCTAAGTATAAATAAAAAGAGAGAAAACGAGATATTTTCAAAACCAAATACTGTCTGTGATACCAATGGACATTATTCTGCTTTCCTTTGTGGAAAGTTCCTTCTCATCATTCACTGTTTTGGTCCAGAACACCCTGATGAAAAAAATCTTTAGTTGCCTTCCAGGTAGCGTTAGTCTCTTCTAAGTTCCACCATTTTTATTCACACTGCAATAGTAATGCTTACGCCATTGATAAATTGCTTGCATTTCTAACTGTCCCCTCCACCACCCCCCACCACCATGACTATGATTTCTTTGTGCCTGGTGTATTTCTCACTCATCCCTGGATCCTCCATGTCTTACAGTGGTGCCTGGAATGTGGCAATAATCAATAAATGCTAAGAGAATGAATACACTGAAATGAATTTGTGAATGGATGAGTTTTGCTTTCTTTGGTACTGTAGTGATTTTTTTTTTTGCAGATTATTTCTATCTTTTACCTAATTTAGAAGGTCCATGTGTAATTTGGTCATGGTTCGAACTGCTAGTAGAACCAAAGGTCATCCTTTATTTAAATTCCCATAGTAGCTGATGCTTCCATTTACACATTGTAGATGGTCAACAGTTGTTTAAAATTGGTGAACGGATGAATATCCAGGTGCTTCCTGGAGGAAAAGTGAATGGAGCAGATCATCCTCCAACTTAATCACTGCAATGTAATTTTTCATATGGGAACAGAACAGTGAAAATATTCTCTGCAAAGGAAAAATGTTGGACAATTAAGGTGCTAAGATTGCCTTTTTTATGTTTTTGATTTGGGGACTCTTGTTTGAAATGACACTAGTGCGCTTCAGGTTTCTTTCCTTGTTAACTTTTGCTGAAGGCCAAAGAGGAATGACTAAAGACTTCTAAAGAAGTATTGGAAAACACACACACACACACACACACACACACACACACACACACACACACAAAGTGGTGACAAAAATATGTATTATTTTCCTTTATTTTTTTCTGCAATTTTGTTGATGTTGTTATTACTACCATTTAAATATAGTTAATATTAATGATTACTTTTAGTAGCATTTAAGGATTTTCATCTTTCAAATTACTACTCTGGCATGCATTATTTATACACTTTGAATTGCTTTGCATGTTGAAATTTTCTTCCGGCTTCTAATTCAATTAGAATGCCCTTAAAGTTTTGAAGGTTGCGGTTTATATAACTTACCTTATTAGCTATAAATGGAATACAGATTTACTCTTAAAATGATCTAGTTGTCTGTATTTTAATCACATATATACATATAGTGCTATAAATGTTAACCAGGTAGATTTTTCCCCGCTGCCTAGCCAAAGAGCACTGTATTCAGTGCCACAGTTGAGTTAAGCTGTTGTTATCTGTATGAGATCAATCTTTTGGAGAAGGCAGTGAAGGTTTTTGTATTTAATTTGCTTTCAACAACTTCTCCCCCTCCTTTTTTTTTTTCTTTTTTTTTTTATAATTTTAAGTACTGCTCTTAGTAGGTCATTAGACTTTGAGAATTATTCACTTGGTTAGCGCAAACACTAAAACCTTGTGTCTTTTAACTCTGATTAGTGACACTTTAATAAAGTCATTTGAAGTTCAGTGGACTGAATTTTCCAACTTTTCTGATGTTTCTATGGTCACGGTAGAGCAACCTGTATTGAAGCTTGTACACAATCTTTTAAATGCAAATCTTGGAAAGCTGTGTGTAATTTTGTATATCTGACTTCAACAGGGACTGCAAAATGTGAGGGATTAAAAATAAAAGCGGTAGCAGTGTTTTCCTTCTTTTTGTTTTTCAAATTGGGGTACAGTAAGCTTTGAGAAATAGAGAAGTTGTTACTTGACTAAACTTGATTCTTTGAGAAAAATATTGCAGATTAAGACTTTTATGGCTATACTTTTTTTGACAAACCAATGAGCAGAAAACCTCATTTTCTTCTACATGATTAGACAATAAGGGTAATGCAAACTATTGAATCATAAATTTCTTAGAGCTAGAGCCTTGAGTTATTTTTTTTGAAAAAGTAAAGAAAAAGTATATTCAATGGCTATAATTAAATCATGCATGGTGAACCCACTTTGGAGGAATTAATGCATTTTATATTGCATTGCGACTTGAGTGAACATTTACAACACGTGAGAATGGAAAGGATGAAAAATTATGGTTGTCTTTTGGTTCACAAGAATTCAAGGAGGCAGGTCATTGACTTAATTTTCATGGGAAGACTGACTCTGGTCTGCTCGCATATTCAGAGGCCAAACAACCTGGTATTGACAGCCTCAATTTGGGAGGGGAACATGCAGCAGCATTGTGCCATGGTTTGTTGAGGAAAAACAAGGGAAGATTTAAAACAAAGCTGTGAATAGGAACAGTAGCCCTTGTGTCTTGAAGCTGACTGACTTTTCCTCTTTAGAGCCTCATGAAAGTGTTACCCTTTTGTTTAAATAAGGGCTATACTGTGGTAACAGAAATATTTAAGATATAAAATTCAGTGACTCTAGGACTGGGAGCATTTACACTTCTTGAAGGAAATCAGGTGGGAGCTATTAATTGCAAATGCCATATGAAAGCATGAGCCTGAGAGGTAGGCTCTGTACTAGGCAAGGCATATATAAGAATACTAATACTAATAGGCATTTTTTCCAAACCATAGATATATATTACCAATCATATGATATTAATTATATATTATCATTATATGTATATATAGAGCATACATTATGTCTATGTATTTCAATCATACAACCTATTTACATATTTTATATAGAGAAATATGCATATATAGATAAAAAGACCAATCAATTAATGGTACTAACAAAAGAAAGAAGATAAGAAAAATCTGTATAGTCACATTTACAGATATTTTTAGAAGTAAAAATAAATGTCAACAGTACATCCAGTGGAAAAATAGTTTTCTAGAACTGCCCTTCTTTCTCTAGTACCTCTTCAGTTTATTGACATTTGAAGAGATGACTGCTAACACTTAACCAAAAACATTTGTTTAAAAAAGAAAAATTGATTTGTACTTTTGAATATACATTTGATATATAATTTGAATATTATATTTAAAATATAAAGCATAAATATAAATCATAAATTAAAATTACTAATAAATTACAATTTGTAAGTATGCTCACTGTGTTATACTTCCATTGGGATTTGAATACGTTTTGCATCAGACTACAATAAAAAATACATTTATTTTTAAAAGTTAATACAGATTACATAAAATACTAAGATTATTTTAGTACATACTTTCTAAAATTTTAAAAAGATCCAAGACTTTGTGATAGGACCTCTGAGTTATATGCCTGAAAATTAATTGACTTTTGGATTTGGATATATTACTAATTCTCTTAGCCACTTTCACTGGATTTATCAGTTGTTAAGAGTTAGCAGTTTATCGTAATAATCATACTGATGCTTAACACCCTCTTCATCTATTATTTGGGATGTCTGGACTTGAAAAACTCCAGACACAATTTAAATGAACTAGAAAAAAATCATGAGGTTTCGGATCAGAAGGCCCAGAGTTCAAATTTCACATCACTCAGACCCAGTCCCTGAACTAGCTCATGACGTTGTAAAGGTTGCACAATATTTCTGAACCTCTATTTCTTTTTCTTTTTTTTTTTTTTTTTTTTTTTTGAGACAGAGTCTCGCTCTGTCCCCCAGGCTGGAGTGCAGGGGCGCGATCTCAGCTCACTGCAAGCTCCGCTTCCCGGGTTCACACCATTCTCCTGCCTCAGCCTCCGAGTAGCTGGGACTACAGGCACCCGCCACCACGCCCGGCTAATTTTTTTGTATTTTTAGTAGAGACGGGGTTTCACCGTGTTAGCCAGGATGGTCTTGATCTCCTGACCTCGTGATCCTCCCGCCTCGGCCTCCCAAAGTGCTGAGATTACAGGGTGAGCCACCTCACCCGGCAGAACCTCTATTTCTTTATACATAAAACAATGATGTTAATATTTACTTTGTTTAGTTATTGTGTGTCCTAATTAGTTAATGTACCAAAACACCTAACATAGTAGTTTCTATACCAAGCAAAATTAAGGAAATAATGTTTATCACATAAATTGGAACATATTTGATATATAAAATGCTCAATTAATATACAACTTTAGAGTTCAGCGAACACAACAAAATAGTAGGCTGCCCTCATCTGCCATATGAAGAACGATGATGTTTTTTATCTAGGGTGTACACTTCAGAAAGTTGAAGGATCCTTTCTGATCTCATGTGTCCTGCTCATCAGTATATCCCCAGTGCGGATCCTGATGCCTGATACCTAGAGAGCAATCAATACTTAATGCTTTATTGAGAAAGTTAACCAATACCCAGGATTAGAGTGGAGAAAACTAATTTTTCTCCACTTTAGGTACAACCACTCAAGATAGTAAACAAGAGTAATTCTTCTTTTTGTAGTATGAATACACAAATTAATGATCCTGGAAAATATGTTCAGATTATCTAAGTAAATATTCAGACTTGGAGCAATTATCCAAGACAGCCATAAATGTTGTCTGCATGGATAATACCCATAATAATGTTGATACTTCTATGATGTTTCCTTGTGATCGAAGCCAACATCTTTTTCCTAAAAGGATGTGCTGAGTTTATTATGAAATTAAATTTAGGATAATTTATATTACAGTTATCACATCTTAAAGAAAACTGCAGACATATTTTATGATGCCAAGGCTGGAGAAGTCTAAGAGTTATCTATAGTTAATTTCCTGAAAATAGAAGTTATTTTTCAAAAGTCCAAACAAATCAGGAAGATTAGAAACTAAAATAAATTATCATATAAGAAATAATGAATCTATGCATTGGGAATGTTGTATTTAGTTTTGGTTACTACAATTAGGAAAGATTCTGAAAAAGGTTTAATATTACCCAGAGAGGTTTAGAAGAGTATACTAAAAATACGAAATTTAGGACTCTTAAGTCTGTGGAAGAAAATATAAAAGATATTTTTGTTGAAGTTTATTAAATGTTGTAAATTATTACTGAAACTGCATTTGTTTTGAATTTTCCAGTATATTAAAACAATGGCTAACACTTGTAGTTAAGAGAAATATATTTACGAAAAGTAATACAATATTCAGCATTCTATTATGTATACTATATTAACACATGTGTTATGGATTGAAATTACACCAGTATCAAATGAGGATAAATATGTTGAAAGTGTAAGTTTAAAAGAGTTTCAAAGGAGTTTATGAATGGATATCATACCCTTCCACAATGACAGAGATGGAATATTAAATCAGAGTTGGTAGTTTTTGCTTTTGTTTACTGTATTTCTCATTCATCCTAAATAGCCCTATCTATAACAAGCTTTGGAAAAGCACCATGCACCCGAAATTCTCGCATTCTAACATTCATACTTAGAGAGATTTATGGTGTCATAAGCATCCAAATAGCACAAGTGAAATTTTATATGAAGTCTATGACATGCATGATTCAATATGTATGCCCACTTTTAAATATACCAATAGTATATTTGGACTATAATAATGAATTCATTTCAAATATTGTCATTTTACTTGACATTCGTACCATCACATAAACTAGGTTCATGTTATATAAAGATGCACAAAGGCTCATTTCAGAAATAAAAACAAATAACTGTTATTATTTTTTACAAAAGTGAAGGGCAATAAAAACTGATTAAAATCCTGCAAAAACAATTCCAAGTGCTTCAATTGGGCCCTAAACTCAATGCAAAATCTTGACACATATATTGAATTTATAATTACTTACTACATTATATTTAATTTGTAACTGTGGTCAGTTTTTTATGTATGATCTATTAATTTCAATGAAATTTGGATCAGTAAATTTCTATACAATGGAGTTGGATTATTTGGCACTTCATAAAAATATGCCTTTCACATAATAAATGAATAATTTATATTATGATTTGTGTAGGACAGTTCTTGAAGGAATACAAAGAAATGGTAAATTTTGATTTAAAGTACAGCAATTCATGCACTTTAGAGCCAGTTAGATGCCAAAGTAACTTGGTTGGTGTTTATTTCTAGTTAACAGTCAGTGTTTTCTTTCTTTCTATCAATGAGGTGAGATATTTGAAGGCTTTTTTTTCTTCTTAGAACATATCAATTCAAAGAAAATGAGAAACCATAGATTTTGGGTTGGCCTTACAATTTGCTGTCATTTCATCTTTCCAAGTATAAAAATCAAAACTTCATCCTACTTCACTTAATCTTTTCAAAGCTGTGTTCCTTAATGCTGATTTTTTTTTTAATCAATTTCAATGACTTCATTTCTTGTATACAACAGAAAGAATCCAGTTTGGTCTTTGTAAGGAGTGAAAGACTAGGAAGGAAGTATGTGTTGTATAGTCAGTGCTTCAGAGTTGGTAGATTTTGCTTTTGTTTACTGAGTTTCTCATTCAGTCTGAATGTTCCTATCTATAACAAGCTTTGGAGAAGCACCTTTGTCCCCAGAGCTGGCCTCCAGGAAGGCTTGGATCCTTACAAGTTTGGAAAAATGGGTACTGGCGGTCATCCATAGGAAAACAGAGCAAGTTTACAGAACTCCTGCTGATTTCCTTGAAAGTACTCCCTCCTCATTCTCTACAGTAAGCCATTAAATGTTACTAGGGATGGACACTAAGCAGAAAGATTTCTGAGTATGTATTCATCGTCCCCACTCAGACAGTCCTTTAAATTTAAAGAAGAATGCCTGACCCTTAAGGCAGGGAGGTTCACCATATTTCCCATTCTGACAGTTTGGAATGAAAGGACACATAAATTATTATTATTATTATTGAATTAGAGGTATGGGTATGATGACTGAGGTTTCTCAGTAGAAGGTTTCTGATTTCATGCTTTGCATCATTAGATAACCAACAGAACCTGCACATTTCATGGCTGCATGATGTGATTGATTGGTTAGATTGGAATAAAACTTTTTTTAATCCAATATTACTTTATTTAATTAACTTACATTCAAATGCAATGGATCATATATTTTTCTAATTTTAGGATTAAAATATATAAAGATAAGTTTAGTGCCACCAATTTGAATTAAATGTACAGATAATAGAACAATTACTGATGCAGGCCATCACTGATACAGTAACTACTTTACAATGTGTCATAAATTTCATTTTCATGTGGATTTGGTAAATGTGCTTTTAGTTCCAGAATTGTTAGTCATAAATCAACTAGCAAAACAGAATTTCACATTTTTGAAAACCATGAACCATGTGATGCATGTTCTTTTGTTATCCTCTGCTGTCTTATTAAGAAATTATTTTTTTCTAGTCACATTATTTGTGTCAACCTGTCTGCAAAACTATGAGTCTGTGCATTTCTCTCTGTCTTCAGAATAAATTCAGTTCCGTTGTACATGCAAGAGTTCTTGTTGATACCATAAGCTTTATAGCTGTTTCATGATAGCTTAGTTTTGTTAATATATAGAACCAAACTGCATGTGAAGTGAGGAAATAAATGCGTAATGAGTAAAAAGGCAGCATTTTGCTTTAATTTTTCATAACTTGCTACTGAAAGTCAGAAATGTTTGTGCACATTTCCTCCTGATCATAACTAGTGATTAAACTTTTGTATTAAGAACTCTTCCTACCAGAAATATTCATCCTAAGAAGGATGGATTCTTCAGAATTTTCCCATTTATTACTAAATTCTAGACACTTCCTACTCAGAATAAACTTGGTTTTGAGGAATACCAAGTAGGCACAGAATTTAAGGCAGAAATTCAACTAATTTCAGAAAGGTTGACGCTACCTGTGGAAGTATTTTATAGTGGAATTTCAATAAACAGTAGATATATTATGCCCTTTGATTTATTGTAGTACAACTTTTATTTTCCCCAACAAATACTTTTTTTTTTAAAAAGGGATTTAGGTTGTTTCAAGTATATACTAATTTAATTTTCATTATTTGTCTAGCTTATAGAATAGTACTTATGAAGACTATCATACATTGAAGTTCCGTGCTTAAATAGTGTGTAGCTCTAAGTAATTACATGAGTGGTAATTAAAATATTCTGGAAACATTTTTTGGTCACCTGGTACTGTGATTTTTCAAATTAGACTTGAAGAAACCTCAAGGGCCAGGGGAAACTTTGTCACTAGTACCTCTCACCCTCTTCGCCATTTCAACGAGTGTAGCTCCAAGTTTAACAGTTTTAAATGATTTCTTCCATGTAACATTAGTTATTTTTAATATAATAATTTATTGTTCTCAAAAAATGTTTACACAGAATAGGTAATCACCAAATGTTTTGTTTGAAAATGCACTAGCATGCAGGCCACCAACGCATGTGGGAAATACATCTCCTGTGCTTGACTGTTACTCTTGTAAGTAAAAACTTCTTTTTCCATTGTTTCCTTTTTAGCCTATCGATCAGTATTTTCTGCACTTCATTTGTGTACATCACAGTGGGGACATTTAAAAAATGGGGGTCCCTAATTTCAAAGGCTAGTTCTTCAGATTGCTTCCCCATATGTGCAGTACTTTCCTTTCTGAGAGCTGCCAGTCTTCTTTGTAAGGCTAACACGCATACATTGCCCTTTTCTGCAATGAAACTGGGGCTTTATTCTACTTCTTCAGCATATTGCAACCTTGGCTTTAAAAGAAAAAATGCCAGAGTCAACTGTATAAGCCATAAGACGACACTGAATTCTATTAGATGCAGTGATGTATTAAAAAAAATGATTTATTTCCATATTGCTGTTTCCTCAGCAGAATGCCTTGTTCATAATAGGGCCTTGATGAATGTGTTTTTAATTCCTGGTTAGCCCTCTTCTGTATGGAAATCTTAAAATGTTATTTCACTCTAATTTGAAGGTGTTGTCAAATCTTTGTGAAATTTTAGAGGATTGTAAATTTTAGAAAGACGCAAAGGAAACATTGTTAATACTAATAAAGACTTTATATCACCCAAATCAGATCTTATTTTTCAAGAAATGTTCAGTCCTATAGAAAGTTTGGCCCTCAGTCAGAATGACTTCTTCATTCAGTCAGCTTTATAATAATTTGAAAATGAAAACCAGTCAGCATTTAGTGGTGATAGTTTACAGAAGTTTCACCAAAACATTACTTCATCACAAACAAAGAAACCATTCATTGCCTGTTAGGCATCATCTCAACATCTGTCCACTATTGGCTTGCCCATTTTTATATTGTTTTAGAATATAATATAAATAACGTTTTTATTATTTTCTCTTTAGTTTAAAATTGAACTGTGCCCCAAATTGGTATTGGCTCAGAAATGAGACAAATATGTTTTAAAGTAAGTCCTTTTCATAATACGTTTAGTATTCTTTGTCAATCTTTTAGTTGGCTTAGAGCTTGATATTATCTTTAAAAACAGAAATTAATACTTGTCATTAGAGTAAAACAGCGCTGTAGCAGAGCTCGTGGTTACATTGATAAACTATACATACATATATGTATTCTATATTTATTTTAAGTAGAAACTATCAGTTTTGGTATTGTGTTACAAGGGAGATCTGTGGTTTCTATAATATGACTTCTATGCATTCATATTTACTTTATTAAAAATGAACATTTGTTACATTTTAATCGTTAGAGTAAAATATTTAGTGACTGAAAAATTCCTAATGAAGACTAAGTAAAATGTGTTTTGGTTGAACTGCAAAGTTTGAGATTTTGCAAAGCCATAATTATAGAATCAACCCAAAGGTCCCAGAAATTTTCAATAATCTATCATCCTTTCTTTAAATTATTATATAATCAAAAAATTGTGCTTTAATCACATGAGTAGATAGATATTTATGCTGTTATTCAACAAATCTTTAAAAAGTGAGTATAATTCATAGAATAAAAAATGCTGGAAATATGCTTTCTTAAAGGAAATAACAGTTGAAGTCCATGTATCAAAGACAAAGGTGGGAAATTATATTGTATTTTATAATATTTTGGAAAAATTTTGTAAACTGCTATTACTAAGATTGTTTTGTAAAATTTTACCCCAGATTTTCATAGGTGATAAATGGGCAAATAACTTATCATTTTCCCTAATCAGCTCGCTGGTGTTAAATTAATATAAAATTTTAATATAAGGTATTTTTATTAATAAAGTCTTTTGGTAACACTCAACATGTAGTTTATTTGCTTTTGGGTATATTTTTGATTCAAATATAGAAAAAAATAAGATACTTTGGTATTATATATGGATGTAGTCAACTTAGAAAATTTTACATATTGACTCTTTTTATTGTGCTTACTCATAAATGAATTGGTTTCATTTCTTTGCTGATGGAATATTGAACAAATTCTCACTCTGATGTACAGCTATAGTGTATATCCGGTAAGAAAAGAGAGTCCCAGGCCAATTTAAACAGTGATAGGGTGTGCTTTTCTGAATTCCAAGAAGCTAGTTCAGGGAAAGAAATGAAACCACAGTGTAGAGGGTCAAATGGTGAAGCTGAGAAATTAGTATCAAGCCTCAGTTCAACAGGAAAATATGTGTGGAAATGGAAGAATGAAGGTAATATTGGTAGATGGGAGAATGGTGAACAAGCCTTTCAGAGTTTATTGAAAAAAAAATGGTTGGAACAGTTGGGTAAGAAGGAAAATAAATCTAAAGTTTAGTTTTTAACTTGATCAGAGTCCTGGATCAAACAGTGGACCTCAAAGGAACTGTTCAAAGCAGTACTCCTAGTGTGGTTTCTGAGACTTTCTGAATTTTAAGATTCAGAAATATGGGAGGAAGTCCTACTAGCTTAGCTTCAACTGCACATTTATATTATGAGAGTTTTTCCCATCATCCACGTAGTTTCTTAAATTTAGACATGAATGTAAAGAAATTTAGTATAGCGTCTACTTATTAAAATGTTAGTACTTTACTTTTTCCAAATAATTACCTGCATATCATCAAAAATTTATATTTTTAGCCAGTTTAATTTTAGAGAACCTTCAAATGAGGTATTGACACTGGATAGAAAATTAAATGAATTTTTAAATAAATATTTCTTTCCAAGAAATTAATTTATACATTCATGTAATAATTTGTATTACCCTAAAACATATTTATATTTCTAAAGTAAAATTCGTTTCTAAGGTGGATATGAGATTTGGCTAATTATAACAGAAAAATTTGAATATCCTCCACATATTTTAATGTACCAAAAATACAAATTCTTTTGATCCATCTCATTACAAAGTGTGTTCCAGATATAATTTCAAATGCATGTAGGTAAATGGAAAGAAAAATTGGATCCTGGAGTTGTACTGATTTGATGGAAATAATATTACAAACTTGGTTTGAGTCTCAGCTCTTTTTACTAGCTTTATGCCCTTGGTCAAGTTACTTGATTTTTGTTAAATTACAATTTCTTAATCTGTGAATGAGGAAACACCTATGTTTGGGGTTTTGTAAAGATTAGAGAATGTAATTTATGCATGGCACACATGCCTTTTATGATACAGGTAAAATATTTCACAGCTTTATCTCATTTGTTTCTGGTGATGTAGAAATGGTAGGTCAATTTTTTTTTTTTTTTTTTTTTTCCAATAATCAGTGGACTCAATTGAATTGAAGAAGGGGTTGCTTGGTGGAAGAGAAAAAATATATGGCAATGATGATGATGATGATGATGACAAAGTTGATTTGCAGTTTTTTAACAGATTGTCTTTCTACAGGGCCAGATGCCATATTGTCTCTTTCTTCCCTGGATATTCTTACGTTAGAGGATTTTTTTCTATCACAGTTGCACCCCTTGGTTGACCTATAGTAATATCCTATGAGTAGCAGCCCTGCTGTATGGCTCATGTTTCGTTTTCTATCGGCAGTGTATCACAAGTATTTTCCTCAGTGGCCTAACCAGACCCTGAGTGGGAGGCTGGTAAAAGCAACCTCATCTGCATGCATCACTTTGAATGATATCAAAGAGGAAAGAAGCAGCTCTGACAGTGTTCACATGAGCCACTCAGGGTGGTCTTATCTTTGTAGTCTAACAATAATAGTATATCCTGGCTGCATTCCTCTGCTTGAGAAGAGCAAAGTTGCCTAAGAGCCATACATTTGTATACATTGACATGTCTTAAAGTTGGATGTATGATAAAACTAATGACGTCTTTACACCCCTGGGTAATTTGTCTTGAAAGTAAATGTAGAGAAATGCTCTTTATGGATTTATTGCATGTGTGATCAATATTTATTTTATGCAGATATATGAACTAATATGTAACACTGTTATTTACAAAAGAAATTTGAAGTTTTATTTGTTTGACTAGCTAAAGAAATATAAAAACGTTTTCTAGATATGCAGATCATTATAGAAATAATATTCTTCTCTAAATTTGTAGATATAGGGTGATTTTTTTTTTTTTTGTCATTTATAGGTTACAAGCCATGTTTAGGTATTTCAAAGTGCCCCATATATGAGTTATTTTAAAAAGTGATAACATTACAGGTGACAAGACTAACATAAGTAAAATATAGTTGAGTTACAGAATATGTTATAATAGTCTTTACAATACACAACCAATGAACATCATATAGACGGATATTAATATCAATATATCGACATATAATTGATGCACATTATATATTATAATAAATATAATGAGATATGATAATATAGCAGATAATTTAATAGAAATCATAGACATCTGTATATCAATAGATATAGATTATAAGTTGATGGCGGGATATTGCACATTGCATTAAATCTCCAGTAGTTCTTTGTTGAACATTCACGAATCTAAAAATGTAAAAATTAAGTCCCCTGAGTGTGTAACTATGTCTTTGCATGCCTTCTATTTTATTATCTCAGTATAGCTTCCCCACCACTTCCCATTGTGTGCTTTTATACAAAGCAACTAGTAATAATGCTGAATGAATAAAAGTGAACATAGCATATAATGTATTCCATATGTATAAAATGATATTCACGTGGAAGAAATTGATCCATCAGTGTGTTCAACTGTCTGTGTTTCTGAGTACCTGTAAACAAAAAGAAGCATTGAAACCTTTTAGGGGGTTATGAGAAATAATAGAGTAAAATGATAAATACAATTTTACTGAATAAATATGCCTGAATGAGTTATTCCAGTTTTTTCATGAATTTAGGCAAATGTACAATCTCTTGATTGATAATAAAATTTGTCATTTTCTCACTTAAATTGATACAGATTCTTATAGAGCAAAAAGACCTAAAGATAAGATTTGGGATAGATTTATACCTTAACCTGGATAATAAGAGATTATTCTGGTCCTTTAATAGTAACAAAACAAAGGAATCAAATGGAATTTTAATTAAATTGATTTTACTAATATGGTCATTAGCATTAAGTAAATGAGATACATTTGCCATTTCAGCTGTATTTGTTAATATTAGATTTTCATACAAAGAGATGTTATTTTAACTGCTCATTGTTATGGATTTTACTGCTTTCACTAAAGAGAAACAAAGTATTTTATCTCCTCATTACAATTTAGGCTTAGAGAGTGACAACTAAGCATATACATTGTTGAACACTGCTGGCATGTGCTCTGAGAATATGTTTGAATCAAGGGTCTTTACAAAGGGCTCAGACCTTCCTCCTAGGGGGTTGTCATTTACCATGGATGCTCTCGTTTGTTGTGGTAAACAGCCTCAGAAAACGTCTTGACATTGTCAATTCCAACAAATTAATGAAGTAACTGGGCCATACATCCCTTCCCTTTTGCTTATGAAAGGAAAAGCTAACTACTTCACAGAGCTGTAAGATTGTTTCCTTTTGTCCCTCGGTATTAGTTTCCTTTGTAGTCAGTAGAGTATGGTTCTTTTAAGTAAGCCACACCAGAATTCTTTTAAGTAAGCCAGCTTGGGCGGGGGAACTCCAGTGTGATTATAGGTGAGTATACAGGAAAAAAAGAAATTAAATTAGCCTTTTTTTCTTTAGAAATATTGTGTTTAACTTTATGTTTCAATGTTTTAAATAACTGCAACCTTACTAACTATGGACAAATGTATCTGTTATGTTAGGAGAAATGAGTTTCATTTACCATCTTCATCAGCAGTCCCCAGCCTTTTTGGCACCAGGGACCGGTTTCATGGAAGACAATTTTTCCATGGACCCGGGTGTGGGGATAGTTTCAGGGTAATTCAAGTGCATTGCATTTATCGTGCACTTTATTTCTATTATTATTACATTGTAATATCTAATGAAATAGTTATACAATTCATCATAATGTAGAATTAGTGGGAGTCCTGAGCTTGTTTTCCTGCAAAAATAGATGTTCCCATCTGGGTACGAAGGGGCATAGTGACAGATCATCACCATTGGATTCTCATAAGAAGCTTGCAACTTAGATCCCTCACATGCGCACTTCACAATAGGGTTTGTGCCCTATGAGAATCTAATGCTGTGGCTGATCTGACAGGAGGCTGAGCTCAGGTGGTAATGTGAGTGATGGGAAGATGGGAAGCGGCTATAGAGATGAAGCTTTGCTCCCTTTCTCACCGCTCACCTCCTGCTGTGCAGCCCGATTGCTATCAGGCAGATTTCCTATCAGGTAATGGTCTGTGGCCCAGGGTTTGAGGACCCCTGATCTACACCCACGTTTTCTATGTTTGCGAAGATTTGGTGTGGGGTTATGGGTTTCAGGAGCTAAAAATTATAGCTAGTAGAAGGAAAGGCAGCTAGAAGTGGAAAGTAAAACCACTTACATTGTACTTTTATTAGAACTTATATTGTAGGTATTAGAAATCATACAAACAAGTTTGTTATGTGAAACATGATTACCTTATCATTGTTTCATTTAGAAAGTATTTAATCGTACGTGAGTAATCATTGCCATTGCCATTGATTTGCCCATATTAACTTTATGATCAGACTTGGTAGACAAATTTTCAACAAATAATAGAAGCAGCAGCATAAATCTCTGTATAGAATTAGCCAGGTTCTACTCTGGCACATCATCACATAGGAGCACATTTAATGCCCCCGATTGTTCTACCACATGGATACTACTAGT
The DNA here is from genome assembly GCF_024542745.1 of Macaca thibetana thibetana. Classification (NCBI taxonomy): domain Eukaryota; kingdom Metazoa; phylum Chordata; class Mammalia; order Primates; family Cercopithecidae; genus Macaca; species Macaca thibetana. The sequence goes on along the minus strand of NC_065582.1, from coordinate 64,282,944 downwards.
TTCCCCATTTTTCTAATGAGGAAAGTGAGTCATAGTCACGCAGAGATAATTCACCCCACGTCTTAAGGCCAAATGCAAAAAATCTTCTTACTCTGGAATTAGGTGGTTAAATATCTTGATTTTAATGGATGTTATTGTTTTCCTAATAATTGAGTTATTTGTATTAAATACTAAACTGGCAATGTATACTGAAGACCAATTTACCTCCAAATATATTGAGTTCATACATATTCATTAAGTGGGATATTTTAGAGAACATACTGCTTATATGTTCAAATGCAAATAATTTAATTCACTGTGACTTTTCATACTGTTACTCAATAAATGGACTAAAAGGCCGGGTAAGATTTATCAGTCTTAAAAATGTAACTGTGAGATCATCATCTATAACCCTATTGTCTTCTAATTATCCTTTTAAATCAAAAACATACTTTCATGTTGGTATGAGTATCATAACCAAAAGAAAAGAAACACTTCAAAGAGAAAACTGAAATAGTGGAGAGTAACTTAATTTCAGAAGAAAATCGTACTTTCACATAAATTCATATCGAAAGGTAACTATGTGATACCAGCATTCAGGGAACAAATGCCCTTATGTTTTTGCCTGTGTGCTTGTGGGGAGGGAGGTTGTTTCATTTTGTTTTTATTTCTTGCCTGTTTAAATTTCTTTTACTCACAGGCTCTGGCCCAGATCTCTGGGAGGGAAAAGTAGTTCCAAAGATTACAGTGCTTACTCTTAACTCTGAAAACACTACTTATTTACTCTCCACTGGATTCCACTCACCCAGATTCCCTAGATGGATTATGCCTCAGGATGAAACAACCTAAATTCAAGTGTCTAAACTCTCTTCCCCTCCCTCCTGCCATTGCCTTTCCTTGTTTCTCTAGTCTAATCCAGCTTATCTTTTGTTATTTTCCATTAATCAGGTCTCTGACGTTCTAAAAGCTCTCATGCCCCTTCTCAATATTTCCTCCCTTACGCATTGCTAACACCAGCACTTCCACTACTCCAGGAATTATCACCTCTTTCTCTCTTTCCTAAATGGTTAAGAGATCTGGAGTCATCATGTCTGGATTCATATTCCACTTTCCCAATTTACTGGCTTTGTGACCTTACCAAGTCAGTTAACTTCATTAAGTTTTCATTTCTTCATTTTCATCACGTTTCTCACACAGGCTTGTAAGGAGGACACAATTATGTCATGAATATAAAGTTCTTAGCAGGGAGTTTGGCACGTAGATCACAGATTAGCTGTTCTTATTATAGCTCCCTCGGTAAAGTCCCACTGTGAAGTCATTATTTCTCACATAACTCACTAATTCAGGAACTATTTAATCAAACGTATTATGTCCAAGGGCCTGAGTAAACAGTTACTGTTCTCAAGGAACTCACTGTCTAGAAGAATAGGCTGACCAGCAAAGCGATAATTACAATAAACCTGTACTGTTTGTGTTGAACAATAATATATATGCACTTAATTGTAGTCATCCCCCTGACTATACTCATAAAATTTAACATGTCTTTAGGGGAGGAGGATGGATTGCAGATATACTATTAGAGGCACAGCCATCTTTACTTCATTAAAAGTTTAGTTTACTAAAATTTGCAAATGTATAAAATATGGTCTTGCTTATTTTCACAAATTCTGGGATAAATATTTACGGATTTGAGTGCACTAATGTGTAGTGTTTCAAATACTTTTTATTAAATTTAGTGTCAAATTGCTAGCTACTGTATGACTAAATATTACATTTTTCCCCAGTGGGCAAAGTTCAATTCAATTAGCTGCAATGAATATGTATCAGATCTCAGTTCTCTCCTGTGATAAGTGTTGGAGGGAATTCAAAAATAATAAAAATATATCTCTGTTCTTTGGGATTTCAGTCTATTGTTAACTAAGCATTTGGAGCAGCTACACCTATGAAATAGTTCCATATGACATGACAGTGAAAGCAGTAACAAGGTACAAGGGGAATAAAAAGAATGAGATCCATCAAATTGTTAATCTGGAAGGCACAGGGAGTGAGATGGCATGTGACAGAATCAATGGTTAGTGATGGGGTAGAGGCCCATAGGCTCATGAGAGGTTTGGGAAATAGAAAGTCATTGTCTTTGTTTAAAAAGATGGTGTGACGCGGTAAATACTGAGAGGTGATCTGATAAATGTTCATTCAGACTCTGCAACCTTGATTGAGACTGTGCTAGATGATATAAAAATACATATGCCCTAACAGGGAGGATAGGCAACCAAACAATTCATATTAAAATTGTGATTTTGCATACTGTGGGTTATTATATGCCACAGAAGCCACATGGAGAAAGAGTTATTTGCTCTGTTTCAGGAAATAGAATAAAGGAGATGTGGGGAGGCAAGATTGTCCTTATAGAAAAGTGGTCATTTTATTACCTGCAACCATTCTGACCCGCTTGTCATTCTATGTCTTCCTACGTCAGTCACGAGCCCTATTTGTTCTCATGTGCAAATCCCAGCCTCACTAGAATGAACTCCAGTTACCCATGAAGCACAGAGATTCCCACAAGCAATGGGACAAAATAGCTATTGGACTTCTATCTCAACTGCTTGTGTAAAATGTTGCCTCGTTTATTTTGAGTTCCAGATTCTATTATTTTCCTTACTAACCATGGGTAGACTCTGGATCAGACCTCTCATTGAAAGACATTTGAAGTTTGATTATACTGAATTGCCATTTCAGTCCCCTCTCTCACTAGATGTTCTTGACTACTGTACCACTCTTCTAATTCATGATGTGCTGATAATACACTGTTTCCTTCCATTGTTATTTCATTATATTTACCCTGATATTATCATGGTTCTTGATTAAAAGTGTATATGTGTGTTTACACAGAAACATATTTTTCCTTTCTCAGTTTTTTAGGGATATGCAGACTATATATTTCTTTTCAAGAGGGCAAGACTGTAAATAGATTGAGGGCAAGCATCATGTTCTGTCCAGTGAAAGAGAACATCCTGAGCACCTAGCCGGACATCAAGTATACATTGAAAGATATTTGTTGAAATTACAGCTAGTGATGTCATGATGACTAGGTAATATTTTCAGAAGTTTGGTGGTATGATATTAGAAGAGAAATGATTCTTCTCTTCTGATACAGGGATAAAGATTCCCAAAATCTGGAAATGAAGAATTGGTTAGAGGAATCATTCAGTTTAGGATACGATCTGGAGATATACAGGTTTACATTTAAACTCTTTGGCCTTTTTTACATGGTTGAATATCATATGAATTTTAAATATTAGTCAATTACCCAAAATTACTTTTGATAGAGGAAAATGTATTGCACTGTATATTCTTCTTTGAATAGAGAACTTTGTCAAATAAGAGAATAAAAAATATAGGAGAATTTCTATTAAACATACAGTATTCAAAAGCTATGTGAGGAAATCCAGCTAGTATGATAATGTCAAAAGGGAAGATAGCTGGTCTGAAGGTAATGAGTTATCTCAACTGATTGGTCATAGCCAATTACAGATAGAACTCATTATTTTACTTCCCCACATCCCCACTACTGCACTTGACTAGTCGAAAAATAAAACAAACACCAAAACCAAACTAAAGGGAAGATAATCTTTTCCCAGCTTGGCATTAGTTGGATGGTTTATATAAATGTTGTGAACCTTTTAGAACTCATTTGAAAATAAAATTTTTGTAAAGCAAGAAGAAATTTTTGTAGTAGTTAAAAACTTTAAAAGACTGAAATTATCAAATCAGTTTTCACAACAATAAAAATTGTGTGCAAGGCAAACTATGTACATATATGTGGGTGTCCTTAGCAATATGTTAATGAAATTGGGTGCTTATGTGTGTGTGTGTGTGTGTGTGTGTGTGTGTGTATATCTAATTTCTTAGTTTGAGAGAAACAAATAGAAGTATATATGTAGCTACTTTTTAATATTTGTATTCAGCTATAATTCCTTCTGATTTGCTCCTCATTTTAGAGTGATGTACTGGGAATGGAATCCTGAAATTAATTTTAGATTAAATGATACCATGTTACTTAGTTTAATTTTTTTCAATTTTTTCAATTCTATATCAATATAGTTTTTTATTATATATATAATATATATCTATTATATATATATATATATTTTTTTTTTTTTTTGAGACAGAATCCTGTTCTATTACCAGGCTGTAATGCAGTGGCGTCATCTCAGCTACTGAAACCTCTGCCTTCTGGGTTCAAGCCATTCCCCTGCCTCAGCCTCCCAAGTAGCTGGGACGAAAGGCGCATGTCACCACTCCTGGCTAATTTTTTGTATTTTAGTAGAGACGGGATTTCACCATGTTGCCAGGATGGGCTTGATCTCCTGACGTCGTGATCCTCCCGCCTTGGCCTCTCGAAGTACTGGGATTGCAGGTGTGAGCCACTGTGCCTGGCCTATAGTTTATTTTTTAAAAACTAGATTTGATCTTGGAATTGCAATGATTATGGATTATTATATTCACTACTTATTATCTCATCACTGTTTAGTTTGCAGAAAGGCTTACTTAATATTTCATTTATATGTTCCCCTATTGATAGTTCCTGGAAAAGTTTTAATGCTGGCCATTAATTTAACAAATATTTGTTTAGAGTCTGCTATGCATTACAATCATTCTAGATTTCAAGGATGCAAAAGTGAGCAGAAACAGTTGTCCATCGTTGATGGACTGATGGATGTTCTTAAAACTTTCTTATTTTTTTGTTTACCTTTGTGGATGTTCCTATTCCTTCTCTGTCTCTCTCTCTCTCTCTTTGTCTCTTCTCCCCACCCCATGTGTGCCCTCACTCTAGCTTCCCCTCTTTCATCATCCCTCTTGCTACAAATTAAATGTAGTTTTTTTCAAAGGCCTTTTCTTGGACTTCTTTCTCTCTATAGTGATTCTTGAGTAATCTCATAGCATCATCTGTCACATTTATGTTGATCTCTCTTTACTTCTGTCTCTTCTTCAGCATCACAGTCTGTTTATGTGCTGGAAATTTCTACCTGGAAATTTAGCCCCCAGTGAATTTCAACTTCACCCTGTCTATTAAGAAAGCCAGTTATTAATAAGATATTTCAATAAATCATGATAAGCATATGATAAGGAGAAAAAATAGGGGACTTTTAGAATATATTAGAAGGGAACCCAAACTAGACTGTGAGTTACCAGGGAGTCACTAAAGGAGTCTCTGTGGAAGTGATATTTAAACTGCGATATGAAGGATCACTTGAATTAACTAGGCAAGCTTCAGTGGTCAGGAGTCAGTGTTCTGAGCAGAAAGCATAGCATTCATACATACCATGAGCTGGAAAAGCATATAGCTCTGTATAACTGAAGGAAGTGAGGTTTCTTGAGCTGGTGCATGGAGTGCTGAAAGGAAAATGAGAGGAGACCCTGGAAGGGCAGCCTGGGTGTGAGAGTGAAGAGCACCTAAAATAAGACTAAAAGTTTGGTATTTCTCATACCAAAATGAAAAGCCATAGAGAGTTTTTATCAAATTACTGATTATTTTCTTATTTGGGTTTCATAAAATGCTTCCTGGCTACATGCAAATAAAACAGAGGTTGGGGGCATTGCGGACTTAGAAGTTGAGCACGGAGAACTTGGAGCCCTGGACTAACGGTTGGTGGTGGAGTTGGAGGTACATGCATTGAGTGGAGATGTGTTGAAGATGTGGTCCTGTTATTTCTTGATGATTAATTGAATACAGATGTGGAATATGATGGAAGAGCCAAAGATGATGGCTCAGTTTCTGCCTTGAGCAGCTAAGCAGATGATGAGTTAGGGAAAACTGGATGAGGAGTCATAATAAGAAGACAACAAATTAGTTCAGGGCCTGTTAAATGTGAGGTCACTCTGAGATACCAATGGAAATATCCAGCAGGAAGATGGATATGTGACCTGGAGCACGACAGAGTAGTCTAGATTAAAATTTGTATTTATTTGTATTTGGAGTGTGGTATCCATGAAAGTAGCCATGAGCTTGGATATGTCGTCCAAAAGAAAGTGGACTCTTCTCATCATTCAAGCTGAAAACCTCAACTTTATTCCTTGACTCCTCTTTCTCTTTTTTTCTTTCTTCCTATATGTAAATAAATGGTCAAGTCTTATCAGTTTTACTCTCTATTGTCTTTCCTATTCATACTTTTTCCAATAGTCTAATTAGGTTCTTGTTATTTCTGACGAGAGAGCTATTATATACTCGAGGATAGCAAGACTGGTTGCCAGGAGATTCATAGACTATTGTAGTAAGCTGGAGAGTTGTGACTGTTGTTTAAACAAGATTATTAGCTGTAGGGAAAGAGGAAAGTATATTTAAGAAGTAAAACGTATGAGAAAGTAATAGAAAATGAATATTTGGCTAAAGTTAGTATGGACAACATTAGAAATGCCTTGAATATAACTAAATTAGAATTTTCCCCCTTTATAGATTTAACTTTTATTTTAAGTTCAGGGCTAAATGTACAGGTTCGTTATATAGGTCAGGAGTCCCCAGCCCCGGGGCCACTGACCAGTATGGGGCTGTGGTCTGTTAGGTACTGGGATGCACAGCAGGAGGTGGGCGGCCCACTAGCAAGCATTAGCACCTGAGCTCTGCCATCTGTCAGATCAGCCCCTGCTTTGGATTCTGGTGGGACCGTGAACCCTAATGTGAAGTGCGCATGTGAGAGATCTAGACAGCGTGCTCCTTATGAGAATCCAATGCCCGCCCCACCCCGCTCTGTGGAACAATTGTCTTCCACGGAACCCGTCCCTGGTGACAAAAAGGTTGGGGACTGCTGATATAGGTAAACTTCTGTCATGGGGGTTTGTTGTACAGATTATTTCATCACCCAGGTATTAATTAAGGCTAGTACTTATTAGTTATTTTTCCTGATCCTCTCCCTCCTCCCATCCTCTGCCTTTTAATAGACCCCAGTATGTGTTGTTCCCTTCTATGTGTTTATATGTTCTCATCATTTAGCTCCCACTTATTACTGAGAACATGGAATATTTGGTTTTCTGTTCCCAGGTTATTTGGCTAAGGATAATGGCCTCCAGCTCCATCCATGTTCCTGCAAAGGACATGATCTTGTTCTTTTTATGGCTGCATAGTATTCCATGGTGTGTATCTACCATATATGTATTTTTTAATCCAGTCTACCATTGATGGGCATTTGGGTTGATTCCACGTCTTTGCCTTTGTGAATAGTGTTACAGTGAACATAACATGTGTGTCTTTATAATAGACTGATGCATATTCCTTTGGGTATATATCCAGTAATGAGATTGCTGGGTTGAATGGTATTTCTGTTTTAGGTCTTGGAGGAATTGCCACACTATCTTTCATAATGGTTGAGCTAATTTACAGTCCCACCTACAGTGTACACGTGTTCTTTTTTCTCTACAACCTTGCCAGCATCTGTTATTTTTTTGACTTTTTAATAATAGCCATTCTGCTTGTATGAGATGGTATCTCATTGTGGTTTTGGCTTGCATTTCTCTGATGATCAGTGATACTGAGCTTTTTGTCATATGCTTGTTGGCCATAAGTATGTCTTTTTTTTTTTTTGAAAAGTGTCTGTTCATGTCCTTTGCCTACTTTTTAATGGTGTATGCTATTTTTAAGTGTAAATGTGTTTAAGTTCCTTGTAGATGCTGGATATTAGAACTTTGTCAGATGCATAGTCTGCAAATTTTTTTTTTTGCATTCTGTAGGATGTTTGTTTACTCTGTTGATAGTTTCCTTTGCCATACAGAAGTTTTTCTTTAGTTTAGTTAGAATATAAATAAATCAGAAGTTTCTCTTTTAATTTTAACATCGCAAACATGCATCAAATGATATCAATTTATTTTACCACACTGCTCCACAAAGTCTCATCTATCAATTATAATTCTTCAAGGTAAAATTTACTGGAAGCAATTCTTGGTAGAGCTGGAAATAGCATTTGCCAGACAATTTTCTACACACTGTACATATATTAAACCATTTAAAATGTATAAACATTCTATGAAACATCACATGTTACAGGTGAGGAAACGAAGAACACAAAGGTTAGAGAGGGTATTTTTCAAGGTCACACAGTTTGTAACTGTCAGAAATAGACTTGAACCCAAGTGTTCTGGTTCCAGAATCTGTACACTAATCCAGGAAAGTAAAGGACTGCGTATGTTTTAAGCACCTATTAATGTGCCAAGAACTGTGGAATATATGAAAAATGCATAGGAGTCAATATGGAAATACACATAGTTTAAATATCAGGTTGGGGGAAAAAGAACATACTCTAACTAGTTTTTTCAACCATGTATCATAGAAAGTGAAGTTGTTCAGTTGTTCAAAGTCAGTCACTTTCCATGAGAGATGGTTCAAATGAAAAACATTCCTTGTAGGGGAAATTTAGGGTGACCATTGCCCTTTTTAATCAGACATCTCCAAAATTCACCTTTCCTTGACTAGCGTGTAAGAAGCTACTACAAGATGGTATATGCAAACATTGGCTTTGGTAACTTTTCCCAACTAACTTGCCATAGTTTTAATCAGGGAAAATGGTGCATGCATGTGTGGAAGTTCTACTCTGACTCAGGTAGGTAGAGATTATGAACAAAAAGGGAAAAGGCAATTTCCTACCTGATGGTGTGGAACTCTCTAAATCTGCCAGTTCAGTTTTTTCCCCCTTCCGTTTAAGGTTTTATAAGACTTTCTAAATAGGCAATTTAGTATTTGTTACTAGTTTGGAAATTATTTTTCTGGAGCCATATGAAGTGCTAAGTATTTATAGACAAAAATGTTGGCAAAGAATACAGAGGTTCTTGAAATGGCCTTTCACTGTGGCAGAAGAGCTTGAATACATTCAAGTGCAAATCCAGATTTGTAGAGAGTAGTGTGGGTTTATGGAAATAAAGCATATGATTGAAAAAGTCATTTTTTCCAGTATGACTTAGTGATTATTAAATAACCGTGTTTTTAATCTGACTCACTGGAGGGAAGCTCCATAGCATTAGTGGTAAACAGTTTATGCTGTTAGAATACAAAAAAGACAAAGAAAAGCAAACTAAAAAGACATTTTAGAGTAGAGTGGGAATTGAGCCAATGCGCCTGACTGGTAAAGTCTTTGGAGGGAAGCCAGGAAGTCTGTGATATTTCTCTAGTTAGGATATGTGTGTGTGTATGTATATATATATATATATATATATATATATATATATATATATGTATATATAATCATATTGGATAAAAAATGTTAACCCTTTCTATCAAATTTGAGACTTTCCTGATTCTGAAACTCAAAACTGAATGCAAATTAAGATTTTTTTAAAGTATGATTTAAAAAAAATACCACATGCACACATGACATCTGGCAATGCCTTAGATGTTTCTAAAATGTCAAGATAGGAAAATATCCAAAACCATTTTGTTTTTTTTTTGAGAAAGAGAAAGAGAAAGTTGGCTTCTAGCCATATGCCTGCTGAGGAATTCTTATGAGAATTTCTGGAAACTGTACTTTTTTAGGCAATCATGTTCTCCATGCTTTCGTGGCCTCAAATGTTACTTGAATGAATTTAAAGTCTCATCTATTTGTGCTTTATTGCTGTACACCCTTTCAGACTTCAGTGGTCAAGTTTCACTTTGGAGAACTGACAAAGGAAAAATATTGTGTTTGGCACTACACAATCTTAGAATACTTTAAGAATGAATATGCCAAGGGAGAGTCATATTATGTAGCTTGAATTGTATTTTTCATGCATGATATGTACATCACCTTATGTCAGACAAATCTGCATCAACGTTTTGCGTTTCCATTAAAATAAATACCCATCAGATACTTGATATACATATTCTGTGGTTGGAGGGCATAAATGAGATGCAGTTTTAGGTAAATAACATAAAATCAGCAGACCTCTAACCTGAATTGAATGTGTTAAATCTTATCAACGTGGAGTTTTAAGGAAGAGGAGACAACTGTCTTCAATGAGAAATGGCACGTGCCTGTAATACTAGCTACTCAGGAGGCTGAGGCAGGAGAATCACTTTAACCTGGGAGGTGGAGGTTGCAGTGAGCTGAGATTGCATCATTGCACTCCATCCTGCCTGGGCGATACAGTGAGACTCCATCTCACAAAACAAACAGACAAACAAACAAACAAACAAAAGAAATGGCCAAGAGGAAAAATGCCTAGCTTTCCTGCAACAATTTGGGAGATTACCATCATCTGTATTGATTCATCCATTCTGTTGTTTAAGGAAAATGGCTAAAGTGTGGCCATGCCATTGAAGTTTTTAAAAATTCTGGTAAAATGTGCATAACATATAAGCTGCCATTTTAATCATTTTTAAGTGTATAATTCCAGGTCATTGAGTAATTTCGAATTGCTCTGCAACTGTCACCGTCATCTATCTCCAGAATGTTTTTGTTTCCCAAACTGAAACTCTCTACCCGTTAAACACTAACTTTCCATTTCCTCCAATTGCCAAGCTCCAGGCCACCACTGTTCTGCTTTCTGTTCCCATGAAGTTGACTACTTTTGGTAACTTATATAAATGGAATCATACATATTTGTCTTTCTGTGTCTGATTTATTTTACTTAGCATAATGTCCTCCAGGAAGATCCAAGTTGTAGTAAATGTCAGAATTTCCTTTTTTTTTTTTAAGACTGAATAATATTCCATTATATGTATATACTACATTTTGTTTATCAAAAATGGGCACTTGGGTTCCTTTCTCCTTTTTCTGTTGGGTGTATTGGGTTTTAATATTACATGTTTGTTGTAAAGACAGGTATAGGGTGATAGAGTTCATACTCGATTTGGAAATAATCAAACTCGGCTCTGTTCTGCCACAACTAGGTACAAATGTTACTTCTTTCTGACTCTTTGTAAAATAGGGATGAAAATATATTTCATATCATTGTTATAGCTAATAGCTATGAAGCACTTGTATATTTCATGCTGGTGAAGGGTTTTTATATATTTCTCATTGTATTCTGACAGGAATCCTACAAAGTAGAGGCAGTTCCAAATTTCCAGAATGAATGTGAGATTGTGATACATACGACAAACTGCTTATTAAACTGTACAGCTCCTAACAATTTGAGGGATTATGCCCACTTCCCTACACAGTGCATGGCATACACAAGGACTCGTGAGATACTGTTGGAGAATAGAAGCAGCTCTGCTTTACAGCTCTGCTTTACAGCTCTGCTTTACACATATTCAGGCATTTGAAAACAGTGTTTCTTGATGAAAGAGGATTGCAGTTGGATTAATATGAACAGTCACTAAAAAATAAATGAAAACCAAACCTATAAATCACATATGTAGACAGTATTCACCATATTGGTAATATTCAAATTGTGTAAGGCAAACCTGATTACTCAGCAGAATTAAAGTTTCAATGGTGGTATTGGGGGTGGGGGCAGTGTCGTCTCTCTGATGTCAAAATTTTTTAGAAATCATCACAGTTCCCTTTATTAATCAGAAGTTTAAATGTTAGACTGGGCGCAGTGGCTCACGCCTGTAATCCCAGCACTTTGCAAGGCCGAGGCAGGCGGATCACCTGAGGTCAGAAGTTCGAAACCAGCCTGGCCAACATGGCGAAACTTTGTCTCTACTAAAACTACAGAAAAAAAAAATCAGCCAGGCATGGTGGTGCATGCCTGTAATCCCAGCTACTTGGGAGGCTGAAGCAGGAGAATCGCTTAAATCTGGGAGGCAGAGGTTGCAGTGAGCCAAGATCGCGCCATTGCACTTCAGCCTGGGCAATGAGAGTGAAACTCCATCTCAAAAAAAAAAAAAAAAAGAAGTTTAAATATCTACTGATAGCCCGCTGAGTTATTTTATAGGAACTTAAAAATTTATACATATCAAATATGTAACATAAATATTGGATCACATGGATATATATTAATTCTGTGAATAATTATACAAATAACATTAAATATATGAATAATTAATTATAAAAATATTATTATACTGTGTATGCCTTTTTAGAGAATTTCTTCCAAAAATCAACAGTGGATAAGTTGGAAAGAGCCATGAAATTCCCCAGGAGAGTGGCTGTGAAGGGTGGCCGGGGATTAAGGCATAGGGTATCTTCCTAGAGTCCATCCAGCTGAGAAACTGACTTGATTTCATGCCGTCTGCTATAAATGCTGTAAGTAATAATATGTAAATTGTTGACCTCACAGTTAATTTATTAAGCAAATAGTGGAGAAGACGCTAGTAATTTCTAGACTTCGTCGCAGGGGCTGTGAATATAGGAGGGGATAAGATAAAAACTGGCTGTTTCATTGGAGTATCAATTGTGGGGAGAGATTGAATACACTAAATAATATCTTAATTAATATCTAAATATATATAAGAAATATATAAATTGGATAATAACAGAGTTTTTATGAATAAAACTGAACAAAGTGATGTAATGGAGAATGATAGCGGTATATGGGGCATATTCTTTAGATGGAGTCATTTAAGGAATGCCTTCCTTAGAAAGGGGCATCATAAACACCAATTATTCAACTGCTCTACTCCATCAGGTGGGAATCACATATTCATTGTTGGCTAGTGTGTCTGCAGTGCCTAGGGCAGAGCCTGGCACTTGGTAGGCATTTACTGAATGTTTTTTGAATAAAAGAAGAATGAAATGGAAGACAGTAAATAAGTCTTCTTTTAAAAAATGTTGAATGAAGGCTGGGCATAGTGTCTCATACCTGTAATCCCAACACTTTGGGGGGCAGATGTGGGAGGATCCCATGTGCTCAGGAGTTCAAAACCATCCTGGGCAATATAGTGAGACCTCGTCTCCACCAAAAAAAAAAAAAAAAAAGAAAAAAACAAAAAGGAAAAGTATCCAGGTGTGGATTATCCAGGTGCACACCTGCAGTTCCAGCTAATGAGGAGGCTGAGGTGGATCGCTTGAGCCCAGGAGACTCAGAATGCAATGAGTTATGCTTGTGCCACTGCAGTCCAGCCTGGATGACACAGAGGGAGACACTGTTTCAAAAAAAAAAAAAAAAAAAAAGATGGATTCACAAAAGTGATATCAATAGTAATGACAATAACAACAACAACAACAACAAAAATAGTGAAATCATGCCTTGCAAGTACAAATCACCCTAAAAGATTCTTTAAAATGAAAACATGTTAATCTTTGGAACTACCTGAGGTAGTGTGATAGGAACTATTAACTACATTTGGTGAATTTGAGGTACTTAGAACATATTACTGGTGAATGGGGAAGCTGGCTTGAAAAACAGGGAGGGTCTTCTCAAACAGTTCTCTTTTTACATATGTGGCACAACGATTCATGATTTGTTATGTTGTGAATGCTGAATATGGAATATTTATAAGAATGCAAATCACATTTCCTTTACACAAACTATTGAACTGATTTCAAAGTGTTTTGATACATGCTTCTAGCCTTACAATGGTCCAGTGAGAAAGAAAATATAATATTCATCACTGTAGACATGGAAATAGGAGTTAAGAAAAGTTGTCTTGATCAATATCATATGCAATAGCAAGTGAAAAACCCATGTTTTTAATTTAGAATTTAATGCTAACAGTCTATGGTCCCATGGATGTTTTATGTAGTTTAATGTTTTTTAAAAAAATCTAAGCCTGACAAATTTGCTATTTAAAATATTTAAAATAAAAATAGCTTTGCCATTCTTTAAATAAAACATTACTTTTTTATTATAACAAAATTCAGAACCTACACAAAATAAATAAACAGAAATGACCACCAGTAATCATTTAATATGAATCATTGAACTCCTTTCTTTCTATGAAATTACAAAGTTGAAAAGTGTTTTAAAATGTATGTAAAAGTTAGAGGATGATTTGATTTAAATCTATTATTTAAATTTATTTTCAGTCTAATAATAATTCAGTGAATTGTTCAAATCAGAATTGCCATGATGCAGCTTCACATCAAGTTAACATGAGGGATATTCTTTCCTATACTTTCGTTTTTATGTTGTTTTTATCTTTTTTTATTATTATACTTTAAGTTCTAGGGTACATGTGTACAACCTGCAGGTTTGTTACATACGTATACATGTGCCATGTTGGTGTGCTGCACCCATTAACTCATCATTTACATTGTATCTCCTAATGCTATCCTTCCCCCTCCCCCAATCCCACAACAGGCCCCAGTGTGTGATGTTCCCGTTCCTGTGTCCAAGTGTTCTCATTACTCACTTCCCACCTATGAGTGAGAACATGCGGCGTTTGGTTTTCTGTTCTTTTGAGAGGTGTCTGTTCATATCCTTCACTCACTTCTTGATAGGGTTGTTTGTTTTTTTCTTGTAAATTTGCTTGAGTTCTTTGTAGGGTCTGGATATTAGCTCTTTGTCAGATGAGTAGATTGCAAAAATTTTCTCTCATTCTGTAGGTTGCCTGTTCACTCTGATGGTAGTTTCTTTTGCTGTGCAGAAGCTCTTTAGTTTAATTAGATCCCATTTGTCAATTTTGGCTTTTGTTGCCATTGCTTTTGGTGTTTTAGACTTAAAGTCCTTGCCCATGCCTATGTCCTGAATGGTATTGCCTAGGTTTTCTTCTAGGGATTTTATGGTTTAGGTCTAACATTAAGTCTCTAATCCATCTTGAATTAATTTTTGTATAAGGTGTAAGGAAAGGATCCAGTTTCAGCTTTCTACATATGGCTAGCTAGTTTTCCCAGCACCATTTATTAAATAGGGAATTCTTTCCCCATTTCTTGTTTTTGTCAGGTTTGTCAAAGATCAGATGGTTGTAGATGTGTAGTATTATTTCTGAGGTCTATGTTCTGTTCCATTGGTCTATATCTCTGTTTTGGTACCAGTACCATGCTGTTTTGGTTACTGTAGCCTTGTAGTATAGTTTGAAGTCAGGTAGCGTGATGCCTCCAGCTTTGTTCTTTTGGCTTAGGATTGTCTTGGCAATGCGGGCTCTTTTTTGGTTCCATGTGAATTTTAATGTAGTTTATTCCAATTCTGTGAAGAAAGTCATTGGTAGCTTAATGGAGATGGCATTGAATCTATAAATTACCTTGGACAGTATGGCCATTTTCACGATATTGATTCTTCCTATCCATGAGCATGGATTGTTCTTCCATTTATGTGTGTCCTCTTTTATTTCACTGAGCAGTGGTTTGTAGTTCTCTTTGAAGAGATCCTTCACATCCCTTCTTAGTTGGATTCCTAGGTATTTTTTTTTTCTATTTGAAGCAATTGAGAATGGTAGTTCACTCATGATTTGCCTCTGTGTTTGTCTGTTGTTGGTGTATAAGAATGCTTGTGATTTTCATAGATTGATTTTGTATCCTGAGACTTTGCTGAAGTTGCTTATCAGCTTAAGGAGATTTTGGGGTTTTCTAAATATACAAGCCTGTCATCTGCAAACAGGGACAATTTTACTTTCTCTTTTCCTAATTGAATACCCTTTATTTCTTTCTCCTGCCTCATTGCCCTGGCCAGAACTTCCAACACTATGTTGAATAGGAGTGGTGAGAGAGGGCATCCCTGTCTTGTGCCAGTTTTCAAAGGGAACGCTTCCAGTTTTTGTGCATTCAGTATGATAATGGCTGTGGGTTTGTCATAAATAGCTCTTATTCAGATACATTCCATCAATACCGAATTTATTGAGAGTTTTAGCATGAAGGACTGTTGAATTTTGTCAAAGGCCTTTTCTGCATCTATTGAGGAAATCATGTGGTTTTTGTCTTTGATTCTTTCTATATGCTGGATTACGTTTATTGATTTGTGTATGCTGAACAAGCCTTGCATCCCAGGGATGAAGCCCACTTGATCATGGTGGATAAGCTCTTTGATGCGCTGCTGGATTTGGTTTGCCAGTATTTTATTGAGGATTTTTGCATCAATGGTCATCAGGGATATAGGTCTAAAATCCTCTTTTTTTGTTGTGTCTCTGCCAGGCTTTGGTATCAGGATGATGTTGGCATCATAAAATGAGGAAGGGAGGATTCCCTCTTTTTTTATTGATTGGAATAGTTTCAGAAGGAATGGTACTTGCTCTGCCTTGTACCTCTGGTAGAATTCGGCTATGAATCCATCTGGTCCTGGACTGTTTTTGGTTGGTAGGCTATTAATTATTGCCTCAATTTCATAGCCTGTTATTGGTCTATTCAGGGATTCAACTTCTTCCTGGTTTAGTCTTGGGAGAGTGTATGTGTCCAGGAATTTATCCATTTCTTCTAGGTTTTCTAGTTTATTTGCGTAGAGGTGTTTATAGTATTCTCTGATGGTAGTTTGTATTTTTGTGGGATCGGTGGTGATATCCCCTTTATCATTTTTTATTGTGTCTATTTGATTCTTCTATTTTCTTTATTAGTCTTGCTAGTGGTCTATGAATTTTGTTGATCTTTTCAAGAAACCAGCTCCTGGATTCATTTATTTTTTGAAGGGCTTTTTGTGTCTCTATCTCCTTCAGTTCTGCTCTGATCTTAGTTATTTCTTGCCTTCCACTAGCTTTTGGATGTGTTTGCTCTTGCTTCTCTAGTTCTTTTAACTGTGGTGTTAGGGTGTCAATTTTAGATCTTTCCAGCTTTCTCTTGTGGGCATTTAGTGCTATAAATTTCCCGCTACACACTGCTTTAAATGTGTCCCAGAGATTCTGGTATGTTGTATGTTTGTTCTCCTTGATTTCAAAGAACATATTTATTTCTGCCTTCATTTCGTGAGGTACCTAGTAGTCATTCAGGAGCAGGTTGTTCAGTTTCCATGTAGTTGAGCGGTTTTGATTGAGTTTCGTAATCCTGAGTTCTAGTTTGATTTCAGTGTGGTCTGAGAAACAGTTTGTTTTAATTTCTGTTCTTTTACATTTGCTGAGGAGTGCTTTACTTCCAACTATGTGGTCAATTTTAGAATGTGTGATGTGGTGCTGAGAAGAATGTATATTCTGTTGATTTGGGGTGGAGACTTCTGTAGATGTCTATTAGGTCCACTTGGTGCAGAGCTGAGTTCAATTCCTGGATATCCTTGTTAACTTTCTGTCTCATTGATCTGTCTAATGTTGACAGTGGGGTGGGAGTCTACATCTCTTTGCAAGTCTCTAAGGACTTGCTTTATGAATCTGGTTGCTCCTGTATTGGGTGCATATATATTTAGGATAGTTAGCTCTTCTTGTCGAATTGATTGCTTTGCCATTATGTAATGGCCTTCTTTGTGTCTTTTGATCTTTGATGGTTTAAAATCTATTTTATCAGAGACTAGGATTGCAACCCCTGGCTTTTTTTGTTTTCCATGTTCTTGGTAGATCTTCCTCCATCCCTTTATTTTGAGCCTATGTGTGTCTCTGCATGTGAGATGGGTCTCCTGAATACAGCACACTGATAAAGAGTCTTGACTCTTTATCCAATTTTCCAGTCTGTGTCTTTTAATTTGAGCATTTAGCCCATTTAAATTTAAGGTTAATATTGTTATGTGTGAATTTGATTGCATCATTATGATGTTAACTGGTTATTTTGCTCGTTAGTTGATGCAGTTTCTTCCTAGCATCAATGGTCTTTACATTTTGGCTTGTCTTTTGCAGTGGCTGGTACCATTTGCTCCTTTCTGTGTTTAGTGCTTCCTTCAGGAGCTCTCGTAGGGCATGCCTGGTAGTGACAAAATCTCTAAGCATTTTCTCGTCTGTAAAGGATTTTATTTCTCCTTCACTTATGAAGCTTAGTTTGGCTGGATGTGAAATTCTGGGTTGATAAATCTTTTCTTTATGAATGTTGAATATTGGCCCTCACTCTCTTCTGACTTGTAGAATTTCTGCCGAGAGATCCGCTGTTAGTCTGATGGGCTTCCCTTTGTGGGTAACCAGACCTTTCTGTCTGGCTGCCCTTAAAATTTTTTCCTTCATTTCAACTTCGGTGAATCTGACAATTACGTGTTGGAGTTGCTCTTCTCGAGGAGTATCTTTGTGGCATTCTCTGTATTTCCTGAAATTGAATGTTGGTCTGCCTTGCTAGGTTGGGGAAGTTCTGAATAATATCCTGCAGAGTGTTTTCCAACTTGGTTCCATTCTTCCCGTCACTTTCAGTTACACCAGTCAGATGTAGATTTGGAGTTTTCACATAGTGCCATATTTCCTGGAGGCTTTTTCATTTGTTTTTACTCTTTTTTCTCTAAACTACTCTTCTCACTTCATTTCATTCATTTGATTTTCCATCACTGATACTCTTTCTTCCAGTTGATCGAATCAGTTACTGAAGCTTGTGCATTTGTCACGTAGTTCTCGTGTCATGGTTTTCAGCTCTATCATGTCATTTAAGGACTTCTCTACATTGGTTATTCTAGTTAGCCATTTGTGTAATCTTTTTTCAAGGTTTTTAGCTTCTTTGTGATGGGTTCAAACTTCCTCCTTTAGCTCGGAGAAGTTTGATTGTCTGAAGCCTTCTTCTCTCAACTCTTCAAAGTCACTCTCCCTCCAGCTTTGTTCCATTGCTGGCGAGCAGCTGCATTCCTTTGGAGGGGGAGAGGAGCTCTGATTTTTAGAATTTTTAGCTTTTTGGCTTTGTTTTTTTCCCCATCTTTGTGGTTTTATTTGTATCTACCTTTGGTCTTTGATGATGGTGATGTACAGATTGGGTTTCGGTATGGATATCCTTTCTGTTTGTTTTCCTTCTAACAGTCAGGAACCTCAGCTGCAGGTCTGTTGGAGTTTGCTGGAGGTCCACTCCAGACCCCGTTTGCCTGGGTATCAGCAGTGGAGCCTGCAGAAGAGTGAATATTGCTGAACAGCAAATGTTGCTGCCTGATCGTTCCTCTGGAAGCTTCGTCTCATGTGAGGTATCAGTCTGCCCCTACTGGGGAGTGCCTCCGAGTTAGGCTACTCAAGGTTTAGGGACCCACTTGAGGAGGCAGTCCATCCATTCTCAGATCTCAAACTCCGTGCTGGGAGAACCACTACTCTCTTCAAAGCTGTCAGACAGGGACATTTAAGTCTACAGAAGTTTCTGCTACCTTTTGTTCAGCTATGCCCTGCCCTCAGAGGTGGAGTCTACAGAGGCAGGCAAGCCTCCTTAAGCTGCAGTAGGCTCCACCCAGTTTGAGCTTCCTGGCCGCTTTGTTTACCTACTTAAGCCTCAGCAATGGCGAGCACCCCTCCCCCAGCCTCCCTGCTGCCTTGCAGTTAGATCTCAGACTGCTGTGCTAGCAATGAGGGAGGCCCCATGGCATGGGACCCTCTGAGCCAGGTGCAGGATATAATCTTCTGGTGTGCCATTTGCTAAGACCCTTGGAAAAGTGCAGTATTAGGGTGAGAGTGACCTGATTTTCCAAGTGCTGTGTGTCACAGTTTCCCTTGGCTAGGAAAGGGAATTCCCTTACCCCTTTTGCTTCCTGGGTGAGGCAATGCCTCGCCCTGCTTCAGCTCTCACTCAGTGAGCTGCACCCACTGTCCTGCACCCACTTTTTGACACGCCCCAGTGAGATGAACCCAGTACCTCAGTTGGAAATGCAGAAATCACCTGTCTTCTGTGTCTCACGCTGGGAGCTGTAGCCTGGAGCTGTTCCTATTCAGCCATCTTGGAACCGCCCCCCGTTTTTATCTTAACTACTCTAACAGAGACAAATTTTATCTAAAGAGACAAATTATATCTAAAGGAAATGTAGAGATCAGAATATACGACATTGTTTTAAAAAGTGTGACATTTATTATTAGGTACCTAATAAATGCTCCTTCTAGTAAATGAAGCTTTATTTCTAAAACCATAATCTATGTTTATGTGTGTTTATTGAATATTTGTGTTATGTTGGTAACAAATGAAATTTAAGTGTACCGTTAAGTAATACTAATACCAATATCAGTTCTATTTTGTCAAACACTGTGCTGGCTGCTATTCCGTGTGCCTCACACACTTTTATCTCATTTAAATATCATTAAAAACCCTATGACTGAGGTACTTTTATTAGAGATTACTCGATTGAAGAAACAGAGCACAGGGAGGCAAAACAATTTTCCAGGGTCATACAAGTGAACATGAAAAAGCTCGGAATTAACACCCATCATTAGGGCTATAGCATTCATGCCTTCCTTTAAAAATTAATTGAGGGCAAGTAACAACCCTTGTTTAATGTGCAATTTCAAACATCTAGATGAAGAAAATATATGTATTAGAAAGTAATGAGGACTATGTATATATTATTTCAGACTATTTCCTATTTAAATAAACTAGGATAAATGACATAGTTGTTAAAGGGTGAAATGTTAGGGAAAATCTCAGTTCCAGTCACAGGTCTCTACTAACCTTGAAATCAGAGATACCAACTTAAATCTTTGGCTTGGGATTTTTTATTCAAAGGCATCAGATGAAATGAGCTCAACAGTCTGCCAATTCTAAAGTTCTTTGTCACCTTCTGTGTTATCACTTGGTGGTCTGCGAATGTTACAGAGATTGATGGCTTCAGTCTTCTCCAAATGTTTCTCCTACATCCCTAATTGTAAAAGGAAACTGAGTGTAAGGACAGAATGTAAACCCATAATCACATTTGGATATCCTTGAAGTTGCAACACTCCAGAAATTTGGTGACAAGCAAATGCCTCTATTTTCAAAATGATGAAACATCAGTGTATTAGTGTAAGTTGATAAACTTGGAAATATTCTATAAGAGATTATTATAAGTATTATTTGGAAAAAGAAAGAGAGGTGCTATCAATAAGAAGCCATCATGGTTTCAATACAAATAAGTTATGCGAACAGGATTCACTTCCTTGTTCTACAGACATTACTTGCAAAATGACCCTTACTTATTTTTAAAGAACTTTTGAAAAATAGAATTCACATGCCACAAAGGATGCAATGCAGTAGTTCTTAGTATATTCACAGAGCTGTTCAGATTGACCCTTATTGAATCATTTTGCTTATTCAAGAGAATCTAGCCCAGTGAAGTGTACAGTGGTAGGATTGCATCAATATTTGCTGAATTCTCCACTTAATGAATACAAGGATATAGCAAAAGAGACCAGATAATTCTACCTAAACTCAGATGAAATAATTGTAAAATTCAGAATAATTAAGTATTCAGATATGGTCAGGTAAAGATTCCAGAAGGATACAAGTAAATGATTAAAACAACACATTTATTTCTAATATTAGCTATGATATTAACACATAGAAAAACAACGTAGGCTTGTTAGCATCAAGTAAGTTGCCAAATATGATATTGCCCCTTATGTAACTTGAATAACTTTATGTACGACTTAAATTCATTGGCACATCTTGGCATCTTCAGAGCAAGACGAATTAACACTCTGGAGTTTTCATTTTATTTATTTAAAAAACAGATTATCACTTGAGAAATGACAGCATCATAACATTTACTGACAAAGTGTGAAATTTTCCTATAGGCCGTACTGATTTAGCAACTCATAAAACCAAAGAAAGGATAGTTTAATCATTATTTTAGGTTCTCTCATGGTGACTAAATTTAAAGTAAGAATAGCAAGAACATTTTCACTGGCAACCTTCTTTATCTTAAAATTTAATGTCATAACACGTTTGGTAAAGCAGCTAAATGATTTCTCATGTATATGAGAAATATTTGGCTGAGGCAGTTAATACAAAGTGAAAGACAAAAAGTCATGAAGCTTTTATTTTCTATCGTTTCACCTGTGCCTCCAGTGAGCACTGGCTTGGAGTGCTTATTGTCATGTCACTGAATAGTCATTCTTTACATTGTTGCCCAGCCTTGGCAAACTACTTGGATACCCTGGTGAGTGAGGTTTCTGGGGCTTTGGCCTGGAAATATGTAGTTTGAAAATTATATCCGGTGATTCTAATTTGTAACTAGTTAGACATCACTGCACTAAGAGTAATTAAACTTTCAGCTCTCTGCCCTAGTTCAGTAGTTTTCTTTATCACAAACATGTCTTTCATAACTTGGCTGAAAAGGCATTCATGACTTTCGATGTCATCCATAAATGCGTTTTAGGAAATTAATTTCTGCTTTTAACCAATTACAAGATTTTCTTAACAATTCATTTAATGTTTGACAAGTATTAGCTTTTTATTTTAATGTCATTACTGAGATTTGAAGTCACCTGCACTACGTTTAAACAAAACCTATTCTTACGATTACAATATATTTACCTGACATTATGCAAAACTGCATTTTTTTTTTTTTTTTTTTTTTTTTTTTGCACTTGGGAACACCATTTTCTATATGAAGCTGTTGAGGCTTATAAAAGTTCTCAAGTAACTGCCTAATAGCATCAAGACTAGAACCCAGGTAGTGTTGGCATCTGTATAAAGGAACCTGTGTCAGATCCCACACTTCTAATGGAGAGCTTAATTTCAGAGAACATTAGCCATATCTAGCTATTGCTGTGAATTTAAATTGTTTTGAGTGTGTATTTAATTTGCAAATTTGTATTGGTTTGTTATTTTTGTAAGAATTATACACCTACAAAGATTTTACCAAGTTTATATTTTTACATTTTAAAGTAGTGTTTTAAAACAAATAAATTGACACTTGGCGATGCAAGATTTTATTTTTCCTTTTAGAAAAGGTCTTTACCATATTTAAATTTAAATCAAACAGTTCTCACTGAAATAATTAGAGGTAAAATGGACCTCTGTTGATGCTATTTGAAAAAACTATTTGAACAATGAGAACACTTGGACACAGGATGGGGAACATCACACACCGGGGCCTCTGGGGGGATAGGGGAGGGGTAGCATTAGGAGAAATACCTAATGTAAAAGACAAGTTAATGGGTGCAGCAAACCAACATGGCACATGTATACATATGTAACAAACCTGCACGTTGTGCACGTGTACCCCAGATCTTAAAGTATAATTAAAAATAAATAAGTAAATAGACCAGGTGCGGTGGCTCATGACTGTAATCCCAGCACTTTGGGAGGCTGAGGTAGGTGGATCACCTGAGGTCGGGAGTTCAAGATCAGCCTGACCAACATGGAGAAACACTGTCTCTACTAAAAATACAAAATTAGTCAGGTGTGGTGGTGCATGCCTGCAATGGGCTGAGGCAGGAGAATCACTTGAACCCGGGAGGCGGAGGTTGCGGTGAACTGAGATCGTGCCATTGCACTCCAGTCTGGGCAACAAGAGCAAAATTCTATCTCAAAAATAAATAAATAAACAAATAAATAAATAAATAACAATAAAATAACAAAATAGAAAAAATTGTTTGGATGTCACGATTAAATATAGATTTGGTTTTGCATTTGCAGGCAGTCAGAGCAAAATGGGCACAATAGTAAATTTCCTCTTATCACAAGGGAAGAAAAATGTGGCTCTCGAGATGGTTGTTACTTTTTTGTGTGTTTTTCTTCTTCTAAATTCTAAAAGAAAGTGTAATGTGGGGTTTCATATAAACAACGCAGATGTCATAGCCCTTTTTTTCCAACATTTTTATGGTAGTTTCAAGCACAAATTACCAATGACTATTTGTTGTAGAACTTTTTGATCAAAAACTTACTTCATATTTATAAATATGTGTATGCACAAACATGTTTTGGGTTAAAAACATTTTTTTTTTCTCTAGAGGATTTTCAATGAGGAAAAAAAGCCTTTACTATTTACTTTTATATTTCATATGTAGCTACAAAATTGCTTAAATAAAATGAGCCTTCTTTATCAAAAAAAAAAGAAAAAAGAAAAATCCATTCACTGAAACTTTGGGGATACTCATCTTCACGTACAGTTTCCAACTCTGATTAGACCACTGCTCCCCCTATATTTATGCTTTGCTTGCTTTATAATCAATATCATTTCTGAAACTAGACCTCAAACAAGTCAGGTTTGGTTTTGCTAAGATTTGCTTAAATGTAGACCTTTAGAAAATCTTAAGTATATCATTTTATGACTCAACTGAGTACATGCTTGAGTGGTTATTCTGCTGTTACATTTGTTCTGAAGAATCATGCACATTTTAATAGGCAAGTTATTAATGCAACCAAACCTTTAAGTTTTGGAGTTTTATAGGTAAAATCTGTTTTTCTAGAGGTCTGTTTCTAAAGTTAAAAGCTGTTCTAATAAATAATAAATATTTAAAAATCTTGGCAAACTCTCACAAACCAAAGCAAAATTAGGACATTTTGGTTGATTTTTAATATTACTTTAACAAATAAAAAAAAGTTAGAGGTTATAAAAATATTTTTAAATGTGGAAGTGATTTAGTTCAGTTATCACACAAACATTCTCTCCAATATACACTTGAGTATAAATTATATGTTGTTATTTATTTTAATAACAGTTTGCTCAAGCAGAAAATGTGAAAAAACTATTGCATGTATGCCCAGGGTTGTATTGCTTATTAACACCTGCAAAATAAGGCACAATTACCTTTCTATTTAGAAAATGATAATTAAAAACTTCGATAGACATAAGCATAGTTATTGCCAGATAAAAATATGCCAATCCTGCTCCCGATTAACAGATGTATTATTGATTCCATGTATGTAACAAGTTAGACATATAAACCAATGGGTTTAGGAATTGTTAGTCTTTTAAAATCTAAACTGTTTGTAGCAAAATGTCATTGTAAAAGCCCAATATAAAGAATAGCTTTAAGAATTCATTAAAATGTAAGGTATATGAAAGCAGAGCACATGGTTGGTTTTGTTCATTGCTATATATTTGTCACCTATAACAGACACCTAGTAACTCCTATATAAATATTTATTGGATAAGTTAATGAAATATAATTATGGAGGCATAGTTTTTTTTTTCAGAAAAGTAACTATACATCACATATCAACCATTATTTATATAAAAATCAGATGTAATTTCATATGATTTGGTGAGCTAAGCATGGTCAAGAAGCATGTGTTCTTATCACAGATAATCATAAAACTAACTTGAAAATTATAGAAAATCTCAAATTATATGCCAAAATGGACAATTATTACTTGTACTATATTTTCTCTTAGTAAGATATTTGTTTTATTATAGAATATTTGTTGTCATTCTTGCTCATCAATGTCAGTACAATTTCTCAAATAGATATAAACATAACTTCTAAATTTAACAGTCAAAATATAGTCTAATAAACTAAGATGAATTCCATACTAACATTTGTCTTTGTAACATAGAATATTTTCTCAATTGCTACTATGAAAATTAAAAAAAAGAGAAAATTTTAAATGTAGGAGGTACACTGAACTGAGAAGATTATTTTCCTAAAGGGAAATTCCACTGGCTATTGAGTAACTGAGAACTCTGTCCTTTATTTATGTCAAGCATTTATGAAAATTACTTGACTTGCAACTTCATTGGTTGCCTTGGAGAATTCATTGTATAAAAAAATGATGCATCATATGAACGAGAAATGTATCTACACAATGCTCAAAAGAAAACCCTGGATTAAATGAAGTATAGTAAATGGTTATTGGTCCATTCCAATTTCCTTTAATTTGCAGTTGCTTGGAAGCATATAACTTGTAATGTCTTTGTTTTGACAAAGAATTCACTTAAAAATGAGAACAAATTTAATTTATTAATATAATTTAAAGACATGTTAAAGCAAATTAAAAAATTAACATGCAGAACAATCTTTTAAAAAGTGAAAGTAATAGAGTGTAGAACCTTAATAAAAATACATTGATTTTTTTATTTTATTTATTTATTTATTTATTTATTTATTTATTGAGATGGAGTCTTGCTCTGTCGCCCAGGCTGGAGTGCAGTGGTGTAATCTCGGCTCACTGTAACCTTGGCCTCCTGGCTTCAAGCAATTCTCTTGCATCAGCCTCCCCAGGAGCTGGGATTACAGGCTCACGCAACCATGTCCGGCTAATTTTTGTATTTTTGTAGAGACAGGGTTTCACCATGTTGGCCATGCTGGTCTTGAACTCCTGACCTCAGGTGATCCACCCACCTTGACCTCCTAAAGTGCTGGGATTACAGGTGTGAGCCACCACACCTGGCCAGACATGGATATTTAACCTTTCTCTTAATCAAATATTGAACTTATTTCATACCTTGTATATTCTAAAATATATATACACACACACACACATATATATATGTGTGTGTGTATACATATATATATGTGTGTGTGTGTGTATATATATACACACACACATTGCTAGCTTTTGTGCCCATGTGTTTATGGAGTTCACTCTTTTGTTTTATTTTGTTTTGAGACGGAGTTTCGCTCTTGTTGCCCTGGCTGGAGTGCAGTGTCGTGATCTGGGCTCACTGCAACCTCCACCTCCGGAGTTCAAGAAATTCTCCTGCCTCAGCCTCCTGAGTAGCTGGGATTACAGGCATATGCTACCACATCCAGCTAATTTGGTATTTTTAGTAGAGACAGGGTTTCTCCATGTTGGTCAGGATGGTCTCGAACTCCCAACCTCAGGTGATCCACTTGCCTCGGCCTCCCAAAGTGCTGGGATTACAGGAGTGAGCCACCACACCTGGTGTTCACTCTTAGGGAATTTAGGTGAATGCAGATAGTTACCTACTAAAAAGACATAAATTGAAAGAGCTAAACTTTGGCTGTTGTGAACATGGTTAAATCAATCAAGCAGCAATATTAACCTACGAAGGGCAAGGCACTTTTGTCACAATAAAAAGGCTATATTGAGGTTCTTACAGAAAATACTTTTAAAAATAGGGACGAACAGAATGTAATGTACAGGTGTTTTGACAGTTTAAGGGAAATATAATGTAAAAATTTCCATAATGATTTTACATATATAATCCATACAATATTAAAAACCGTCAATAAAAACATGTTGGAAGTCCTTAATTACTCTTTAGTATTAGTTTAAAAGTTAACAGAGACTATTAAAATTGTAGTTTATTCTATTATTACAAATTATTATCTGATTTACTGAAAAAACAATCTCAGGTTTTGAATATCTAAAAACAACCACTAGAGGAAAGCAATAGATTTCCGGTAACAATTATTAATGTAAGTAGACTACAGGAGTTCTATTAATCTAGACAGGAGAACTGTAATGTTTCTGTAGTCTTCTTCATTAAGTTTGACAAATTTGAAATGCTTGCAATTCTACACTAACAGGATTTCATAAATACCCTACACTGACACATTTTAATATTTGTGTATTTACTGGATATTCTTAAAATGCAATCATTTGTTATATTTCAGGGCAGGAAAATCTAATTAGTAGTAAAAGATTATATGAAACATTTGCTTTTTTAATAAACATGGCTTTATATTACCTTATTGAGATATCATGAATTCATATTAGTACTAACTTCTAATTACCTATTACAGAAACATTCCAATTTCAATAAAACTAATGTTAGTAGTCAAGTAGTTTCTCTAAGCAACTGAAATAAATTTGCAAGTGATGGGCTATGCATTCTTAGTGTTAACAGCAGTCACATAAGGCCATCAATAAAACGATATTAAGAGAAAAGCAATAAATTTACCCAGTTAGTCAGTCTCTTGGTATGTGAGTAGAAGAGACCAAAAAAAAAAAAAAAAATTAACAATACAGTTGTCATGTTTTATTGACCATTTTCTGCCATTGTATGCTTTTCTAAGTCCATAGGCTGTGGTTATATTGCTATGATCAGTTTGGGCAGCTAGTTGAATTTTTGATCTTTAAATGCAGGTATACCTCTGAGACATTTCAGATTTAGTTCTAGACAACTACAATAAAGTGAATATCACAATAAAGCAAGGCATACAGTTTTTTCTTTGTTTTTTCAATGCATATAAAATTATGTTTATGCTATACTGTAGTCTGTTAAGTGTGCAATAACATTACATTTTTTAAAAACAATGTATATACCTTAATTTAAAAATACTTTATTTCTAATAAATGCTAACAGTTACCTGAGACTTCAGCAAGTTGTCATCTTCTTCTTGGTGGAGGATCCTACTTTAGTGTTGATGGCTGCTGACTGATCAGGGTGGTGATTGCTGAAGGTTGTGGTGGCTGTGGCAATTTTGTGAAGTAAGGCAACAATGAAGTTTGCTGCTTTGATTGAGTCTGACTGTCATGAAAGATTTCTCTAGTATTCAATGCTGCTTGATAGCATTTTACACAGTAGAATGTCATTCCAAACTGGAGTCAGTCCTCTTAAACCCTGCCACTCTTTTATCAGCTAAGTAGATTTAATATTCTAAATATTTTGTTGTTATTTCAACAGTATTCACAGCGTCTTCACCAGGAATAGGTTCCATCTCAAGAAACCACTTTCTTTGCTAATCCATAAGAAGCAAATCCTCATCTGTTCTAGTTTTATCTTGTGATTGTGGAAATTCAGTCACATCTTTCGGCTCTACTTCAAATTCTAGTTTTCTTGCTATGTCTAACACATCCGTGGTTACGTTCAGCACTGAAGTTTTGAAACCCTCGAAGTCATCCTTGAGAGTTGGAAACTTCTTCCAAACTCCTGTTGATTTTGATATTTTTACCTCCTCCCATGAATCACAAATGTCTTTAATGGCCTCTAGAATGGTGAATTCTTGCCAAGTTTTCAGTTACTTTGCCCAGATTCATCAGAGAAATCATTATCTATGGCAGCTGTAGCCTTACAAGATGTATTTCTTCAATCATAAGACTTGGGAGTTTAGATTACTTCTTGATCCATTGGCTGCAGAATGTATGCTGTGTTACCAGGCATGTAAACATGAATCTCTTTGTATATCTTTTTCAGAGCTTTTGGATGACCAGGTAGATTGTCAATGAGCAATAATATTTTGAAAAGAATCTTTTTCACTGAGCAGTACTTGTCAACAGTGGGCTTAAGATATTCAGTAAATCATGCTGTAAACATTTTCTGTCATCCAGGCTTTGTTGTTCCATTGGTAGGGAGCAGGTAGAGTAGACATAGCGTACTTCTGAGGGGCTTCAGGATTTTCAGAATGGTGAAAGATCATTGGCTTCAGTTTAAAGTCACCAACTGCACTAGTCCCTGACAAAAGACTCAGCCTGTCCTTTGAAGCTTCAAAACCAGACATTGATTTCTCCTCTATAGCTATGAATGTCTCATGTGGCATCTTCCAGGAGAAGGCTGTTCGTCTACATTGAAAATCTGTTTTTTAATGAAGTCACCTTTACCAATCTTTGCTAGATCTTCTGGATAACTTCTTGCAGCTTGTACATCAGCATTTGCTGCTTCACCTTGTGCTTTTATGTTATGGAGATGCCTTCTTCCCTTAAACTTTATGAACCAAGCCCTGCTAGCTTCCAACTTTTGTTCTGTAGCTTCCTCAACTCTCTCAGCCTTCAAAGAGTTGCAGAGTTAGGGTCTTGTTTTGTATTAGGCTTTGCTTTAAGGGAATGTTGTGGTTAGTTTTCTTCATGTCAGCAATAAGGCTGTTTTGTTTTCTTATCTTTTGTGTGTTCTCTGTAGCAGCACTTTTAATTTCCTTCAGTATCATTGCCTTTGCATTTACAACTTGGGTAGCTATTTGGCACAAGAGACCTAGATTTTGATTTACCTTGGCTTTCAACGTATCTACTTCACTAAACTTAATTATTTATACTTTTGATTTAAAGTAAGAGATGTGCAGCTACTCCTTTCACATGAACACTTAGAGGGCATTGGAGGGTTATTTCAATATTGTGCTTCAGGCCTTGTTTCCATATTGTTGTTCTAAGGAACAGGGAGACCCTAGGAGAAGGTGAGAGATGGAAGAATGGCTGGCCAGTAGAGGACTCAGAACACACACAACATTTATCCATCCAGTTCACTGTCTTATATGGGTACAGCTTGTAATTCTCCCAAGAAAATAGTAACCTCAGTAATCACTAATCATGGATCACCTTAATAATGAAAAAGTTTGACATATTGTAAGAATTACCAAAATGTGACACAGAGACACAAAGGGAGCACATGCTACTAGAAAAATGATGCTGATAGAAACTTGCTCGATGCAGGGGATGTCACAGACCTCTAATTTGTAACAATATGCAAATATCTGTGAAACGTGATAAAGACAAGTGCAATGAAATATGGTTTTCCAGTACCTGGTGTTAAACTATATCATGAAATTCTAGACTCAGATTTAGAAGGGACTGAAAGCTCAATCAGTTCAGCTTCTCATTTCCACTCTTAAGAGGTACCTCTTTAAAAAAAAAAAAAAAAAAAAGCCTATTATGATCTTTAAAACAAGTCCGTGGAAATCCTTTTTATTAAGCAAAATGTGATAAAATTATTGGAATAACCAGAATGAAAAAGTCTATCATTGTCACTGCCCTATCAGACTGACATATTTCATTGAGCATAAGGGGGATACTATAAACTGTACTAATGTGACTTTATTTTTTTTTACTGCTGAATATGGTTCCATTGTGTGAATATATCACATTTTGTGTAGTCATGCATCAGCTGATGGACATTTGGGTTGTTTTCACCTTTTGAATATTATAAATAATGCTGCTCTGAACATTTGTGTACAAGTTTTTGTGCAAACATGTTTCATTTCTCTATGGTAGAATTCCTATGACTGGAATTACAAGTCCTGTGATAGCTATATTTAACATATTGAGGAACTGCCAAAGTATTTTCCAAAGTGGTTGCACCATCTTATATTCTCACCAACAACATATGAGTGTTTCAATTTTTTTATATACTCACCAACACTTGTTATTATCTGTTGTTTTTAATATAGCCATTTTTATGTGTGACACTTTATTGTATTTTTAATTTTCATATCTCAGTTGACTAATGAATTTAACATCTTTTTATGTGTTTTTTAACTGTTCTCACATTTTCTTTGGAGGATTGTATATTCAAATTCTTTGCCCATTTTAAATTGGGTTATTTATTTTTTATTATTGAATTGTATTAGTTCTTTATATATTTTGGATATAAGTCCCTTTCAGATATATGGTTTGCAAATATTTTCTTCCATTCTGTGAGGTTTTCTTTCATTTAATAATGTCCTTTAAAGCAAAAAAGGTTTAAATTGTGATGAAGTCTAAATTTCCAGTCTTTTATCACTTGTACTTTTCCTTTAGACTCTCCATAATTTTTTACTTACAGCAACATGTAGTGTAATTTTGGTTTACGTGACTGTGCTTCTACTAGACAGCAAATGGGAACACCTGGGTATTTTGTATCCTAAGCAACAAGCAAAGGGCCTGAGCTCTAGTAAGATATCAATGAATGTTTGTTGGATTCATTAATGGATTTTTTGATACGACTTTTCAACAAGTAAGTTTAACACTGCTCAGTAACAAAATAATTTTTACTAAGGAATGACAATATTTGATCTTTGAATAACTAATTTTAGAAACGTCTTTTTTTTTTTTTTTTTTTTTTTTTTTTTTTTTTTGAGACGGAGTTTTGCTTTTGATGCCCAGGCTGCAGTGCAATAGCATGATCTCCGCTCACTGCAACCTCTGCCTCCCAGGTTCAAGTGATTCTTCTGCCTCAGCCTCCTGAGTAGCTGGAACTACAGGCTTCCTCCACTGCACCTGGCTAATTTTTCACATTTTTAGTAGAGATGAGGTTTCACCATGTTGGCCAGACTGGTCTCAAATTCCTGACCTCAGGTGATCTACTGGCCTCCGCCTCCCAAAGTGCTGGGATTACAGGCATGAGCCAATATGCCCTGCCAATTTTAGAAACTTCTTGGTCATCCTCACACAAAATTCAGATATTGATTCCTTAAATTAAATTTTAGTGTGCATATTTAAAAGCATGTTTCAATGATAACATCAAGTAGTTAACTGCCTTACTTTATCTTGGAAAAAGCAGAATGAGTGATGAAGTGCCATCTGTTTTATTTTTCCAGTGTTTTTCCATAGAACATACCTTTATTTGAAAACTGAAATCAAAGTATCCTTTGATGTCATAGGATACTTTGAAATTATAGATAATCATATTTATATAGTCATAAGTTGAGGAAGAGTGAGAGAGTATTAGAAAAAATCATCAAACTGTATTATTTCATGGAGATGGTAAGTTGTAGTCGGTATTTATAATTGATGGCTTTTTCCATTACTCTAGAGTCTAACTTCAAATCTTTTATAAGTGTACAGATGTTTTATCTGATTTCGCACATTATTTTCTTTCTACATTTCCATAGTTGTTCAGACTTCTCAAAAGTTAATTTAAAAAAAATATATTCAGCTTTTCGTTCAGCTTTTTGTCATACTCTTATTCCACTAAAAATGTTGGTACTGTGGTTTTGACAATGTAAAATATAAAACAGCCTTTTATGCTGAAACATCTTATTAAAGAAAATTTATTTTGTCATTTATTTCTTTATTTTTCATATTAAAAAATTTCCTCCTGTTAATTAGTTTTAACTCTGATGGTCATCAGTGGATAATTCTTCGGACTTTCATTACTCAAAGTAAGTGTAATAGTTGGTGGTTCACTCACTTCTTCATTTGTGTGTGTGTAACAATAAAATGTACTAGTGCAATGGACATACTGGTTTTTACATCATTGAATAAATGTACATTAAATGCCTTCTGTACGCTAGACATTATATTAGAAACTGATCTAAATGTTTCACTGTTTGAACCTTAGAAAAGCAGCAGGCTTTCTGAGTTTTGTTTTGTTTTGTTTTGTTTTGTTTTGTTTGAGGCAAAATCTCACTCTGTTGCCCAGGCTTGAGTGCAGTGGCACTGTCTTGGTTCACTGCCATCTCCGCCTCCCGGGTTCAAGGGATTCTCCTACTTCAGCCTTCTGAGTAACTGGGATTACAGGCACACACCTGGCTAATTTTTATATTTTTAGTAGAGATGGAGTTTCATCATGTTGGCCTGGCTGGTCTCAAACTCCTGACTTCAAGTAATCCACCTGCCTTGGCCTCCCAAAGTGCTGGGATTATAGGTGTGAGCTACTGCACCCGGCCCTGAGTTTATAAAGATAGGATTTCTAAATAGAATTAAAGAACAATGCACTTCCAAAAAATTTATTTTGATAAGTTGAATTTTTTAGAACATACACTTTACATTTTATATCACATAAAAATTGTATTCATTACTGTTTATTGGTGAGCTAAAGCTGTTTCATAGAAATTAAATTTGTTGTTGTTTTGAAGTAGAAACAGAACACAAGACTCTAGAAAGAGACTTTAATTTTATAGTTTGAGATAGCTGTTTAAAAGATAGAAGGACATATAAATATTAGAGACCAGCGGTCCCCAAACTTTTGGCAGCAGGGGCCAATTTGGTGAAAGACATTTTTCCACAGACTGGGTGGGAGGGTGGTTTTGGGATGAAAGTGTTCCACCTCAGGCCATCAGGCATTAGATTCTCATAAAGAGCACGCAACCTAGATCCTTCGCATGCACAGTTCACATGGGGTCCACCCTCTTTGAGAATCTAATGCTGCAGCTGATCTGACAGGAGGCAGAGCTCAGGCAGTAATGCTCACTTGTCCGCCCCTCACCTCCTGCTCTGGGCCTGGTTCCTAACAGGCCACAAACCAGTACCAGTCTGTGCCCAGGGGTTGGAGACCCCTGTTATAGACTATTAACCAAACGAAATAGAATAGCATAGCTATGAGTCAAAAGTGTCTTTTGCATCAAATAGTAGAAATGTCTGCAAAGGTGAAGACTACTATGCAAAGGTGAAATGAAGAAGAGGGATTATTTTGACATTTCAGTCATTCCATAAAAGAACTATAGCCAAGTCTCGTGTGGGTTCTAGAAAACCACTAAAGATGGAGACCATGTTATTGTGGGGGCTGCATTGTTTCTTATTGTACTTGTGCCATTATTGTGTTCTTGTAGTGTTCTCTGTGTTTTTGTTTGTTCAAATTTTCTATTAAAAAAAAAACACACAATCTGATGAACTCACCCCAATCTATGATTTGTTCCTCTTGGATCATGTATTCCCACCACTCCTCTAATCTTTGGATTGTTGGAGGGGGAGGAAGAACTTAATATGTCTTATTTCGAGTTGTTCCTTCTGACAGATAGCAGTATGGCATGGTAAGTGAGAATGGGTAGCTATATAGGGTAGGAAAAGTATTAACAGATTCAGAGAAATAAAACTCTCAGTACAAGGCATACCACAGATCAGTATACGTTAGCTTTTTATTCTTCTCTGTGCCTCTCATGTTAGACCAGTAATTATTTATAACATTAAAACAAAGTAAAATAACCAGTTAATGAATTCATTGTTCTGGCTGTTGTATCTGTTAGCTATTGCCAGAATAATGTTACATAATAAAGAGTCATAAAAATCTCAAAGGCCTACAAAAATTCACGTTTAACTTCATGCATTGTTGGATAACTGCAATTGGGCTTCTCTAGGTTGGACTCAACTAGGAAGCTTGGCTTCAGTGTAAACACCTT
Organism: Macaca thibetana thibetana; assembly: GCF_024542745.1. Lineage (NCBI taxonomy): Eukaryota > Metazoa > Chordata > Mammalia > Primates > Cercopithecidae > Macaca > Macaca thibetana. The sequence continues at coordinate 64,248,758 of NC_065582.1, read as the reverse complement.
TCAGCTGAGATTCCTCTACTCAGTATCTGTAGTCTTTCTGGTAGTAGTGGGCTAGCAGAAACATATTGTTCTAGTGACCATGGCAGAGGTAAAAAAGAATAAGTGTATTTTAAGCTGCTTTTTGTGCTATTTTTATAGTCAGTCTATTGTCCAATGAAAATGTTATGAAAGAGCCCCAAAAAGGCAAGGAGAGAAATCCCACCTTTAGTGGGAGGGACTGCAGAGTTGTTTATGGGGAGGGGTATTGGGACCATTAATTAAGTCTGCCATAGCTTGCACCTTGAATAGAAATCAAACCACTTCTTTATTTTTCAGTAGTTTTAATGGAAGCCTTTATTTCATAGTATCCAGTATACATTAGGCAAAAAAAGAGAAGAAAAAATTTAGTGGCATTTTTTGTTTGTTTGTTTTATACTAAAATTTCCCTTTGATATGTGTTTACCACACTCAGATTAACATCTATTGAAACATACACTACAGGATGCTTTTGCAGGGTGTTTGTTTTGAAGGGTAGTATAAAAATTTCCGTAAGTTTCTTATGCAACCACACATATTTTAACTTGATCTTTTATCCTGCATTTACTTTTGAACGTCCTTAAGAATTTGTTAAAATGCAGAAATTATGCAGTATTGATTTCAGGAAAAATTGAAGTGGTTACACATGGTTGCCTGTGCCTTAAAAGAAATCCTTATTTGGTTCTAATTTGAACAGTATTGAAAGCACAACAAAACTAGCTTTTTATTATGTCACCACACATTTAGTGAGTTATGGAAAGCATTTTGTTTTAAGAATGGAGTTAACTATGTGTTATCCACACTTCTAGCCATTCTTGTCACTCCTGGCTACTCTCCAAGCCTGCCTGTTATTCATACACATTTCTTCCTAGTAAGAAATACATCAAAATCCCAGGAACATGTGCTGCTGACTGTTAGAAGAGTTTTAGTGGTGACAGATTAATGTAATTGCTTTTGTTTGAGAAATATAATTGGTCACAGTTATATACATGTAGCTTATATGAGAAGTCCATTCAGTTTTAAAACTCATTATGATTAATTTTACTTTGCTTAAAAAATGAAACTAAAGAGAATCTAAAATGTATATGCTTCCTTCATTCCTAATATTCCAGAATACTTAGATACTTTTATGTGATATGAATGCTCAGATATCTAAATAGATATAATATTATTTACATTTAAAGTATAAACTTTTACATGACAAAAAATGCTCAATAGCCTATAATCTTAAAAACAGAAGTATTCCAATTCCCATATTGTATGTTACTTCATCAAGTATTACCATTGTATCATGTTTCTTGTACTAAAGTGTTTCCTGTGAAACAATATAATAAAATTGCCTTTAGTATGCATTATAATATTTAAATACTCATTTTCTAGTAAAATACAATGCTTACTTATTTTTTTCTTCTAGTTCTAAAAATAAAATGTACCAAATACATACTTACTTTATGATAATTTCTGAAACTTAAGTAGAGTTTGGGCCTGCAACAGATTTGTGTTTTCTAGTAGTTATGGTTCATTCATACAGGTGGTAGTGGTCCTATCAGTTTTCCTTAGTAAGTCCCACATTGCCCCGGCCAGTCTTTCACAGAATGAGATGGTAGGTCTTTCCTCCAAAGTTTGATTTCTCCCATTTTTTTTAACATTTCGATTTCAAGCTTTCAGTAATACCATCAAGATGAGATAGTAAACTATTATTAGAGTTACCACAAGTTTGAACAAAGTTGATTATACATCATAAACAAATAAATACTTGAAAGCATCGTTCATGGAGTAAGATCAGGCCTTGCATACCTACATAGTCCAAACATTACATTCCTGACATTTAGAACATTTAAATGCAAACCGTTCTTTGTTAGGGCATTCTCATAACTGAAATATGAGTCACTTGCAAACCATAATAGATTTTGGCTCTGCTACATGATGAAGTGTTCTGGATGTCGTGAAACATTTCACCCAGACTTATGGCAGTAGAATTCCCAGTGGTCACCCAAAATAGGGAAAAAAATGAAGAACAAACTTAAAGGAAATATGCAGACTCTGGCACCATCCTTTCGTGACAATACAGCTCTCTATTGTTGTTAAGAAATGGAAGTATTTAGAGCCTAAACCCATCAACTACAGTACAAGTAGGCATTGAATTTTTTGTTGTTGTTGTTCCTAATGACTAAATTTAACTCTATACTTGATTCTCATGTTTAAGGTCGGGTCATAGAGTGTTCCTTTGCACACATCACCCCGATGCAGTCATACTGAGTTGTCCCCCAGCACTGAGCCTCTCACTGCATTGTGGGTAAACTCATATTCCACACTCTACACTCATCTCAGGCAGGAAAGGTGGAGTTTTCCTTTTCAGGGCCAAAGGAAGCGAAAGCTGAGGCGTGATGGTTGTACTGATATTGGTGTGGGTTTCAATTTGGTGAATTTGCTTTCAATTTCAACTCCTCACTTGAGATGCCATACAGAAAAGTAAATGGTAGGCCTCCAGCATCTTGTTTCACTCTGGTGAATAAAAATTGTTTTGAGTGTAAGATTACACTTTTTCCTTGCTTAATTTCAGTAGTACCTACACCACATAAACTGAGGCATCATTTAGCAAAATGTTATTGAGATGACAGACTTATAAAGGGCAATACACATTTGAATTAGCTCAGTTATTCTTCCAGGTTTAGTAGTGCCTTTCATGGTGTTTAGTGTAGCAGTTTTTGAAGCAGTGATAGGCACTGTGTAGGACCTTTTTATTCCAATCTCCTAAGTGGGAGATATTCTGAACAAAATATATTAAAGATATTTTTTTCTGAAGTTTTTAAAATTTTAAGTCATGATTCACTTTTCAAAAGAAGACATTTACGTGGCCAACAAACATATGAAAAAAAGCTCAACATCACTGATCATCAGAGAAATGCAAATCAAAACCACATTGAGATACCATCTCATGCCAATCCAAATGGCGATTATTAAAAAGTCAGGAAACAATAGATGCTGGTGAGGCTGTGGAGAAATAAGAACACTTTTACACTGTTGGGGGGAATGTAAATAAGTTCGACCATTGTGGAAGACAATGGCAATTCCTCAAGGATCTAGAACCAGAAGTACCATTTGACCCAGAAATCCCATTACTGGATATATACCCAAAGGAATATAAATCATTCTACTATAAAGACACATGCACATGTATGCTTATTGCAGCTCTATTTACGATAGCAAAGAAATGGATCCAACCCAAATGCCCATCAATGATAGACTAGACAAAGAAAATGTCGTACGTATACACCATGGAATACTATGCAGCCATAAAAAGGAATGAGATCATGTTCTTTGCAGGGAAATGGGTGAAGCTGGAAGCCATCATCCTCAGCAAACTAACGCAGGAACAGAAAACCATGTACTGCATGTTCTCTCTCATAAGTGGGAGTTGAACAATGAGAACACTTGTACACAGAGAAAGGAACAACACACATCAAGGCTTGTTGGGGGCGGTGGGAGTTGAGGGGAGGGAACTTAGAGGTTGAGTCAATCAGTGCAGCAAACCACCATGGCACATGTATACCTATGCAACAAACCTATACATTCTGCACATATATCCCCTTTTTCTTATTTAGAAGAAATGTTTTTTTTTTTTAAAAGGAAAAAATAGTCATTATTATGAGTAGTTATTGAATTATCATAAAATATTATTTAATAACATAAAAATTATATATGATAGCATGTGGGACACACAAAAACTAGGAAATCAATAGGATTGAATTGCTTTAAAATATCATTGTGATAGTCGACAACTTTGATTAATACATTCTTTATATGGCAGTAGAGTGTCTATGTTATTATTACATTTGCTGAATATGGGACTCTAATAAAAATGTAAAAATGACCTGGATTTCCTTAAAAACAGAAATATCTCTAGAGGAGAAGTTACATGCTAGACATGGATAAGTTGTCAGAATGAGCAGGACACATTATTGCTCTTGGAATCTCAGAATGTAGAAGTCTCTAATTTAAGGAATATAAATGATCTTCAGTATCCTGAAGATATTTATAATTACCTATTTCTGTAATATGTAAATTTAAATCAGAGCTACAAAATACTATTATTGAAATAAATATTTCTGACAAAACTGTTAATTGCTTATATTTAAAAGCAATCTTGATGAAATTTTCTTAACATCTTTAGAGATGACCCTTGTGAAGTCTAAACATTATTTTTAGTGCAAAGTTTGTCATAATTTATGTGCTTTAAGTGACAATATTACATGAGACAATTAATTTTGAAGTGTCAGTTCGACAAATCCAAAAAGTCAGTAAAGTAAATAATTATTTTTGCCACTAAACAAAACAAAAAATTAAGCACCATTTGCCTTGATTCATCAGGTCTTACTATTTTATAGTTTGTGCACTTTCTGTTTACCCTGCCAACTATTTAGATGTAAGCCATTCTGAAAATGAGTATTTATATGTTGCAACTTTTAAGAAAAAGAAACAGCTTTTTGTATACATTTTAATAGCAATCACTTTCACTGGTATTTACAGAGAATTTAACTTAGTTTCTTTATTTGTAATACATACCTATTGTCTTCCTGCTGAATGTCTAATAGTTTTCCAGCGGCATTGATAAGACAAACTCTCACAGATTATTTTATCTTAATATGAATATAAAAGAACCTAAAAATAGGCAAGAAGTGAATAAAATGTTTTTTAAAGTAGCCCATCAAATATTATTTTCATCAGAAATTATTTTCTTGTTGACATCAAATGCATATTTATACGAAAGATCATTCTCTCTGTGCAAAGATCAGAGGCATTGTGTCTTAGGCACATGATTCAACTTGCTCCACAGCCCTGGCTCTCTCCACAACTCTGGAAAAATCAGTGCCCTGGAGTAGGAAACCTAACATTGTTTTTCTTAGATAAATCACTTGACATTTCAGTGCCTTAATTTTGACTCTGTAAAATAACGGAAATGGAACGGAAATGGACTTGATGATATTTAAGATTCCTACAAAAAGTATTAATGTATTGACTTGCAAATGAATGAATTTCTGAACTTTCACGGTACTACAAATCCTACAGTCTTCCAAAAGAAAACAAAAGATTGTTTTTCTTCTTTATTTGAGAACCATTTTATGTAGATTGCAGGAAGGTTGTGAATTAAAATATGTTTAGATTTTTTTATCTCATTCATTAAGAACCATTTGATTTAAGTTGCAGAGAGGATATTCGTTTAATAATATGTTTAGAATTGTGGTTGAGGTGGTAACCACCATGCAATTATCAGTTTATTAACTGGGGAATATGCTCATGATGGACTTTGCTATTTTAGTCATTTCCTTTAACTTGAATATAATCTTCTACTTTCATAATATCAATTTGAATCAGAGAAATAGCGTGTTTTATAGTTAGATCCACAAATATATAATGGTCTGATATTAGCTATTGTTAGGTAATGATTGTTCCTTAGTGATGTAATTGTATGCCTAAACATTTAAAACATTAATCCCCATGTATAATATCATTCTTGATGTAGAGCAAAATAAAATGATAGACTGCATATTACAGAAAAAAATGAAAGAGAAAAGTATTATATTATTTTATGCACTATTCCCACAGAAATATTTTTTAGTTTTAAAATATCCACTTGATTCTTCAGCAAGCTGAATACCAGGGATTTTATTCCTTCGGCATAAAGTAATTTGGTAACAATATTTAAAGGCATATTTCTAATTTAAAATTAGAAATTTTTAATTACCAAAAGACAGACCATTTGTGAACTAATTGGTTATTAGCTCCTTTAATCTCGGTCATGTGTTTGTCTCTAAATAAAATTATTTCATTTACCAGAGTTTCAGTGCTCAGGGCTCAGGTGACTCAGTCAAGAAAGTCATTCTTGTGAAGCTACCTAAATGATAACAATGGTAGTGGCAGTGGATGATACCTGTGGCTCAACCATTAGCTGCAGCTGAGGTCTTTATTGTACGTCAAACGCAGAGCTACCAAGTACATTTCTTCTAATTGTAGCAGGTGAAACCACACACATTTTTAAAGGACCAAATATCTAAGCACAAAGGTTAACATTTGGTAGGCATGCGTGAAACATGAAAGGGCCTTATCTTAACAGGGTCATGAATCTTTCGTCTTTAAAGGTCAGTTTTTACGAACTTTCAGAATTGATACCTTAAGTTGTTCTGAACTTCAATTATAAAAGCTATTGCCAGATTTTGTTTTGTTTTTATTCAAAATGTAGCCACTCATGAAGAGAAACTTCTGAGTTTGAAATGTGATTTGTGTTTTTGCAAAATGTTTATTTGAATGAAATTATTTTACCTCCAGTCTAAACAAAAGCAAAGATAAATGTAAAACACTAGGAGGGGCAATGCTGACACTGAAAGCATAATTATGTAGTGATATTTGGTTTGTCCTTTAATTTTTACAACATATGCTTTTTTAGTTTAGAAATAATATTGTAGACTATTTTAAGATCTTGGAATTTTAAACTAAACCACTAATAGCCACTGTCTACATTATTTAAAGTGATCTAAATTGTATAGAAATAAAACGGTTTTAAGAATTATAAAAATGTAGTTATTGCTTCCTGATATTTTCTTTAAACTTCTAATGTTCAATTATTGTGTTTTATATAACATTTTAAAATAAATCACACCAAACCTTAATCTAAAGAAGGCATAGTAATGGTTGGTGTCAGATCTCAGAGTGAACCAAGCACATGTTAGGATTTAGAATCATCAAGAGAACTAGTAACAGCCAATGGCAAGAAACAAGGCAATTTAAAGAACATTCATAGTGTGGAAGACAGACTTCTGGAATCAAGATGTCAACAGTGTATTTTCCCAGGGATGACTGCTTCCGTTTGTAAATATTGCTGTTAAAGTACATCACCTATTTTCTGCAAAGAATGGTGACATGTCTTATTTTCTTTTGTATATTTTGGTGACTAACACATACTCGTTATGTGACAGATTCTAAAATATTCAATGAATAAATGTTATATTTAGTGACCACATCACATGTAAATGGGTTCAGAATCTTGCAATTCTTGGTAGATAGAACCATGGCACTAAGGATCTGGGTAAGTGAAGAAATGGCAGGATAACACTTATCTATGCTAATGAGTTCAGATCTTCTCTCCTGGATAATTAAAACTCCAGGCTACTGAGAGAACTTTGCCAAGCCATGCTGAAAGCTTTTCAGTTATATCTAAGGAACTGTGGAGTAGAGAAAAGGGAATGGGCAATTAAGGAAAAATATCTAGATTTTCAAGAAATGGAATATGAAGTTATTCACTTTTCTTTTTTATTCTTTTGTGAGACAGAGTATCACTCGGCAGCTGAGGCTGGAGTGCAGTGGCGCCATGTCGGTCCACTGCAACCTCTGCCTCCCGGGTTCAAGCGATTCTCCTGTCTCAGCCTCCTGATAAGCTGGAACTACAGGCGCCCGCCACTACGCCTGGCTAATTTTTGTATTTTCAGTAGTGATGGGGTTTTGCCATGTTGGCCAGGCTGGTCTTGAACTCAGGCTGGTCCTGACCTCAGGTGATTCCCCTGCCTAGGCTTCCCAAAGTGTTGGGATTACAGGCATGAGCCACCGTGCCCAGCCATTATTCACTTTTAGAATGGCAAGATGACACTAGTTTTGGGAAAGAGGATAGCCTGCTTTGTTTAATAAATGACCTATGGAATTCTTACTAAAAATATAAACTTTGCACGTATCAGAATATAATGATGATGAAATGGTCTAGATCTGTATATACAACTGGTCTATATAGATTCATTCAAAAAGGTGTAGTTTTGAACTCAATAATATTTAACTAAATTTACTGTCTCTACTAAAGCAAAAAGAAAGACTTTTCCATATCTGAAATAACCAAAATCTCACAGCGCATACAGGATCAAAGACTTCTAGAGCACTATGTAATGATCACGTAGTCTAGTTTTTAAAAAAATTTTGACAGAGAGAGATTAATTAGCTTACCCATGATCATATAGCTAGTTAGTTCTTATGTAAGTGATCCAGATTCCAGATGTCAATGAAATACACATTTATGAAAATATATTTGTATAGCTGTAGCATATATTTTAAAAACATGATTCATTATGTTTTTTGAACACACAAACGAGAGCAACAGGTGTGCATAGCAGTAAAGAAAACTTACTGACTGATTAGCTCTGTGACACTAGGTAGTTCCTTACCACTGGACTTTCATTAACTCATCTCTCAAATGGGAGATAATTAGTTCTTAGGTCATAGGGCTCTGCTGAGGTTTTTAGGTGTATATATGTGTGTGTAGGTGTGTATGTATGTACACACACATATAACCTAAAACAATGTCAGGTATGTTTATTATTTTATTAAAACTATTAAAATATAGAATGGGCCCACCAGTTACAATGAGACATCTTTTAGGTACACACAACTTGTTTCTAGTGTGTAACTCTGTTTCCTGATGTACCTTTGATGGTCATATTTAATTGGTGTCAATCTAGACCCTCCTTACTCTCAATTTAATGTTCTTTCCTGCACATACACACTTACAAGCACACATTTACACACACACACACACACACACATAGTTACATAAACACGTACATTTTTTCACAAAGACATTTACAAAATCACACATGCACACGCAAGCATGCACACACACACACACACACACACACACACCCCAAGCACGCACAAGGGTGGCTTGTTGCTTTCCCAATAAAGTCATAAGATTACGGATGAAAGACAATTTAGAATTTTTTTTTAAATTCTGTGAATCTAAAAGTTCAGAGTTGAATTATGAGGCATTCAGTTACCTTTTATTTGTCAGTTTTTCTAGTTTTAAGGACTCTGCATATATATACAAAAATGTACGTGTATAAAATGAAGATATTTAGTAATTCCTGAAGAACATTAATTATATATATGTATATACATGTGTGTGTGTATATATATATGTGTGTATGTATATGTGTGTATTTCAAAACTCTACCCACATGAAAACTCAATGTACATTCAGTGTGTACCAGTTGAACCTGTATGTGAGACTAGAATTCTGATTTCTATAATACCTTTTCTCAAAGCCTTTCTCTGGTTCTAAGAAGCTTCCGGATCTGTCCTAATAGCTTGAAAACCAAGATCTTGATATTTTATGGAATACTTCCCTCTGTGCCAGAAATTGTGTTAAGCATTTTCTTTACCTATATCATCAAGGTTTAGTCTTCATAAAATACTCTAGGACATATATTATTATACTAATTTTAAAAGGATGTACTGAGGCTAAGAGAAATTAAGTGCCCGAGTTCATCCAGCTAATAAGTGTCAGACAGGAATTTGAAGTCTGGTCTCTCTGATTCTAAAACCCATGATATTTACATCCCTGCAAGGAAGTTGGAAATGCATCTTACAGGCTGCAGTTTTAGTCATTGTGGGTATTTCCTTAAAGGAAATGGTGTCCACAATTGTTGCTAGCCAAAATCACAAGTGTCAGATTTCTAACTGCTGAGACTTGCCTGTCTTCACCATTCTCTGGACTCATTTGAGCCATTTGTTTTATGATCCACTCTTCTACTAAAAGGTGGAACTAGAGGTATAAAAATTATTTAGTACTTAATTTTATACATTGTTTTCTGGGGTTTTCTATTTTTATCAATTGCTTATTTATTTATTTGTCTAGCTCTCGTATATTTCCCATTCATTCCTTTTCAGAGAATGATGACAGTCCTACTTACTGCCTCTCCCTTTCCCATAGCTTCCATTCTTCCTGGGAAAGGAGAAATCAGAATTATTTTGCTCTCCCCACTTCCTTCAGATTCATCCTCATCACTCATCACTGATGGAGTTTTTATAGCATAACTATAAAAGATGACACTTTATCCTATGAAAAACACGCCCTGGTTATATCCTAGCTAAATGGATGGGTGGGTTTTTCTCCATGACTTAATTTTGTTATCCAACTGGGAAGACTTCAGTTTTATTAGCAGCTGTCTTTCCCCTTTTCTTACCAGAACTTGAACTATTAGCACCTAACTCAAAAGAGAAAATACAGAGTTTGATGTTATTATTTTAGACTTCACAGATCCTTTCTTCTAAACATTTTTTCTTAGGTGAGGAAACAAATAACTCTGGCTAGGGTCTTTTAAACAAAGCTGTTAATATTTGCAACCTATATCCACACGACACCTGAAAGAAATGATGGCTTAGCTTTAGTTGCAAAGAGAAAGTGCTGATATGAGTGGAAAAAGAAAGAAAAGATGTATTTTTCTTCCCCTAAAGGTTGAAGGTGGACTTTAAAGGGGGAAATTCTGAGTGATTCTTAAACAACATGTGAACTTCTTTATTTCCCCCAGACATTGGTTGCCAATATGTAAACATTTTGGCAAGAAATTTTACACCACCTCCTCTGTGTGTCAGACAGTATTTAATGGTTGAATGACAGACAGTGCTGAGCCTTGGCGGTTCCATAGTGATGTGCAAATCCTGGGATTAAAATGGCAGTTAACCAGTGGACCTTTTCTAGTATAAACTCCATGGCCACTATTTAAAATCAGTTACTTATCAACAAGACAGACGATTTTTATTTCGACTTTATGTTTTCCTGTAAAGATTTCACAGTTTTTTCCTAGGAGTAGTTTCTGTTGTTTGGATGTTAGATGCAAAGGTTCTGATTCATTTCGGCAGTCTTAATTGCATGGATTCCTGGCAGTCACTTTAATTGGTATTTTGCAGACACGTGGGAGTCATTCACACATTGTTTCCATTTTCTTTGTAGGTAGAAATAACACTTCAGGATATCAATGACAATCCACCAGTATTTCCAACCGACATGCTGGATCTCACTGTAGAGGAGAACATTGGCGATGGCTCTAAGATTATGCAGCTGACAGCCATGGATGCTGATGAGGTAGTTCGAGCGTGTCTCTGAATTTGGGAAACTTAGTAGTGCAGTGATTTATGAAATTTCTAGGATATGTTGACTACTTTTATTGCCCAATAATTAAGGTTAAGCATGTGTGCTCCTTTCCAAAGAACATTACTTCTTGAAATGTAACATAAAAATGTTAAAAAAGAGATTACTATCAAGAGGTAATTTTCCTCTGATCAGCAATCCACAACTCACTTACTTGCTGCTTGTACTTTAGGTTTCCTAGCCAAATTATTTTTTTCTTTAATAATAAAAATATCTAAAGATGTATCTCTATTTTATGCCTTTATTATTCCCCTTTGCTATCTTATAGCAGCTAAGGTTTGATTTTTATTTTATTTGTAATTGTTAAAAGCAAATGACGTACAATTACAGAATTTTAAAGTTTAGATTACTATTTTCTATATTTATATATTAAGTTCAGCTATGTAATTATGTTTCAAATGGCATGGAAACATATAATGTGTGATTTATATTTTTTCTTATGAAAATACTCCATAGCTTATTTTCTTCTTACTGAGTAAGGAGTTTAATTAATGTTCTGGAGTTTAGGAAAGAGGAATAACTTTCCAGACACCAGTATCTCCTTACCTCTTTCCCCTTAAGCCAAGCCCAACACAGAACAGAGAGTTTAATTTTCTTCTTCTCATCTAAACTCAGAAATATCAGAAACTTGATTCTTGGCATACAAATAAGCACTTTATAAATGTATTTCTGTGACCTTAAAAATGTAAATAAATAAATAATAGAATAATTTTAACTGCCAATACAGAAATGTAACGACTTAGTCATTTATAAAGTTTGCCAAAATCCAACTATTACAGATGAACAAAATAAAGCATAGACATTTAGGTAATTGCAATTTGCTATTAGAAAAGGTATGATGTTTTATGTTTAGTACATTCTACTCAATTTTACAATGTGAAGTTCACACTTATTTCAGATTTAGCTAGCTTTGAAAGAGTTGTCTGACTTAATATTTCTATTATTCATAGATATGTGATATCATTAGCCATAATTCAGTAAATATTTCATTCTCTTAAAGTTTATCATTGATAATATACATTTTGATTTTTCAATTCATAAAATTTCATTAACTCTCATTTGAAAATAGCAGCAATAACAAAAAAACTCATGCAATTGGCAGAAGACAATTGACATCAAATAATTGAAATTGTAATGGCTATTTTGTTGGTTATACTCTCTCCAGGAACAGAGCAAATAAAACTCATTTATTTGAAGTGATTTATTCTAATAACTTTACAATAATAAAGTAATAATCATGTTAATTATAATAGATATTCAAATGGGATGGCTATTTACTCCATGGAATATTTTAATTAGAGTGGGATTATTCAATAGGAGTTACAGGAATAACAGGTAAAATTGTATTTGGAAATTTAGTTGTTTTAATCATCATACTCCTCTCTTAAGAAATTGTTATTTCAGAGATTCCAACATTCAACCCTTTTAATACTATTCTCTTGATACTGTTATAATTTTATTTCCCTCCCAATATTTTCTCTTTAAGAACATTTCAAGTAAGTTATTAGTATAAATGCAATACTGCCAGCATTCTTATTTTTCTCCATCTGACTTCCGTGTGTGTGTTTGTTTATGTGTGCACACACTTGCATTGCCTTCAAGTTCATCTTTTAAGCTATGTTTACATTTATGATGAGACTAGAGGAAGCCTAGGAAGGTCCTTATATCTCTAGGTATTTAGACCAACACTTGTTTTTGTGAATTTTTATTTTATTTCTACTTAGCTTTGCTTTTTAAGTTTGAAAAAAAAATGTAAGTAACCATGCAGGTGTTATCACTTAGACATCCTAGTTAAGAAAAATACAGAATGTAAGGTGATGATAGCTAGGATATATAAGAAGTACTTTTGAGATGAGACAGAGTGGGGAATTAGGGCCAGAAAAGTGTAAGGCTATAACGTTGGAATAAACAAGAGAAATGGAGGAGAGGCTGTTAGCAATTCAAGGGTAGAGAGGGATGCTGACAATATGTATGAGGTGTGACTGTGCCTGAAGGCATAAAAATTACCACATTCTTGTAACCTGATTTGTTTGTGTGTGAGTGTAGAAAGGCAGAAAGTATGGAAGGGAGTAACTAGGTGCACCTACAACATGAAAGGAAAGGGGGGCATTTTAGTAAAACTACAACTGTTGTTTTTTAAAGAAAAAGCTCACAAAGCTGTGTTCCTTCTTAAATGCATTTTCCTTTAAACAATTTAATAATGTTTTAATAACTACTGACTGACTATAACTCTTGACATGAGGAATTTACACGTCTTTGGTTCCATGTTAAGTAGAATGGCTGCGTATGTCATTTAGAATTTTGAGCCGTTTACTTTTTATTGTTGCTTTTAGTTGCTTATAATAAATATTAATGCTTTTAGATAAACCTTTGTTCTATTTTCTACTTTGTTCTCAGCTCCTTACCTCTTAGCAGAATTTGGAGAAAATATTTAAAATATTTTCTCTCTTTTCAAATCCTGGCTCTGTTTTCTTTCTTCATCCAGTTTGAGTAAGACTCAAGATTATGTAGGTCATCAGCCAATTGTGTAGTCTTTTAAAAATTATTTACATACTTTTCATTAATTACTTTACCTAACATATTAAGTGTTAGTATGCTATAGGAACTCTTGTAGGGCACTGTAGAATAAAGCCTGGGTAAAGGAATTACAATTTTATGAAACAACATTTACATGTTGAACTTAATTTAGATACCATTTGAAACGTGTTGGATCAAGATTTACATGTTTCAGAAGCACACGACTCTGTTTGTCTCTTGTTCTCTTTTACGAACAGAATTATGCTAGTAATGGGCCAGGAAAATCAAACTTTGCTCCGTAGTACCATATATGTTTTTGAAAATAATATTTAAGGTTGTAATATGTATTTGAAATTTATGGCTGTTTACTTTTAGAATTCCTTCCATGTGCTTTTGTGTCTGTGGTTCGTCAGGAGAGCAGAATATTTTTAATCAGCATTATTTCCACTGTACTGCAGCTGGAACATGATATTTGTTTCTTGTTTTGTTGCTGATATGGCATATTTTGAATATTAAGTAAATAGACTTTTCAAAAGACCTAATTAAATCATTACTCTTGGCCAGACATTTTCAGACATTCACTAGTATTATGAATTCACCACATCAGCTGATTTTGAATATGAAAAAGATTGTTTTTTTATCAACACAGTCTGGTGTGTTTACCTCTTTTCAGAAAAATTATTACAATTTTAAGAATATTATTATTTATTACAGCCCTTTTGTAGACAGGGAATGTCTAAATATCAAACCAGTTTTGTAATAGCATTAAATAGGTTTTTGTTTCTTTGCTTTACCTTAATTTCCAAATACTTACTATTTTCATGGGTCAGAAGTGAATGTAGCTACTTCCATACCTCACCCACTTTACTAAAATAATGGAATTCCTCGTGAAACAGAATAAATAGTACAGAGTGTGGTCAGATTAGAAGTCTCACATTCTTATGGAATGTTTTTGTTAAACCAGAAAATTACAATAAATATGTTAGGTATTCAATGTACACCTGAATATACAAGGTAAATGTGGGTAATGTCTTAGACTCAGCTGTCCATTATTAAATTTAAATGTGCTTTGAGACATTCATTTTACTAAATGTTAAGACTGGCCGGAAGAATGCAGTACAAACTAACACTAAATATAGAGGGAATATTTTTGCTTTAGACTGTTAGATATCATCTCCTTGAATGGCGTGAACCAAGGAGGCGGCGCTTGCAGTGAATCAAGATTGCGCCACTGCCCTCCAGTCTGGGCGATAGAGTGAGATCAAAAAAAAAAAAAAAAGGAAAAAAGAAATCATCTCCTTATATGTTTGATCATGAAGGAAAAAATGTATGTAAGCTATGATGGAAAAAAGATGTATGGAAACTGTGGATGCCATAATCCCCCAGTGTGTCAGCTTTACATGCCTATACGCTCCAAATTTACCTTCTTCCTAATATCCTCCCTGAGAGCTCTGAGTCTTAATATTTTAATAAATACATTCTTAGAGGTTAATTATAATAAATGGCATATTTGTTTTAGGTAAGTATATTAAATTCAAGAGTCATTTTTGAAGTCAACAATTCCAGCACTTATACCTCAGTGTCAAGGTCAATAATAACATATAATAGGAAATCCAATACCATAGTTTCCCATGGATATATAGCAACTCTAGTTATATTTTGATTCCAGTTATTCATTTGCAGAAGTCTAAATCATCAAATACATTTAAGGCATCATGTTTCTCTTATAACAAAATAGTAAGAATAAGAATAAAATAACAACTATCCTTATCCTGTGCTTACTATTTGTCAAGGTTGGTTCTAGGTTTTTAAAATATATATTAACTAAATTAACCTCTAAAACAATCCTTTTTGGCAGGCAATATTATCATCCCAGTGTACAGATGAGGAAACATGGGCTTGGAGAGGTTAAGTATGTGGTCCAATGCCACATGACTAATAAATGGAGCACAGTTTCAACCCCAAATGTATGGCCCCAGAGCATCCTATCTCAATCAGCACAGGGTATAATTTAACTCAGTATTTTGATTGTAATATACAGAATTAAGAAATATCTCTCTTCCTTCTTCCTCTGCTGATCCTTGCTTCTCTTATTTCTTCCCATTCTTTCACCATCCTTATTCAGTCCTAATAAGGGTGTTCCTATCTCTATCTCTTCTAATTTAATTTCTGAACAACTCTTGTGGGTTCAACTGACACCCACATAAAATGACTTTCAGATATTTTTCTTAAACCTCATTCTAAAATCTCTAATTGCCAGCTAACCATTTCTATGAAGCTATCCTTTAATCCCTAAGTACACTGCAAATAAAATTTAACTTCATATTTATCCTGCATCAAAGCAGGTCCTATTCTTGAAATGTCCTCAGTAAGAGTACTCTCTTAATTCCCAAAGTAACTTGAAATTTTAAAAGACTTTTTTTTTCTTTTTTGCTTTTACTTTGCATATGGGGTTGTTAAAAAAGTGAGAACATATATGGAAATGTTGAGCAAATGAGAGAGCTATTAGTATTATTTCTATTTTCAATAATCTGTCAAATTTTACTAATTTGTCCCATGTATTATGCTGAGTTCATCGTGATTCAGAGTAAGTTCTGGAGCGAGATGGCCAGGATTCCAATCCCTTAATTTCTTTTAAAATGGGCATTCTAATAGTGCTTACCTTGTTAGTTTGCCTTTAACAATTAAATTGATTAGTGCCCTGGAATTGATGTGCTCAAAGTGGTATTTAGCATCTAGCAAACACTATGAATATTCTATTTTTCTCTCTGCCATCTCTAGTTCAGAATTTTGAGGGTCACAGCTCAAAGACCTGAGAGTACATAGGAAGTCACCCCTGTTTTCATTTTACAGAACAGGGACTTTCATTTTACAGAACAGTTTCACCAACTTGGGGGAAGTGAAGCCTCAATCTCTTGGGCCCAGACTGTATTCACACACTGCCTTCTCTGGCCTCTCCCTACACTAGTCCATACTGCAGTATCAATATCCTTAAAAGACTGCTTCTAATTAAAACAATATCGGGGTTCCTTGGCTGTAGAATTGAGGCAAAGTTGTGTTACATTTGGTGTTCTCAAAAATATACCTATACTCTAACATTTTAACTTGACTTTCTTTTTTGTTCTACATTAAAATTGTCCACTCTAACACACTGTTCAGCAGTGAGTAAGCCAGGCACATGAATAGTGAAAGACTGCAAAATATTATATTCATTTGATATGCTTTTATTTTTATTTTACTGTGATAAGAACATTAATGTGAGATCTGTGCTTTTAAAAGATTTCTAAATGTACAATACAGTATTGTTAACTATAGGCACAATGTTGTACAGTAGATCTAGACATTATTCCTCTTGCATAAGTGAAGATGTATATCCATGGCTTATAAACTCGTGATTTCTTCCTGCTGTCTGCCCTGGGAAACCACCATTCTACTCCTTGCTTCTATGTGTTTGACTATTTTAGATACTTCATATACATAAATATATATCATGCAGTATTTGTCCTTCTGTGACTATCTAGTGTAATATCCTTAAGGCTCATCCATGCAGTCACATATGGCAGGATTTCCTTCTTTTTTGAGCCTAATAATATTCCCTTTTATGTATATACAGGTTGAGTATTTCTTATCTGAAATACTTGGGACCAGAAGTGTCTCAAATTCCTTTTTTTTTTTTTTTTATTTTGGAAGTTGCATTATACATGCTGACTTAGCATCCCTAATCTGAAATGTCAAAAATCTGAAATGTTCCAACAGACATTTCCTTTGAACATCATATTGGCACTTGGAAATGTTTGGATTTTGGGCTTTTGGATTTTGGATTTTTTTTATTAGGGATGCTAAACCTATATCACCTTTTTAAATCCATTCATTTGTTAATGGCTATTTAGTTTGTTTCCGAATCATGACCATTGTGAAAAAAGGATTGCTGGATCATACAGTGATTCTATTTGTTATTTTTTTGAGGACCTCCATACTGTTTTCCACAACAGCTACATCATTTTGCATTCCCACCAATAGTGTAAAAGGGTTCCAATTTCTCCACATCTTCACCAACACTTGTTTATTTGTTATGATAGCAGTTCCAACAGGTGTGAGGTGATTTCTCTTTGTGATTTTGATTTGCATTTCCCTGATGATTAGTGACATTGAGTATTTTTTTATGTACTCATTGGCAATTTTTATGTATTCTTTATAAAGAAACACCTATATAAGACCTTAGCCATTTTTTGATTGGATTACCAAACTTATAGCTATTGTGTTGTAGGACTTATTTATATATTTTGAAAATTAATCTTTTATCAGATATACAGTTTGCAAATATTTTCTCACATCCCATAGACTGCCTTTTCATTTTCTTGACTGTTTACTGTAGAGAAACTTTAGTTTGATATACTTTCACTTGTCTACTTTTGCTTATGTTGCTTGTTTTGGGGATCACATACATGATATAATTGCCCAGTCTTCTCCTAGGAGTTCTATAGTTTCAGGCCTTAGTTTTAAGTCTTTAATCCATTTTGAATTGATATTTGTGTATAATGTATATTTTCATTCTTTTGCATATGGATATCCAGTTTTCCTAACACCACTTATTGAAGTGACTATCCTTTCCCCATTATATATCCTTGGCACCCTTATGGAATATCAATTGACTATCATGCATGGATATATTTGTAGGCTTTCTATTCTGTTCCATTTGTCTATATGTGTGTCTTTATGCCAGCACCATACTTTATTCATTACTGTAACTTTGTAGTATATTTTAAAATCAGGAAGCACGATACCTCTAACTGTGTTTATCTTTCTCAAGATTGTTTTGGCTATTTAGGTTCTTTTGTGGTTTCATATGAATTTTCAAATTGCTTTACCTATTTCTATTAAAAATGCCATTAGAATTTTGATATAATTTGCATTGAATTTGTAAATTACATAGATAACATGGACATTTTAACAATTTAAGTCTTCCAATGCGTGAACTTGGGATGTCTTTCCATTTGTTTTTATCTGTATTGATTTCTTTCAGCAATGGTTTGTAATTTGGGGCATACAAAGTTTTTACCACCTTAGTTGAGTTTATCTCTCATTACCTGTCTCTCATTACCTGTCTTATAATATCATATCAACTTAAAGACAAAAAGCCTTACTTTGTCAAATAGGTGTTCAAAAGAAAATATAAGGAGCAATGCTTTTTTACTTCCAATAGCTCAGATGCTTGGTTTCTTTTTTTAGGGTGCAAATGCTCTCGTCACATACACTATCATTAGTGGAGCTGATGATAGTTTTCGCATTGACCCAGAATCCGGAGATCTGATAGCAACCAGGAGGTTGGACAGGGAACGCCGTTCCAAATATTCATTGCTAGTTCGTGCCGATGATGGTCTTCAGTCCTCGGACATGAGAATTAATATCACTGTCAGTGATGTGAATGACCATACACCCAAGTTTTCCAGACCCGTGTACTCTTTTGACATTCCAGAGGACACAATCCCTGGTAGGTGATGGGTCTCTTAAGTGTATTTTGCAAGGATCACCTTTAACCAAAATTGCATATTATGTTTTGGCTGATCTTAGTCAGTGATTAGTTTTTACTGTATACTAATAGTTATAAAAATATATGTGCTGGATTTTTGGATCTTTTCATTAATCATCTTTGGTAAAATTTCCAAGCAAATGGCTAGATTTTTTAGGATGGATGAGGTTAGCCAAATATGTCTGAAAGTATTTGTGACATGGATTATTAATTTTTTGTCAACCACTGTTTTGGTGCTCTTTCTGCTTTAAAAATGTCTAATGTGATTTTGCTGCTATGTATAAAAAGAACAGCAAAAAAGATACATGAAAAACTGTGAATATTGATTCTAACACTCACTAGTTGTGTGATCAAAGGCAAGTTAATTCATTTCTCTTAATTTCAGTTATTTATCCTGTAAATGGAAACAGTAATTCCTGTTATGGTTAAGGTAAAGGATAATTTAGAAAGTACATTGAGTTTGCTAACACAGGGCTTGGGTATTAGCAAATGCCCATTAAGTGTGATGAGAAACTGAATCTTTAATTATAATCTTGCTTCTTTGAACACATTATATTGTGATTTTTTTCTTCTGAGTACTCAATATCCATGTTTCTGGTGTGTGTGTGTATGCTTCATTCTCATTGTTGGAAATTTTTATGTAAAATTAAAATTTTATTCTGAATTACATTTGGAATGATTATTCATGATAAGCCATACCTTTTTGAAACTCCATTTGGCAAAGGAATTAAACATCTCTAGGGGATTCCTCCTACCTGCAGTTTTTTTCTTCACTCCCCGAGATACCTTTGTGCGTGTCCTTTATGGAAATCCCATCACACTTATTTCTTGCCTTAGTTATTGCAATGACCACATGAGTTCTAGAGTGGTAGCATCAGGGCATAAGTCTATATATTTTTTGGAATCCTCAGTTCCTGGCACTAGCAATATGCTACCTTAAATATTTATTGAATTCATCAGTATATTTATGGATAGGTACTGCTAGATGGAAATGTAACGTCAGATGTATTAATAATTCCTCAGGAAATTTATGCTGAAACCTGAGATCCATGGGATATCTGATATATCACATACTTTATTCAAATAGGGAAATGGTAAAATATAAATCTTCAGAATGTAATGGTCACTGTATTTTCATAGCAGTTCTCTAGTTAAGATATTTTACCGTACAAATATATTTTTTGGTCTCTTTCTATATGTTCTCTTAGTAATACTTCTTGCTTCCTTGATTTTATACTATTATTCTTTTGATAGGTTCTTTGGTAGCAGCCATTTTAGCCACGGATGATGACTCTGGTGTGAATGGAGAAATTACATATATTGTGAATGAAGATGATGAAGATGGCATCTTTTTCCTGAATCCCATTACTGGGGTCTTTAATTTGACTCGAGTATTAGATTATGAAGTACAGCAATATTATATCCTCACTGTTCGAGCAGAAGATGGTGGGGGACAATTTACTGCCATCAGAGTTTATTTCAATATTCTAGATGTAAATGATAATCCACCTATTTTCAGCTTGAATTCATACAGCACATCTTTAATGGAGAATCTACCTGTAGGATCTACTGTTCTTGTGTTTAATGTTACTGATGCAGATGATGGTATGTATTTTATTTAATATAATTTTAAAAATATCTATAAACTGTCATCAGATTTATATTACATTTATTTATTGTGTTGAGCCGTCACAAAAATGTGTTTTGTGAATATAGTTCCAAAGTTGAGGAATAGAATTATAACTGAACTATAGAGGATTTTAAAAATTAAGTACTTTATCAGTTAAATTATTATTTGTAACAGAAAACATACCTTTTATTGTTTTATAAACTTTATCTTATTTTTCCCCCTAAATGTAGGGTAGTGTTTCAATTTAGTAATGTAGAAGTCATAAGGCCACTTTTTTTGAAGATTTTTGTTAGATAAATAAAAATATTTAAGTTTACATATATTATTTTAACTTGAAAAATGAAACCAAAGACTTAAATAAAAATTCTTATGAATGAAAAATCTAAGTTTCATATTTTTGACTAACAATTTTTTTTTTTTTTTTTTTTTTTTTTGAGATGGAGTTTCACTCTTGTTGCCCAGGCTGGAGTGCAATGATGCAATCTCAGCTCACTGCAACCTCCACCTTCCAGGTTCAAGTGATTCTCCTGCCTCAGCCTCCTGAGTAGCTAGGATTACAGGCATGCACCACCATGCCTGGCTAAGTTTGTAGTTTTAGTAGAGACGGGGTTTCTCCAGTTTGGTCAGGCTGATCTCGAACTCCTGACCTCAGGTGACCCACCTCCCTCAGCCTCGCAAAGTACTGGAATTACAGGCGTAAGCCACCGCACCCAGCCCAGCTAATAATATTTTAACCAGGTTTCATTTTAACACAGAAAGTCTCAGATCTGTTTAATTTATGCTAAATGATCAAGTTAAAATTTTGCATTAAATTTTTACTTTACATATGTTTGATTTGTGTTTATTGCAAAAGCAATTGGCAAACTTTATTTTAATAGCTGACTCCTTTGGCCTTTCTTCTAACACCTGTTTTGTAAGTACACACATTATGTAATACAGCATTAGAGAAAACATTGTATGGATTAGCAATCTTTAACTGAATTGTGTGGAAAATTAGTACTGTGTTTTCCCTTACATTGGATGCAACTAAATTGTCTTGTCAATATATAAAACAAAGGACAGTACTTTGAAGAGGAAATAGTTCTCTAGTGACAGGCATATCTATCTCAATTTAGAATTTCCTTATTCTTTTGACTTGGATGATTTGTGAAGTCTCAAAATACTATTCTATTTTAACATTCTATTCTATACTTAATTTCCTTTTCATAGTGTCTATAAATAGCACTTGGAACGATATGAGAAGCAAAAAGCACAGTATTTTATATATGTTTCAGTAAGTAAAATGGGAAACATTTTCTTTAGAATTCATTGAGTAAGACCATTTTGAAGTTTCCTCCTCTAGTTCAAGTGCAGTTAAAATTGGACACAAAGATATACCTAAAATAGATGCAGCTGTAATGCTAGTACTAATACTATTACTACTACTATTGCTAGTAACAGTACTTTAATGTTAACGATGTTGATAATAATCTCAAGAACCGACATCTGTGAAGTGTTTTGCGTGTACCCAGTCCTGGCCTAAAAACACTGCACACTCTGTTTCATGTACCTCATGCCAGGTCTGTGAATTGGCTCCAATTAGACATCTATATATAATTGAGGTTAATCTCTATTTTGGAGATTGACTTCTCTGTTAGTAGTTAGTTTACCTATTCAGTAGATAAGAATATTTTCAAAGCCTATTATATATTCTTAAGTTGTTTGTCCTGTGACTGTGCTCAACTTTTCTATAGTGAAGAATTTTCCACCATGTTTCTTTGGATTTATTAGTTATGTATTAGAGACAATCCATTGTTTCATAGAATTGTATGGTTTCCTGGAATAAGTTTTATTTACCATCATAACTTAAAATATAGAGAAACTGGGAAGATACCAAAAATTTAAAAAGAAAAAGAAAAGAACTTTGCTTGTCAAAAACCTGCTGGAATATTCCATGCACGTGTAAGCACAGAAATCCATTGACTATTGACTCTAAGTCAGTTTTTGTGATATTTTTCCTTTAATTGCATTGAGTAAAAGTTTCAAGCAATATTTATTCATTGTTTTAGTTTGAATAATTTTATCAGTGTAATTTCCTGCACCTTGACCTAAAATATACGACACAATTCCTATTCTTTCTGAATTTCAAGGACAGTGATAAGGCTGTACAAGGGTAAGCTTGTTTGTAAAATTTTCCAGCTCAGTTACACAAAAAATGTCAAGTATTTCACAGACAATATTAGTCAGACATTTTTTAAAATAAAAAATTAACAAATAAATCTCAATCTCTGATCAGAAGGTTCCAATGAGGCAATACTGTCATCTTTTTAGATGAAGACATTTTATATGAAAATAAATGTCACAAACTGTTATCTTTCTATGGATTCTCTCAGAGTTTAAAATTTAGCTTACATGATGATTTCATAAAAATAAATCAGATCTTTTACTGTTTTCACAAGAAAGGTAATACCTCTGTTAGCATCAAGACTACTATGCATATGGTATTACATTGAGGAAAACTATTTAAATTGGAGCATCATGGAAATATTCTGGCTTTGATGGTTATTTTATTATCCTATAAATTCTTTATACTTTAAATATTGGGAAGTCATATAAAAATGTTTTGCTAATAATACAATTGGAATTTTTGCTGAATAAATGTAGCTATATAATATTGGTGTACAATACACGCCACTGAGATTCATATATTCCAGTGATCTGATGACCTTGTTGAAACTGCTTTATAAAGATGGATGTTATTCAAAATACTTCTTTGTGTTGCAGCTGTGTGAAAAGTTGACAAATATTAGTTCTTTATAGAAATTAGAAGATGGCATTTATAGATTGTGAGTAAATGTACACATTTTATAGCATGAAACTATACACCTATACTTTTAAAATATATTTTAGTATTTATATATTTTTAATATATTTATAATATATATTTTATGTGCTGTGCTTCTTAGAACTAAATTATTCATGAGACTGAAATACTGTATATAGATATGTACATGTCTATATATAGTGTGTGTGTGTATGTATATATGACAAAACCATAAAACCACACGTATGCAATAAAACTGCCAGGAAGAATCATGTAACTAAATGACTTGGAGAACATTGAACACAAATGGTTCACAATGGGCTGTTTGAAGTTTAAAGATCTGTTGGGCCATTAAAGCCCACTAAATTTAAATTGAAACACTTATGGATAAAGTTTAGAATTCAAAACAATGTAAAAATAATAATGTTAAAATAATGTGTTTACTGTCTCATCATTCAGATATTTGTCACAAAAATAGATTAAAATGGTTTAAGCTTAGTATTTTTCAGTATATTTCAAATATTCAGGGAGAAGTTTGAGTTTTGCTATGTCTGCATGTATTTTCTAGATGTGGTGTGTATGGCCAAATTCACTTTTTAGACATGTCAGAAACCAAAAGTTATTTTCTTTACAGTAAAGTAAATGTAGACAGATTCCATGACCTGTAATTGCAGCAATTAATTTTCAGTTCCTGAGATGAGAGCTACTTCTTCTACAATATGACAATATTTTATGTAAAAATTGTTATATTTTAGTTTCATCAACAATAATTATCTTCAGTTTATTTTTGATGTTGTTACTTAATATATTTGTCATTATGTATTTGAACATAAAAGCAAATTTTTCTTTTGTTATACTTTTAATTAGTTTAAAATTTATTACTTCCCTTACCCATTCATCTACCAAACTTTTTGCATTTATAAAAGAGGCTGTTCTGCTGTTTACAGCAAGGCTATAAAATTTTGGGATCATGTTCCTTTTTGCCTCTGCAATTTAGCTGTTTACTCAAGGAAGAAGCATACATGATGGACTAAGGATGTTCAGATACTTGATTTAATTGCTCCCATTCCTGTTGATTTGTGTAGAAATGTTAGGCCATGTAAAATGTCAGTATTTTTAATGTATTTTGATCTTAGATATGAAAGATTTTTTATGCTTCTCTAGAATTAACTTCTATATCTCTGCTTGTTGGTATTTATTTTCATTCAGGTGTTTTCATAACTGCATTTCTCAATAATAATCATGTCCCCAAAAGAATAGGGATTCAATATTTACTGATGAACTTTTTCACAGGAAATGCAGAAAATTTTCTTAAAAAGTAATTGAAAGTAATTATATATGTAGACATTAATAGAAACACACATATATGCAAAATTAAAAATAAATTGTATGTGTGTATATATAGATACTTGAATATATATATGTTATAATGTTTGAGTAAATATATATACACACAATATAATGTATATATGTATATTTATGTTGTAATGAAAGTCCTAAAAGCTCTCTCTCTCTCTCTCTATATATATATATAGATATATATATACACACATATATATATGAAGATAATGGAAATTTTTATCCTGTGAAGCCTGTGGAAGTTTAAGACAAGGGTTGAAATAGGCTGTTAACCTTGTTCTAGTCAGATTCTACAATTCTGTTTCTTTCCTGTGGGTGAATTGACCTCTGACACCTATTAGCTTTGTTTATTCATATTTTTCCTGATTTTCAGACTCCTAAGTATTCTGAACTTTATAACCTCTTTGTTCACTTGTGAGTAGTCTTAAGATTAAAAGCCACAACTCATAATGAAGGGGAAAAATAAACTACCTTTTCAATGATTTACTCATTGTTTATCCTAGAAATTTTTATTAATAAGTCATTGCCTGAAAGTTATATTCATAAATATTTTTCCTATGTTTCAAATTAGGCGAAGGATATTAGAGACAGTAAAGTCACAGAATACGCGTAACTGTGGTGTTTGAAAACAATGAGTTCTACATAGCAGAAAACAATCTCATACTCAGGTTAAATTTAACTTCTTAAAGAACTTGATGAAGTTCGAAAAAAGGCAAAAGTTAACTGAAGTATTCGTAGAATAATGAGAAAGAATTGTTTTTAAGAAAAGAGTAAAAGGGTGATTAAATTGTTCTAGACGACTGTTTCCAAAAATGAACATCACTTCTCATAGGCAGAATTCAGAAACCTGGATAGTTGAAATTAACATTAGAAATATAGAAGCTAATTGTAAGTAATTCAGGTTAGTCAGTAGATATTTGCTCGTCCCAGAATATACATCTTTAGTAAAGATAGATTCTCTACATGTACAGTATGTTTTTATCATACTATCCTGTAATTTTTCCAATGTCATTAGGATAAGATGCAAAAATGTACATGTCATTATAGGCCAGAGAAGAAAACACCACTCAGGCAGAAACTGACTTCTTTCTGTTTTCAATGCTTATTTGTTATTTACCTTTTGTTACTAAAACAATAAGATGATGTATATGCTCCACATCATTTTTGTTATAAGAATGTCTGCAATCATTTTCTGAAGTGAGGATTTAGAAACCATTTTTAAACTAAAAAATGACACATGATCCTAAGAAAAATCAACAGTATCTAAATACAGTCCAATAATATCATAAACATTTATATTTAGAAAGCTTTATGTATAATTTTACTGCTAACAATTTCTTTAAAAATACTTTTTTGAAACATTAAATATGTTTAATAAAATTTGAAAGATAACTATTATCTCAAAGGTCATTACTTAGCTAGATGCTTAATAGGAATTAATAAGTATTTACTGATTTTGACATGAAATGTAAAAGTACACTCACAGCATTCATGACTAATGCCATACATCAGAATATTTTATTACCCTTTCTTGAAAATTGGTTCAGCCTCCCTAAATTACTGAAGTTACAAATGTTTGGCTAACAGTATAATATGTGGCACTGTTAGTGTTGGACAATCAAGAATTATGTGATAGAAATAAGGAAATATACAGAAAAATATCTGCTCTCTGGAATATTTTTCTCCTCTTCACTTTTGTAATTTAACATGTCAACACCCTAGTAAATAGCAAGCAGTATATAGATCATTTGCTCACAGGATTTCCTAAAGTGTGTTTGGGTGCATGGTATATCAAACATGCCAAAATACTTGCCAAAAGTTTTGCCGTAGCTTGTTCTGCAATCAGCATATGTTTAAGATATTTTTTTCTTCCCTTTAATTTCAGGCATCAACTCTGAATTGGCTTATAGCATTGCTTCAGGTGATAGTCTTGGGCAGTTTACTGTTGACAAGAATGGTGTACTCAAAGTCCTAAAAGCTTTGGATCGGGAAAGTCAGTCCTTCTACAACTTGGTTGTTCAGGTGCATGACCTGCCACAGATTCCAGCCTCCAGATTCACAAGCACTGCTCAAGTCTCCATTATTTTGTTGGATGTAAATGATAACCCACCAACATTTCTTTCCCCTAAATTGACATACATTCCAGAAAATACACCTATTGATACTGTTGTTTTCAAAGCTCAAGCATCTGACCCAGACAGTGGCCCAAACAGCTATATTGAGTACACTCTGCTGAACCCTTTGGGAAACAAGTTCAGTATTGGGACCATTGATGGTGAAGTGAGGCTCACTGGAGAACTGGACAGAGAAGAGGTTTCTAATTATACTCTAACAGTGGTGGCTACAGACAAAGGTCAACCATCTCTCTCTTCATCTACAGAGGTTATAGTTATGGTACTTGACATCAATGATAACAACCCCATCTTTGCTCAAGCTTTGTATAAAGTGGAGATTAATGAAAACACACTTACTGGAACAGATATAATACAAGTGTTTGCAGCAGATGGAGATGAAGGCACAAATGGACAGGTTCGCTATGGCATTGTTAATGGTAATACCAATCAGGAATTTCGGATAGACTCTGTCACAGGTGCCATCACTGTCGCTAAACCTTTGGATAGAGAAAAGACCCCTACCTACCATTTAACTGTTCAGGCAGCAGATCGAGGCAGCACACCGAGAACTGATACCTCCACGGTCAGCATTGCTCTACTGGATATTAATGACTTTGTTCCTGTATTTGAGCTATCTCCGTATTCTGTAAATGTCCCTGAGAATTTACGGACACTACCCAGAACAATTCTTCAGGTCAGTATATTTAAATAAAGCAAGTGTTGTCTTAATTATAAGACATATATTTGAAAACCTTCCCTCTTCTACAGTGTTTATGCTTCCCCTGTTCTCTCCTCATTCTCAACCAGAAATGCTAAATTGCAGATATAGCAAATTTTGAAAAGGAAACGTTTATAAACATCATACCTAACAACCTCTTAATTTCCTCATCGATGAAACTATTGTGTTTTACTAGCTTTCTTTTGTGTATACTCATGTTTCACACATTTATGTATTTGTGTTTTTGAATTTTGTTCCACAAGGATAATATCTGTACATAGTAAAAAATAAAATGATGGAAATATTTGAAAAATTTGTTACCAATACTGCTCTACTCTTTTCCTTCATATATTTAACTACCTAGGTGAAATTGTTCTTAAAAATTTTTATGACGCCTTCCAAAAATGCTGTGCATTAGCTTTATGCATATTTTTACACAAATAGACTCGGATGATACATACTATAGTGTGCCATTTTTATTTTTTACTTGAAAATCTTAAAATATATCTTTGGAATCTCTTAACATGGTTTTACCTCGTTTTTTTTAATGCAGGCATTTTATTTCATGAGATGCATAGTTTGTTTTACTCACATCATGATATGTACTATTCTCTAGGTGGTGGCAAGAGATGATGATCAAGGATCTAACAGCAAACTCTCATATGTTCTGTTTGGTGGTAATGAAGACAACGCTTTTACTCTCTCAGCCAGTGGAGAACTTGGAGTAACACAGAGTCTGGATAGGGAAACAAAAGAGCAGTTTGTCTTAATGATTACAGCTATAGATGGAGGTAAGTCCATTACAACCTTGTTCATTTGTAAATAATTTCTAGGCCAGGCACGGTGGCTCACGCCTGTAACCCCAGCACTTTGGGAGGCCGAGGTGGATGGATTACCTGAGATCAGGAGTTCAAGACCAGCCTGACCAACATGGTGAAACCCCATCACTACTAAAAATACAAACATTAGCTGGACATGGTGGTGTAAGCCTGTAATCCCAGTTACTCAGGAGACTGAGGCAGGAGAATCACTTGAACCCAGGAGGCAGAGGTTGCGGTGAGCCGAGATCGTGCCACTGTTCTCCAGCCTGGGCAACAAGAACGAAACTCGTCTCAAAATAAATAAATTAATTAAATAATAATAATTTCTTCATAATATGAGTATGAAGTATTTTCTGTTTGCCATTAAATGAAATATTTGTTCACTTTTACTAATGCTCGAAATTCTGATTGCCTCTGTATTATTGATGGCACATAATTCACTTTATGACATTTATATATAAGTGACAAAGGCTAAAGGTCGTTGCCACCTAAGCCCTATTCCCATAAAACAGAATGAATTCTTGCCCTATAAGCCGATTGAGTACCTCTGGATGTGACCTTATGCTCTACTTTCTGAGCCAGGAGTCATTTAAAGTACTTTAGCTTTGGAAACATTTAGATGGTTCCAACCACTTCTTCTCTTCTGATAGACATGGGTGAGTCAGTCTGTTAGGAGGAGCTTTCACTAGAAGGTGGCTCAGTGTTCAGCGAAGCATTGATCTAAATGTGCAGGCCACTCAAGAACCAAGTCCTGATTCCAGGGAGCCAAACTATAAGTTCCTGATGCCATCAGCCTGGAAAATCGGGATCAGGGGGAAACCGGGACTTGGAATTATTAGTATAAGGATAAGTAACAGAAGTCTAACCCTAATTTCTATTAAATAAGAAATATGCAGATCAGATGTGTGAAGATTCTGCCCAATAGAGTAATGGAGGATCCTAAGTTGTGGAGGGTGAGCAATCAGATTATCAGTAACATTAGTATATATGGAAGCCTGTCACTCAAAGCTTTAAAAATGATACTGAAGACCATGATGGGAGGCACAAATGAGTTTCAGTGAGATTAGTATCCCAAGTCATGGTGTTTTGGCAACTCTAAAAATGAAAGCATTAATTAAACCTTGTTTCAAAGCACAGCTCTCTATGAGCACTGTTTTTCAAGTTGCTCTGAAATAGACTGGCATTTCTGAGGCCACTGGTGGATAAATACTCAGATAGATGTCTGAAGTTCACTTGTTATGAGTGATACAGAAAACAGAAGTTGTAAGGAAAGTTGAACTGGGTGACCTTGAAATTAATTCCCTTGGATACTCTTCATATGAATAACCACTTTTTTCAGGAGAATGTGAGTTTTAGACATCCGGTTTTAGAATCTACAGTTTAATCTTATTTTCCAAGAATGAGATCTTTGACAGAGGACTTAAAATACATATTCACTGTTTTGATTCAAAAGTCAAACTCATAGATGACATGAGAAATTTCAGAAAAATATGGCAGCTATTAGATCCCAGATGCAATGTTTTTCTCGAATCTGTAGTGTTCTAAGGACATGGAAAATATCAAAGTGTTTTTTTTAAAAAAATTGAGAGTTTAATTCTTTATCTCACAAATCACCTTTCCTTTGCATTTTTTTGAACTATTACCTTAGCCCAGAGATAGGTCAGTTTCATCAGTATGGCACGGATTGCAGTGGCAGCTTTTTAATCATTCAAACCACTAAATCTTTCAATGTGGGAGGGAGAAAACATTACCATTTAAACTATCATCATGTTTTTATTTACTGACTGCATGGTTACAAAGTAGCACATCTGGAAACTCTAACTACTCCTGTCTACTACTCCAGTAAGCTACAACCACACTATCATGTGTGTGGTGCTAAAAGTTACATTACTGTATTACAAAACCAAAAGAGAGTATAATAATTATGTCTCATTTTTCCTGTAGGTAATTAAATTGCTAAACAGACTACAATTCCATTACTGATGATATGTTGCTTAGGTATAACTGAAAGTATGGATATTCAGCCTTCATTATGCATTACTTATTGTTATTTCTTCTAGAAAGATTTACTGTACCAAGTAGAAACTCATAGGAGGCTAACACATCCACCTGGTATAGTAATACAGGTACTGCTACAAGGTTTAAAGGAGAATTTGCTCTAAAGCAGTAATGTCATTCATATGGGTTAGGCATTCTATTCATAAGTAGCCTTTCTTACTAGAGTTTGCCTTACTATTTTCTCATATGTGCAATAAATAAAATAATGTTTTAAATGGAGTAAGTAGCATGAAATTATCAGGGAAACTAGAAGAGTATACTTTAAAAAATGAATTCAGATAGAAATGGAAGTATATCCTAGAGTTAAATACATAGACTTTATAGTTAAACCCCAGTTCACATCCTACCTCTGACATTCCCAGCTATATGACCTCTGACAACTTTCCTATTCCTTCATGTTTGTATCTATGATTGGAAATACTAATATCTATATGAAAGTTTGTTGATCAAATAGATAAAAGGAATTGCTTATTTTAGCTATTAATGTCAGTCAGCATGTTTGCTAGACATTTCAAGTTTAGTAAGGCCAAAGTAACACTTTTGACTTCTATTCACCTCCCTACCTTAAACGAATTGCTCTGTAGAGCATTTCACAATTGCTGAAGGCAAACCTTGTTATTATTCTTCATTCCTCTTCCTCTGTACACCATATCCAACAAATTCATTAACAAGTAGACTCAGCTCCAAAAATGTCCAAAATTGTCCTGAATGTATCCACTTTTCTTTACCTCCAATACTACCTCCTTAGTCTAAGCTAGGGGTAGTATGATAGCTTGCTGACTGCCTATCTTTTCTCCTGCATGGTGTGTTTTCCAACAGACAACACATGAACATTTAAAACTATAAATTAGATCATCATACCCCATCTCTTGCATAGAGACCCTGCAATGATTTCTAAGAATAAAATTTAAATGTCTTACCATTGACTACATGGGATTAAATAACCTGGTCTCTGTCAGTTTATCTGAACCCCTCCACCACCACCAGTTGCCACCTTTATTTTGAGCCAGTGCCATGCACTGGCCCCAGCTCACCCTTTGTCTCCTCTCAGTTCTGCATTTAGTATCATCACCTTGTTAGATTGCAATTGGCCAATGTGGAAGTATTTTACACCATGGAAATCAGTAAATGTTTTGAATCTAGTTGGCCTGTTTCTTGAAAGCAGTTGCTAAATGTTTACTGCATACTGTCAATGCCAACCAATCAATCAGACTTCCTTAACAATGCCAACCTTTCTACCATGTTGGCCTTTTGCACTTGTAGTTCTCTCTGCCTGGAATTTTCTACTCTACAGCCAGCTGTTTGGTTTGGTTTGGTGGGGGAGAGGGGCATTTATGTCATGGTCATTTTTTCATTATTTTAGATAAAATGTCAACTTCTCAGAGAGGACTTATCTGACCAGCAGTGTTATGTTTGCCGTTGCCCTCTCCCCAGGGTCACTCTATCAACTTACCTGTTTGTGATTTCTTAACACAAATTCCTATCTAAAATTGTATTCTTCTACCTAAAATATATGAGTATATAGAGTTTGTTTACCTTATCCATCTCTATCAGATTTCCAGAGAAAGTGAACTTCCTAAGTCTTATTCAAAATGGGATTCTCAGAAACACTTAGAAAAGGACCTGCAACATAATAGGTGCTTAATAAATATTTTTTGAATGAGTAAGTTATATTTGTTGAATAATGATAGTTATCATTTGAAAGACAAACTATTATGTTAATATGTAACTGTTATTTATATTTATTTAACATACTCATATTTAGTTTGTTGTTATATATTCATTGTTTGCAGATTTTTTAAAAGAATCTTCCAAAAGAAAAAAGTGCAAATCATTTTTAACTCATGGCTGAAATTCCAGAATTTTTTGCTACATTGACTGTGGTCATTCAAATTGACCTCTGTTTTGAAAATCAGCGCAAGTGTTTAAGGCTTTGTGGTGTTTAGTGTGATGTGACAAATTGCAGTCATATGTAAGGACCCAGTGAAGCATTTTATGGGTTTAATTCAGTTTCAAGTGCTTAAAATACTGCTTGAGCTATATTCTCATGACTTTCCCCTGAACCTTCTGGCTCTGATTCAATTCTGTTATCTATTAGATGTTTCTAGACAGGTCTTATTGCTACTCTCTGCTTTACTATCCACTTTTTCTTAGTCTGGCTCATAAGATTTAATTCAAAACCTGCATAAGCAGAAACTACATGCTTTTGAATAGTTTTTGTTCTTTTTGTTTGTTTGTTTTGGAGACGGAGTCTCGCTCTGTTGCCCAGGCTGGTGTGTAGTGGCGTGATCTTGGCTCACTGCAACCTCTACCTCCTGGATTCAAGCAATTCTCCTGCCTCAGCCTCCCAAGTAACTGGGACACACCGCCATGCCTGGCTAATTTTTTGGTATTTACGTAGAGACAGGGTTTCACCATGTTGCCCAGGCTGGTCTCGAACTCCTGAGCACAGGCAATCTACCTGCCTTGTCCTCCTGAAGTGCTAGATGTGAGCCACTGTGCCTGGCCTGAATAGTTTTATCATTCGACAACTCTTTTGTACCTGGGCTTCCCAAAGCAAACAATTGTGAATCTTTCATATCTCCCAAATATCTAAGCACCCTCTAAGCACAAGTGGCAGTTGGTTTCACATAGCTTGAATGTAAGGGCCCATCATTTCACATCAACTTAATATGAAAATTTTGCTTGTTTTAAATTTTATTATGGAAATTTTGTTGTTCACATAAATCATTCCAACAGATATATATTTATTCAAGTAATTTGTCCAGACCTTTTAGAATTTTTTTAACTCAAGATGAGATTATGCCCTCAAAAATAAATTTAAATGCTGTGAGGCATTAATATCTGCCACTATTCTTTCAGGGAACTGAATTAGTGTGCAAGAGAGCAGTAAAACAAACTGGTATGACAGTTTCGGGATGCTATAGTTATATTCAGTGTATATTTTGGAGGAGTTTTTAAAGAAAGCTACATATGAAAAAATTCTAAGTTAGTGAAATCTGACATTAAGTGATGATTTTTTTTGGCCAGGAGATTTCTTGGAGATGAGCCAGTCCACTTCCTTTATTTTCCAGATAAGAAAATTGAAGCCTGGGTTAGATAAGCAGTGTGCTAGAACTTGCAGACCCAGGTAGTGGCAAAGTCAAGTATAATATTTAGAATTTCTGGCTTTCAACTAAATTCTTGCTCATCCATATCATATGTATTAAATATTTTTAAGGAAATCAGGATATTCCTTAAAACATATTGCTAACTCTCTCTATGACATAAATTTATAAAAATTCAATTTTAAACATCTTTTTTTATACTTTATTCATTTCACTTTAATAAATGAAACATTCAACTGCTATTTTTCTTTTCCTAAATAAATAAATGTTTGAAAACATTTTTAAGTGAAGCCAAATTAAGTGGAATCAGTAATTTTAAATATTGGTATTTTGAAAATAAGCTTAAATTTAGACATTGTTTAAATTTAATTGTTAAATAAAGAAGATAGAAAGAATTTGTTAGGTTTTATGCCTAGAAGATGATAATATTGGTAATTATCACTGCCAATTATCATTTTGCATTAATTAAAATCAAACTATGATGCTAATTTAATGCACTTTATAAATAAGTTCTTATTACAGTTAACGATATGGTTTGCCTGTGTCCCCACCAAATCTCATCTTGAACTGTGATTCCCATAATCCCTATATATCATGGGAGGAACCTGGTGGGAAGTTATTGAATCATGGGGGCAGTTACCTCCGTGCTGTTCTCTTGATAGTGAGTGAGTTCTTACGAGATCTAATGGTTTTATAAGGGGCTTTTCCCTCTTTGGTCAGCACTTCTCTCTCCTGTCGCCATGTGAAGAAAGATGTGATTGCTTCCCCCTCTGCTGTGATTGTAAGTTTCCTGAGGCCTTCTCAGCCATGCCGAACTGTGGGTCAATTAATCCTCTTTCCTTTTTAAATTACCCAGTCTTGGGTATGTCTTTATTAGCAGCATGAAAGCAGATTAATACAGGTTACTGATATCATAGAGTAGGGCACTGCTGTAAAAATACCCAAAAATGTGGAAGTGACTTTGGAACTGGGTAACCGGCAGAGATGTGAACAGTTTGGAGGGCTCAGAATAAGAGAGAAAAATATTGGAAAGTTTGGAACTTCCTACAGACTTTTTGAATGGCTTTGACCAAAATGCTGAGGTGGTATGGAAAATGAAGTCCAGTCTGAGGTGGTCACAGATGGAGATGAGGAACTTCTTGGAAACTAGAGCAAAGGTCACCCTTGCTACACAAAAAGACTGGCGGCATTTTGCCCCTGCCCTAGAGATCTGTGGAACTTTGAACTTGAGAGAGATAATTTAAAGTAACTGGCAGAAAAAATTTCTAAATGACAAAGCATTTAATATGAAGCAGAGCATAAAAGTTTGGAAAATTTGCAGCCTGACATTGCAATATGAGAGAAAAACCCATTTTCTAGGGGAGAAATTCAAGCCCACTGCAGAAATTTGCATAAGTAACTAGGAGCCAAATGATAATCACGAAGACAGCAGGGAAAATGTCTCCAGGGCATATCAGAGACCTTCTCGACAGCCTCTCCCACCACAGGCCAGGAGGCCTCGGAGGAAAAAATGGTTTCCTTGGGTGGCCCTAAGGCACCACTGCTGTGTACAACCTAGGGAGGTGTTACCCCGCATCCCAGTCGCTCTAGCTGTGGCTAAAAGGGGCCAAAGTTCAGCTCAGGCAGTTGCTTCAGCGGGTACAAACCCCAGGCCTTGGAAGTTTCCACATGGTGTTGAACCTGCAGGTGCACAGAGGTCAAGAAGTGAGGTTTGGAAACCTCTGCCTAAATTTCAGCATATGTATGGAAACACCTGGATGTCCAGGCAGAAGTTTAATCAAGGGCAGAGCCTTCATGGAGAACCTCTGCTAGAGCAGTGTGAAAGGGAAATGTCAGGTTGGAGCCCCCACACAGAGTCCGGGGCATTGCCTCATGGAGCTGTGAGAAGAAGGCCATGCAGCTGGAAAAGCTGTAGGCACTCACCATCAGCCCATGAAGGCAGCTGGGAGTGGGGCTGTACCCTGAAAAGCCACAGGGACAGAGCTGCCCAAGACCATGGGAGCCCACATCTTGCATCGGCGTACCCTGGATGTGAGACATGGAGTCAAAGGAGATCAATTGGAGCTTTAAGCTTTATCTGTTCTGCTGAATTTTAGACTTTTGGGGGCCTGTAGCCCCTTTGTTTTTGCCAATTTTTCCCATTTGGAATGGGTATATTTACCTGATGCCTGCCCCCCTTTATATCTATGAAGTAACTATTTTGCTTTTGATTTTACAGGCTCATAGGTAGAAGGGATGTACCTTTCCTCAGATGAGACTTTGGACTTGGACTTTTGAGTTAATGCTGAGATAAGTTAAGACTTTGGGAGACTCTTGGAAAGGCATGATTGTGTTTTGAAATGTGAGGACATGAGATTTGAGAGGGGCCAGGGACAGAATGATATGGTTTGACTGTGTGCCCACCCCAATCTCATCTTGAATTGTAGTTCCCTTAATCCTCACATGTCCTGAGAGGGACCTAGTGGGAGGTAATTAAATCATGGGAGCAGTTACCTCCATGCTGTTCTCCTAGTAGTGAGTGAGTTCTCAGGAGATGTGATGGTTTTATGAGGGCTTCACCCCACTTCACTCTGCACATCTCATTCTTCTCTCTCCTGCTGCCTTGTGAATAAGGACATGTTTGCTTCTGCTTCTGCCATGATTATAAGTTTCTTGAGGCCTCCCCAGCTCTGAGTAATTGTGAGTTAATTAAGCCTCTTTCCTTTATAAATTGCCCAGTACCAGGTATGTCATTATAGCAGTGTGAGAACAGATTAACACAGTCAGTGATACTATTACACTTCTATGGGCTTATTGATATTTAACAATTCTCTCTTTTTTTTGATTCATCTAAAATAAATTTATTTATACTTATATATATGGGACAAGATTTATTTATACTTATATATATGGGACAAGATTTTTTAATATATTATTAATCTAACATGGACTGTCTTTTATTTCTTTATTTTTATTTTTTTATTATACTTTATGTTCTACAGTACAAGTGCACAATGTGCAGGTTTGTTACATATATATACATGTGTCATGTTGGTGTGCTGCACCCATTAACTCATCATTTACATTATATCTCCGAATACTATCCCTCCCCCATCTCCCAATCCCACAACAGGCCCCCATGTGTGATGTTCCCCTTCCTGTGTCCAAGTGTTCTCATTGTGCAATTCCCACCCATGAGTGAGAACATGCAGTGTTTGGTTTTCTGTTCTTGCGATAGTTTGCTGAGAATGATGATTTCCAGCTGCATCCATGTCCCTGCAAAGGACATGAACTCATCCTTTTTATGGCTGCATAATATTCCATGGAGTATATGTGCCACATTATCTTAATCCAGTCTGTCATTGGTGGACATTTGGGTTGGTTCCAAGTCTTTGCTGTTGTGAATAGTGCCGCAATAAACATACGTGTGCATGTGTCTTTATAGCAGCATGATTTATAATCCTTTGGGTATATACCCAGTAATGGGATGGCTGGATCAAATGGTATTTCTAGTTCTAGATCCTTGAGGAATCGCCACACTGTCTTCCACAATGATTGAACTAGTTTACAGTTCTACCAACAGTGTAAAAGTGTTCCTATTTCTCCACATCCTCTCCAGCACCTGTTGTTTCCTGACTTGTAATGATTGCCATTCTAACTGATGTGAGATGGTATCTCATTGTGGTTTCGATTTGCATTTCTCTGATGGCTAGTGATGATGAGCATTTTTTCATGTGTCTGTTGGCTGCATAAATGTGTTCTTTTGAGAAGTGTCTGTTCATATCCTTTGCCTACTTTTGATGGGGTTGTTTATTTTTTTTCTTGTAAATTTGTTTGAGTTCCTTGTGCATTCTGGATATTAGCCCTTTGTCAGATGAGTAGATTACAAACATTTTCTCCCATTCTGTGGGTTGCTTGTTCACTCTGACGGTAGTTTCTTTTGCTGTGCAGAAGTTCTTTAATTTAATTAAATCCCATTTGTCAATTTTGGCTTTTGTTGCCATTGCTTTTGGTGTACCAATAACAGGCTCTGAAACTGAGGCAATAATTAATAGCCTACCAACCAAAAAAAGTCCAGGACCAGACAGATTCACAGGAAAATTCTACCAGAGGTACAAGGAGGAGCTGCTACCATTCCTTTTGAAATTATTCCAATCAATAGAAAAAGAGAGAATCCTCCCTAATTCATTCTATGAGGCCAACATCATCCTGATACCAAAGCCTGGCAGAGACACCACAAAAAAAGAGAATTTTAGACCAATATTCCTGATGAACATCGATGCAAAAATCTTCAGTAAAACACTGGCAAACCGAATTCAGCAGCACATCAAAAAGCTTATCCACTATGATCAAGTGGGCTTCATCCCTGGGATGCAAGGCTGGTTCAACATACGAAAATCAGTAAACGTAATCCAGCATATAAACAGAACCAAAGACAAAAAGCACATGATTATCTCAATAGATGCAGAAAAGGCCTTTTACAAAATTCAACAGCCCTTCATACTAAAAACTCTCAATAAATTCAGTATTGATGGACCATATCTCAAAATAATAAGAGCTATTTATGACAAAATCACAGCCAATATCATACTGAATGGGCAAAAACTGGAACCATTCCCCTTGAAAACTGGCACAAGACAGGGATGCCCTCTCTCACCACTCCTGTTCAACATAGTGTTGGAAATTCTGGCCAGGGCAATCAGACAGGAGAAAGAAATAAAACGTATTCAATTAGGAAAAGAGGAAGTCAGACTGTTCCTGTTTGCAGATGACATGATTGTATATTTAGAAAACCCCATCGTCTCAGCCCAAAGTCTCCTTAAGCTGATAAGCAACTTCAGCAAGGTCTCAGGATATAAAATCAATGTGCAAAAATCACTAGCATTCTTATACATCAATAACAGGCAGAGAGCCAAATCGTGAGTGAACTCCCATTCACAATTGCTTCACAGGGAATAAAATACCTAGGAATCCAACTTACAAGGGATGTGAAGGACCTCTTCAAGGAGAACTACAAACCATTGCTCAACAAAATAAAAGAGGACACAAACAAATGGAAGAACATTCCATGCTCATGGGTAGGAAGAATCAGTATCGTGAAAATGGCCATACTGCCCAAGGTAATTTATGGATTCAGTGCCAACCCCATTAAGCTACCAGTGACTTTCTTCACAGAATTGGAAAAAACTACTTTAAAGTTTACATGGAACCAAAAAGGAGCCCACATTGCCAAGACAGTCCTAAGCCAAAAGAACAAAGCTGGAGGCATCACGCTACCTGACTTCAAACTATACTACAAGGCTACAGTAACCAAAACAGCATGGTACTGGTACCAAAACAGAGATATAGACCAATGGAACAGAACGTAACCCTCAGAAATAATACCACACATCTACAACCATCTGATCTTTGACAAACCTGACAAAAACAAGAAATGGGGAAAGGATTCCCTATTTAATAATTGGTGCTGGGAAAACTGGCTAACCATAAATAGAAAGCTGAAACTGGATCCCTTCCTTACACCTTATACGAAAATTAATTCAAGATGGATTAGAGACTTAAATGTTAGACCTAAAACCATAAAAACCCTTGAAGAAAACCTAGACAATACCATTCAGGACTTAGGCATGGGCAAAGACTTTATGTCTAAAACAACAAGTCTCTGAACATTGCTTTCTCACAAAATGTTTATGTAGCATTCTACTCCAGATATTATTCTAAGTCCTGAAGATATGCTGGTGAAGAGGTTTCTGTCTTTATACAGCTTACATTACAATCACAAAAATAGACAGTAGAAATTAAACAATATAATATATAGATTGGGAGTGTTATGAAACATGATGCAGTTAAATAAAGCAGATTAACTGTCTAGAGAGTGTTAAGTAGTTACATATTTTACCCATTTGGAAAGTTAAATCTTTGGACTTGATGATAGTATTGGAAGTATAGGAAGCTACAAAAAGGCATGAATCAGGCCCGAATACTAGAATATTGGGATGAGCAATTTGGAGATGGGGAGAAAAAAGATTTTAGGGCAAATTAGCAAACTTAGTTTCTGGACATACTACATTTGAAATAATATAACTAATTGAGATGTCAAGTAGAAAGTTAAATATAAAAGTTTAGTTCTCAGGGAAGACATTCAAGTAGAGATACATCACAGGAAGTCATAAACATTAGATGACATTCATTATATGCACACTTAGTGCTTGTAAGTTCCAGAATATGTACTATATTATCTCATTTAATCTCACAGTAGCCCTGAAAGTTAGGCACTAGTATCTCAATTTTATGAATTTATAAAACAACCAACAAAAATTTGTGTTATAAAAGATAAACAACTTGTAGTGCCCATTCAGCTGTTTCTCAGTGACTGCAGGATTTGAGGCCAATTCACTTCACAGGGGATGATTACTTAACAATTATTTACCAATTCCCAAATGTCAGCCTGTCTACCATATTCTGTTTTATATAGACTATGTTTATATGAATTTCTTCTCTTTGGATTAAATTTTATTTTTATATTAAAGAGAACATTGTTTTAGGAAGCAAAAAATCTTGTTTTTCTGTGTAAGTAAAATACCTGGTAAAGTCATAATATTCATAAATTAGAAATCACAGCATTATTCCTCTCCATAAATAAAAAAATGTGTATCCAAGGGTTTTATTAAGTATAAAGTGCAAACAAATCTTAGATATTAAACTATGAATATATAATACGTATGATATACACATACCTCCATAGACAATGCAGTCAGTTGAGCTGTATGTTTGCATTGAATTTGGGGGTAGGAGATTAATCTGTGCACAAATTAAATATGTTATCCCTTGTCCTTTATAGATAATTCACAGTCTGTTATACTAAAGGGATATAGAGATTCTGGCTCTATATTTAGCACAAAAGTTTAGTTATAAAGTATTTATGTGTCAGCATAGTAGGTCTTCAGGGAACAGTTCAGTTATTAGCATTTCTAATTAAGGGTATTTATCATTCAACTGAAAGGGAATAAATTTCATTCTTATGCAGGGATTGAAATTTGCTTTTTAATGGAGGGAAACATGCTGCTTTTGCAAAGTTAATGCTAAAAGCTAAAAGGACTGATCATCATGCTTTATTTTATTGGTGAACACCCGATAACATTTTGAATTAATGTTGTCTGTCACATTATTTATTTGAAGCTGGTCATTGCATTATAAATGGCTCTGTAATCAAAAGAGAGGTCAGAATTGTGTAATATGACATTTTACATCTGAAGATAATTGTTTTTAAATATTCCAGAAAGATCACATTTTGCCAATATTATTTGTGGGAATGTATGATAGAAAAGTTTGCCTTGTCTGTTGTGATGAACATTTTTAATAATGAAAATTGCTTGAAAATGTTTAAGGGCCCAATAATTCTATAAATCAAATCGTGCTAGAGTTGCCTTCAATTACCGGACATGAAATGCATTTGACTTAATTTTATTTTTGAGTCTAGGGCAGCTTTCATTATTTCCACTGGCATATTTGTTATAGATGGGAATCTTGTTTCCAAAGTTGATAATTGGTTATTGTTTTAATTCCTCTTAACTGTAGCAGACTTTATATGAAGTTTGTTAGTGATCTAAATATTATTCTAAATCATTTATTTAAATAGCATTCTTTTAAATCGGCTATTCTTTAGTCAGAAAAAAAAAATTTCTACATAGAATTTTATTTGTGTTTTCTTAAGATAAAACTCCAAAAACATTTAATTTCCAAAATTCTATTGAATAAGAGCTAAACTTGCCATCAGGTTCCATAGAATTGAAATTTGATAAAATAGTTTC
The DNA here is from genome assembly GCF_024542745.1 of Macaca thibetana thibetana. Classification (NCBI taxonomy): domain Eukaryota; kingdom Metazoa; phylum Chordata; class Mammalia; order Primates; family Cercopithecidae; genus Macaca; species Macaca thibetana. The sequence goes on along the minus strand of NC_065582.1, from coordinate 64,207,330 downwards.
AATCTATTATTCATTTACTCCATGTAAACTATAAATCTGAGTATACAAAGTAAATTAAACTTTGAAATGGCACTAAACTATGTTTAATATTTATGATAAAATTTATATAACCTGAGTGATAAAGATTATATAAAATCAAAACCAACCTGATTTCATTATGAGGATTTTATTATTTTCAAAGACGTTTTCTAATTTTATATTTTTAAAATAATTCTTTTTAAAGATTGTTTTGATAAGTATTCTTAAATATATAATTTGATATTTTCACTCAGGAGGCAGACAGAGGTAGGTTGAGTTTAAAATTAGGTGGTAGCCTCTAGTGTTTCAGAGTTTCAATAACCGTGTTGAGAATTTTGGGTTTCTTTAACATCCTCCAAATAGTAATTCCTCATAATGTGCTTTTGTAGGCATAAAATATTTGGTTATTATTATTTTTTATTTTATAATTTTTAAAAATTGTGATAAGATATAATTATCATTACGTTTCTCATTGTAACAATTTTTTAAGTGCATGGTTTAATGATTAATTATATTCACTTTGTTGTGTAATTTTTCAGTGACATTGTCATAACTTTACTAAATTCATTATTTTAGTTTTACTTCATGCTTTTTTTATTATGTAATTTATTTTAAGGAAATACAGTGTTTTTGATAGATTCCTATGCAAAAATAATGAAAAAAATCAAGTGATATTTAAGTGTGTATATATCTAATTTATATAAGCATGTATAGAGAACTAATTAGCAGCAATACATTATTTTATAAAATAAAATTTATAAAATACAGAGCTGTTGGTAATATTTAAAATGTTACATACGTTTTGTTTTGTGTATTTTTTTGTTGTTGTTCAAATTTAAATCTAACCACATAATCTTCAATGCTAATATAGGATGGCTGAATTTCAGTACATTTTTTAGTGGATGGCTTACTTACTGTGAGAAAAATGAGTTTATTTCATGGGAAAAAAAGAAGCTAATACTTTATTACAACAAACATACCCCTAGTCAGGGGACCCATTCACCAAATATTTGATGTCAAGAAAGAAAATGGCTTTGTTGCAAAGCGACAGAGTTAAGTTAAGCAGAAATTCTACTTCTGCTGAATAGCTTTTGATGTTTTAGAGAAGTATTTTTAATTTATAGGTGCTAACGTAAAAAATATAATCTTCCTGACATTTGAACTTCAATCATTTAAACTCATGAATTACACTTATTATCTGTGTATTTTCTGAGAGAGCAGTTACCTGAAACTTATTTCTTTTTTAAACCTATTTTAAGTTTTAGGCCAGGGTGCAGTGGCTCACACCTGTAATCCCAGCACTTTTGGAGGCTGAGGCAGGAGATCACTTGAGTTCAGGAGTTCAAGACTAGCCTGACCAACAAGGTGAAACTCTGTCTCTACTAAAAACACAAAAATTAGTCAGGTGTGGTGGCACGTGCCTATAATCCCAGCTACTTGGAAGGCTGAGCCAGGAGAATCTCTTGAACCCGGGAGGAGTAGGTTGCAGTGAGCTGAGATCACACCACTGCACTTCGGCCTGGGCAACAAGAGTGAAATTCCATCTCAAAAAAAGTCTTATTTTAAATTTTCTTGTACTTCATTTAATATATTTGAGCTGATTAAGCTACCAGTCTTAAAGGCAATGCTAGTTATTAGTTTAATAGTTTTTCATATTTAAGAGTATAAAATGTGACTCACACAAGGCCCAGGGTTAACTGTGGTATCAAGAACAATTGGAAGATTAACTGTGTACAGTCTCTCTCTGTCTCTCTCCCCATGAGTGTGTGCGTGTGCACAATTTGGTTTGTGTAAACTTTAGGATACGCCATTCAGAATGTGGGTTTTCTTTTTTGGCTATTTTCTCTAAAAACTGAAGAAGTTTTATCACTTTATCCATGTTTATCTTATATTTATGTATATATATATGAATACATATATGCATACATATGTACACACACTACATAAAACTTTACAAATTTAAATTTGAAATTTTTTTTCATCTGACTACTAATTGTAATTAGGCTTTTGACTTTTAACTGGAGTTCTGACTTCTAATTCAAATATACACTGGATCTTCCTAACCTCTACAATTACAAGTTTCTGAGACCTTGACTTTTAATTTTTATTTGTATATTTTACCCCTTTTATTGGCTCACTGTCCTCTATCAGGAGCCTGTGTCATTATATCCTGCCTCTTTGTGATTGCATCTGGTTTTCATAAATCAATCCCAGATGGAATTGAACAATTTTGCCCTTCTACGCCACTACCTATATAATTCATCATTATCAGATCTATTTGAGCTAAACATTGGCCCTAGTATTCTGATTCTTCTCATGGGATTCATGTTTAATTGGGACCTTCTGTTTCTAAGTAATACAGTATCTGCAAAACTTTGACCTTTGTCTGTAGTCTTGTTCTCTGACCCCAGCCTTAGGCTAAGTCCCAGACTATAAGACTGTCGTCCTAGATTGTATATTTCTAGAAGTGTTCAATTATTGGAACTTGCATCCATGTAATCACTAGACCACGTTTTCATATAGAAAATGAGAGAAAAGGTTAATACAGACAGACCACAAGACCTAATGGTATGCATTATGGGTTAATATAAAAATTAATTAAACATAATTATTCCTGTTTTCAATTAACTTACAACTTAATAGGACGTGAGTGGAGTATGTTGATAATTGTAATAATATAGGTTGAAACATCTGCAATAAGAGTAGCATAGTTTTATCTGAGTTTAATTAACTTAGAAAAGCTTTTTTTAAGAATTCAAAACTGGCTTTCTGTCTATTGTGGCTAAATGGAAATTGGTTAAGTTCTTTGGGTCTTAAATTGGTTAACAAAATTAAACAAGAATACCTACTTTGTGGCATCTGTGCATTAAATGAGCAATACATGTATAAAATATGTATAGATCTGGTATCAAATGTGTTCAATAAAATATGTACAACACATGTATTTGTATATATGTACCTATATTTCAATTTAGTTATAAATATATGAGCAAGGTTTACAGATAATGACTCTGATTTCAGTTTTTGACACACTAATGTTGAGGCTCTTCAGTAACTTGCAAGAGCAGACCAAGAAATAGGCAGTTGGATCTGACAACCCAGAGGCAGTAGAAAGATTTGGATGGAAGATAAAGTAATAGTAAGCATTGTGCAGCACTTCAAATAGGGTGTATCCACTACATGGTGGGAAACAGTAATACTCCAGAGGATCTCTCCACACAGTCAAAAGGAAAAAAAGTTTAAAAAAAAAAAAAAAAGCAAACACACAGACACAGAAAAGCAACAACAAAAACACAGCATCTTCATTCAATTAGCACATAGAAGAAGTGCCAAGATCTGTGGTCGCCAAGGACTAGGGAGTTTGTGTCACTCATCTGGCACAAATGCAATGAAAATAAGATTCACTTGAAATTAAGAAGCATTCCATTTTTCTCCCTTGATTTCATTTTTCTGCGTAAAGCTGATTTGGAGGTTATGCTATCAGTCAGCAAGCAAGAGGTTGGAGTGGGTTGGAGAGTTGGTAAGCGCCATTCACAAAAATAATAGTCAAACACATTGGACGCAGGATTCAAAGTTCAGGGTAGTTAAATCTCAATAAAAGGCTTAGAAATATAGAACAAAATTTCTGTAAGGTTTCCTATGAAAAAAAATTAAAAAACTAACAAGACTTGTGTGCACATTTCCTGGGGCAACAAGAAAGTTGAGACAGTTGCAGAAACTGTACTTCACTTTTCTTGAGGTGGGGAAAAAAAAAATAAGAAGAGAACTCCGAGAGCTTATGAAGTGGGTTGTGGCTGATTATAAAGGGAGACAAAGGGGACTCGGGAGAAGGTTCTTGGCTCGAAAACAGACTCATGTAGATGAAGAATCACCTATGGGGCTGATCTTGGCTTAAGGATCGTTTGCCAGTTTTGAGAATCATTCGCTAATCTTGAGGATCAACAAATGATCCTCAAGCCAGAACTGTCTGTTGTCACTTGTGTGCTTTGAAAATCATCTGGAAAAATAAGATGATATTCTTTGGTATGAACACAGTGAGATTGAACTTGCTGTAATAAACGGCTCGTTTTTTACTGCTTCCAGCATTTGCTTTCTAACTCAGAAAATGTATCTACAATAATATATGGTTTACAGACGAAGAAAGAAACCACATATTCTTGTCCAAATGAGTCAGTCATAATTTAATGTGGTTTTCCATATGTGTATCACCAGACACTTAAGAATACCAAATATTAATATAAAGACTTTGACTGGCAGTAACTTATTTTCTAATTGTTAATTATAGCACAATGTGTGTATCAGAAATATCCAGATCTTTCTTGAAATCTCACTGTAAGTCTTAAAATATCACATTTAAAAATGTCCAATTTACTGTGTCTTCCATAAAACTGTGACTTTTTAGAGAGCTAAATGTCTCATGTATTTTTACCACATGTGAAACATTGAGATATATTATGATTCGAAATATTTTCCCGAATAATATAAGACTGAATTGAAAGGTTTGGGGAAGGGGTGGAATCCTGAGTGCTGTAATACAGAAAACTATATAATAAAAATAGACTTTTCATATTTCAATTTCTGTGGGTTCTTTGGTCTCTAAAACAAGTACCAGAAGAACAATGAGAAACATGGAATATAATTTATGTGCTAGGTAGTGTCCTAAGCACATTACATTCTTCTCAATACCCCTTTGGGATAGAGTCTATTATTATTCTCATTTCACAGATGAAGACTGATTTTTAGTGAGTAGAGTGAAATATCAGTAAAAGAGATTAAAGAACTCTGCATCTCCTCCCATCCTTTGCCTCTCTGGAACCTTGATTAATATATCCCCCCCTTTGGTGTCTTTCTCTCTTCCATGGCACCCCCTTTTGCTCACACAAATGCACACATATTCCCTCGGTAATTTTTTTTTTTTTTTTATGCAACTGGTGGGAACTCTACTAACATTATTCAGAGCATTAACTTCCATGTCATAAAATTGTATATAGTGAAACACACATTCAAGAAATGTAAGCCAAACATTGGTACTCAACAATACACTCCAAAATATTTATTTTAACCTGAATATATTGCTTGTGAGAAATTTAAAATCTATGCCAAGATTATTGTGCTCAAATGTCCCACAAACTTAACCTGGCCGGTAGTGACGGTCTTCCCTGTTGGGCCTTCTCTCCACCTCCTGCCTGGTGCTCTTCTAGGCTCAGCGACAGCACTGCTTGTCCAGAACCCCAAAGCAGCACAGGGAGCAGCACTGTTCCCCCTACTGGCAGTACCATCCAACTTCTTGCCAGTAGTAAAAACTCCAGGGCTGCTTTACCCGGGTCACACCTCAGTGACATTCCTCACTAGGTCTGTGGCCTTGAACAAACTACTTAAACTTTCTAAACTTGAGCTTGCTTATATACCAAATGGAGACGACAGCAGTGCTGATTTATGGGGATTAGATAAGACAGTTTATGTAAACTTCTTAAACTAGTGCATGCATATCTAAGGACTAAACAAGTATTTACTGTTATTGATATTTCTTTTAATATGTTGCACAGAATTTTTACAGTCTTATTTGATGTGTTTCTCCATTGTATCCTATATTCATATCTATTTTGTTGTGTGTGTGAAATATTTGTTGCATAATTTTACCATTGCTTACAGTAAGCAAGTACTAAAAAGGCATTTAATTTTTTTTCAAGTTTATAGTTCATTATGTATATTACCAATAGATTAAGGGCTATTTTTCCCTTTAATGTAAAATCAAACACTAATAGGTAAGATTTCTGCAGTCACAAACTTTACATTAATTTTTTAGATATTACTTAAACGTCAAATTTTTCTGACTATTTGAATGTTACTTTAAATGAAATAATATAAAATGTCTTATTTTACATATATATGTGTGTGTGTGTGTATATATATATGGCAACAATAATCAGTGTGCAGTCTAAATTTAATTGCATCATTTTCTGGGAGGTATAGTGGTTCTTTATTGTGCTCTGCTCAACCGGGTATACACATTCTTTCATCTAACCTAGAATTCACAAAAATAACAGATCTCCAAAACCATTTCATTCCATAATTTCTCCGTCTGTTGATTTTGGTTCCTATACATACATCTGAGCATAAAAGCTCATTGGTACTAGGCCATGAGTAATTACAATCTAAGAACGTAGAAAAACAATTGAATAGTGGTAAAGGAAACACCAGCAAATCACATGATTATTAGAAAATAATATTGTAAGGTTGTGAATCTCAATGCCATTCTGTGATAATGAGGGCATTCCATAAACATTTTACAAATAAATGAATGAATGGTTTTATTTACAGAATATTGAATGGTGAAGTTAAGTAGGATTTACATATCATATTAAGGGAAATCACTTTATTGAAGGTAAAGTAGTATCTTAGGCAGAAAAGGAGAGTATCTGGGCTTTATTTTATTTTACATAAATGCAGTTAAATGGATCTTCGTTGTTTCTATTTAGAAGAGTTTGAGTTTGAAAAACGGTTTTGAAAACACAATCAGTGGCAGATAATTTGCCTTTCAGTTATGGGGACAACACACAGAATTCCGAGCAATATGGCATCTAGCCTTCACCACAAAATGAGTCTGCTAACTCTGTGTAGTACAGATAGTGTGACCTACGTGTTTGGCAAATATTGGCTTTTCACCGTATATTGATAACAGCTGGAACAGGAAATAAAAATGAATCACTTCACATTACATTGAATTTTAAATAGAAGCAGCACAAATGATTCTGAGTTAGCTCATCATTATAAAACTATTCTAGCACGTGGAAGATAACACTTTTTGAGATATAACTTGAAGCTTTTTTTTTCCTCCCACTGACAGGTGTTGATTAGTATGGGAAAGGGATTTAAATACCCCAGAGACTCTTGAATTTGCGATAGTAACGATGATAGTTACAGATGAGAGTCCAGTTTTTAACATTGCCTTGTTAGTTGGCCAGCTCTTCCATGCCTGTGGGTATTCTTCAAATCTGGCTTTGAGCTATTTTAATGTAATTTCAGAGAAATTACCAGCAGTGCCTCTTTTGTGGCATTTAAATGATATTGTTATGTTCTACATTGTCGAATCAGCACCTTTAAAATAGAATAAGAGCATGACATATACTTTTTGTGCAGAGTTACTAGGAAAGAGTTGAAATTCTAGTTCACAAATGAAAATATTTTTCTTGTAACGAAATTTAAAATGCTCACTTATGTGTTCAGAAATTTTACTTTGATGTTTCCTGAATTCTCTTTAGTAATTCTGTCTACAACTAATTATCGTTAAATTTGTCATTTTTTGTTTATAAACATTGAGATTTGATTTTCTTTTCTTTTTAGGATCCCCTGCCCTGACTGGAACTGGAACAATCAACGTCATAGTAGATGATGTCAATGACAATGTCCCCACATTTGCCAGTAAAGCGTATTTCACAACAATTCCTGAGGATGCACCAACTGGAACAGATGTTTTATTGGTAAATGCCTCAGATGCTGATGCTTCAACAAATGCAGTTGTAAGGTCAGTACGTTTTCCTTTGTAAAGTTTGGCTATTTTCTCATTAAACATTGATTTTTGAACTACATGAATATAATGTTTAATTAAATGAACGTTATATTAATACATATCCTATTATTGTTATCTATTGCTGGTAGCTAACAATTCATAAAATGAGGATTCAAACAGTAAACATTCTACTTAGTACTCTAGGATTTTATTTAATTTATATTTTTATCATATCTCATGGTTTTGTAGTTTGGGACTACACTAGGTGCTTCTTCTGTCTCATGAGGTTGACTGATGGCACTTCACAGTATTTACATGATAACTGAATGATCTAGAGGGCCCAAGATGACTTTGCATGCCTGCTGCCTTGGCAGGGTTGGTTGGAACGTTTAGGATCATCTAGGCCCCTCTATCCTCGAGTAGTCTCAGAACTTCCTGATGTGGTTCTTTAGCAAAGTAGTTGGACTTTTTACATGGTGGTTCTCAACTCCAAGAACCACCAGTGAAAGCTCCCAGAACACTCGAAGGTCAGACCCAGATGTGCCATAGCAGCACTTCTATAATACTCTATTGGTCAAAGCAGTGATGACTAGCCCAGATTCACTGTGAGGAGAAACATGTATCACTCATTGATTGGAGAAATGTCGAGGAACTTTGACCATTTTTATTCCACTGCTAGCCTCAATAAGAATATTTGTGTACTCTTCATTTAGTAAATGTATTTTACTTTGCTTAAATCCTCTTAAAATAGAGGACACAAATATGATAACTTGTTCAGAGAGGATGTGAAAGAAATTGAGTTGTAACATTTTATTGACCTAGCTTGTCCCCTTCTTCCGTATCTATTCTAAACTATAAGAAATGAAGATTTCCAAATATTCTAGAGAAAAACTCACACACATAAATATTTTATACCCCTCCTCCACTTTCTATAGGCTAGTATTAGGTAAATTAGAGTTGGTTAGATGGCTATCAAAGTAATGGAGCAGAAGATAAAATTTGAAGCATTAAGAATTATCAGCTATGGGTAACAGATATATTGATATGGTAATGATTTGATTAATGTCTTATTTTGTTGTTTGCTACCAATTTTCTTTCAACAAAATCATTTTGGAAAACTGACTTTCAACACACACATTTTAAGAAACACATTCAGACCATAATACTTGGTCTCTCTAAGGAATTACCTTTAAGCTGAAAGGACTGAGCTGTGGGATAGAATTAAGCACATTGTGTTATCTAAGAAGGTCAGCATGTCTGGACCAGCGTGAGAAAGGAGTTAGAGAGATAGGCAGGGGCTAAATCACAGGCCATGTAAGGGCTTCTAAGCCATGATACAGAATTGGGGTTTTCCAATTTACCTTTAGGTGGGAAACTACTGAGGAGTTTTAAACAGAAGAGACACATAAACTGGTCTACATTTGGATAGAATCTGATGAGAGAGGATTTATGGAGAGAAACCAGTGTACCATTTAGGCACTAATGAATATAGTTATCCAAGTAGAGTAACTTTATACTTATGTGGAAAAATGAAAATTGTGGAAATAGATTTGGGAAATGCCTTTGAAATTGGACGTGAGATCAAATGAAAGAGAGAAATCAGAATCATCTAAGTTTTCCACTCAAATACCTAGGCAGATCATGATATGATATCATTTACTTTATTTACTCTGTTTTGATAAAATCTTATTGGAATATAATGTATTTTATGGTTGGTGTTAATAACTCCTTGCTATTCATGGTATCCTAAAGAAAATCTATTATTTCTTCAGATTAAAAGAGCTATTGTTTAATTATTTATCTCCCATTTAAATTTTACATGGTTAGGTTATTTACTGAACTACTGATGGGATCTCCAGGAACATAAACTTTTATGTGTCTTGTAAGTTACTTTTTTCCAATGATCTAGCATGATTTTGCATATAGCATCCAGCCAACAGATGTTTCTTTTTTACTTCTGCCTGTTTCATCAAACTTTGTATTTCTACAAATGGTGTACTTACTTTAAGTTACACATTTTACTTCACCTTTAGTATTTTCCTTTCTAGAAAATCAGCCTATCCAGATTATGTCTTTGCCTTCCACATATCTATTCCAGAGCTTAGCTTTTACAGATATGTATCCCCTTTTCTCCCAAGTGGACCAAATCTCTATTCAAGCCTCACTTCTAATTCTTCACAACCCTGGAGAAAGTCATGAACGCCACTGAAAAAGTCAACATTCTAAGGAAAATTTCTTTCTTTCTTTTTCTTTTCTTTCTTTTTTTTTGAGATAGAGTCCTGCTCTGTCCAGGCTTGAGTGCCGTGGAGCCATCTCAGCTCACTGCAACCTCCGCCTTTTGGATTCACGCCATTCTCCTGCCTCAGCCTCCCCAGTAGCTGGGACTACAGGTGCCACCACCACTCCCGGCTAATTTTTTGGGTTTTTTTAGTAGAGACAGGGTTTGACCGTGTTAGCCAGGATGGTCGCGATCTCCTGACCTCATGATCTGCCCGACTTGGCCTCCCAAAGTGCTGGGATTACAGACATGAGCCACCGCACCCTGGCCAGGAAAATTCCTTAATATGTGTTATTAATCTCTTCCCATTCAATTTCCTCCAACTCTTTAATTCAAAAGTTACTCGTTTTTCTCATGTGTCTTCAAGTTCTCTCTCTTCCTTGAACCATGTAGATATCTATATAAATGCTCATTTACATAAGTTAGCATAGCTACAGAAATGCTCCAAATATCTGGTGTTGAATTCTGGTTCTTTTATTTGCCTGCCATGGTCTAGGAAAGTCATTTTAATGCCTCAAAGGCTTAGTTTCTGCATCAATAAAAATGAACATAAAAATTTATGCTTTACAGTTTGTGGACAAACTTTACTAACCACCTACTATGTATCAAACAGTATGTATGGAATCAGTTAATATTCATAAATATCTCTGGCATACTTATTAGGACATAGAAGTCATTAAATTAATTCAAGGTTTTTTTTTTTTTCTTTTTATTCTTCTTATATCATCTTTTTTACTCCTAATATAGTCTGTCTTTTACAATATCTGGTACATAACAGTGGTTGACACTTAAATAAATGCATTGAATGAATGATTTTAATATTCTCTAGAATAGCTACTTTTACTCATTCTCTTTTTACTACAATATTCTTGAAAGGTTAGCTTCACAACCTATTTTCTCTGGTCATTTATTCCTGAAAATCTTTAGTCTGATTTTTTTTCCTTCATTGCTTTACTGAAAAAAGGCCCTGTCAGAAGACTACTGAAATTTTTCAAGTCCAGTGACTTTTCTAAGCCCTTATTCTCCTTTACATTTTTCAATGTTCACACTATAGGCCAGACCATCTTTTCTTTTTGGCATTTTTTTTCCTCCTCAATTTCTATATAAACATTATTTTTTATCATCCTGCATCTCTGATCAGACACAGTTTGTCTTCTGTTTCTCCTTTTTCTCTCCCTGGAAAGTAATTTGAATACTTCTCACTGCATTATTTTCTCAGTACTTGTGTGTGTGTGTGTGTGTGTGTGTGTGTGTGTGTGAGGCAGAGAGAGAGAGATTTATTCCATTAATGCAAGCATCAATTCTATGAACAAAACCTCCAAATCTGTGCTATCAATTCTGATTCCACTCCAAAACTTTCCACCCATATTTATAACTCGCTGATAGACATATTACACTGGAGGTTCTGTTGGCATCATAAACACAGTGTACCTAAAATTCTTTACTTTTCCTGTTTCTCATTTTGGTTTTCTGCTTTGTCTTAATAACATTGCCTTGGTTTGTTTTTTACCACACCTTGCGGCTAAGGGTCATCTTCTCTCTTATACTCAATCAGTGGATGAATTCTCATGTTTCTTCTTTCCTAATGCGTCTGGCACCCATTCTTTTCAGTGCATCCCTTCTGCCAAGACCCTAGTTCAGTCCATACTTACATCATGCCTGTACTATTATAATAAAAATTAACTCACTTCCACGACGCTAGTTTCTAATCCTTCCAATCTATGTGGTACACTATCCTGTAAAATTATGAAGTCCTGACTATACACCAAAAACTTTGTTAAACTCTGAGGAGTTTGACACTCTAAGGCCCATAAGAAGTACAATTTAATAGAAGAGATAATTTTGTAATTTCTTAAGTATAGTACCATATAACAAGTATAGTTTAAGCACAGAATAGGTGGAAAGAATGGTATAGTCAATGATACTTCAGTGATACTTGAGAAAATCAGTAGAAGCTTCAAATAATAAGTTTTAGAAAGACAGAAAAGTAGTTTATGGAGAAATAAAGTAATGAAAGACATTCTAGGCAAAAACAGTATCAGGTGCTAAGCAAAGAGCTATGCAAAAGCATAGCATTAGAGAAAGAAAGTATTTCCATATGGTTGGTGTGGGTTAGGAGTGGACTTTGTATATCATATAGAAAATTCAAATTTTCTTTCTGTATCTAAGGAGAGAAACAATGGAAATGTTTTCAGCAGCAAGCATAAAAACATGGCTAGTTTATATTTCATAATGATTTCTCTCTCAGCATTATGGGAAATACTTTGCGCAAAGCAAAGCTTGAGTCAGTGAATTAAAGGGCAATGGCAGAAGTATGCCTCAACATGAGCATTTCTTGGCTCTGCTTTAACAGTTATACTTCCTCAAAATCTTTCAATTACAGTTTGCCTATGGTATAACTCCAGGTCTTCAAATTCTAGCCACCCCATAAATGGCCCCAGCATCTTCCCAAGCTAATTCTGCAGAACTCTGCAACATATAGCCAAAAGTTCAGCATTGCTGGATCATTTTCTGCTCACAGGACAAGGATCTGTGCTTTCCCAAGCCTTATAGGTTTGTTCAATGTATTTGATATCTTTGACCAGGGCTTGGCAAACTGCTACCTGCAGGCCAAATTGGGCCAAGTGCCTGTTTTTGTAAATAAAGTGTTATTGGAACACAGCCATGCCCATTCATGTACCTATTGTCTATGGCTGCTCTTGCCATATGATGGTAAGCTGAGTATTGCAACAGAGAATATATGACCTGTAAAGCTGAATATATTTAGTATCTGGCCCATTATATAAAAGGTTTGCTGACTACTAGCCTAGACCTTCTTTTTTTCTGCCTTTTTGAACACTATTGAAAGATGGGTAGCCCCTTTACAACTTATGTTAAATTTACCCTTCTCTGAGAAGGCTTTTATTTTAATCATTCCAGTCAAGAGTGTTCTGTCTTCCGAATACCTACACTGACACCTCTTTACTGTTTTATAGCACTTTACTGTTTTGTAGTTACTCTTTTTTTATATCTTTCTGTTATAAAGGATATGAAGTTGAAACCAGGATATTTTTTTTTACCTACTTAACTGTGTCTCTGTTTTGGTTTTTTTAGTCCCCTTATCCATTTAACTATCTAAATATAGGTTGAGCATCCCTAATCTGAAAGCCCAAAATCTAAAATGCACCAAAATCCTAAACTTTTTGAGCATCAACATGATGCCACAGGTGGAAAATTCCACACCTGATACCTTTGCTTTCTGATGTTTCAATGTTCACAAACCTTGTTTCAAGCAATTATCAAAAGTATTAGATAAAGTTATCTTCTGGCTATCTATATGAGGTATATATGAAACATAAACAAATTTTGTGTTCAGACTTGAGACCCATCCCCTAGATATCTCATTATGTATATGCAAATATTCTAAGATCCAGAGAAATCCAAAACACAACTGGTTCCAAGAATTTTGGATAATGGATACTAAACCTATATATAGATAGATTTGGATAGATTGTATATAATAGACTATTACTTTATACACATATATTACATAGGTCCTATTGTGCGGGTAAACAGACTTTTGAAGGCTCACCATTTATCAATTACAATGCCAAGTGCTCTTTATAAAAAATATTTTTAATACTCAAAACTACCAAATAAAAGAGTAAAATGTGATCTCCACTTTACAGATAAAGAAAGAAGGCTTAAAAATGTTAAGAAATTTTTGTGAATTTAAGTGCTATTACTGGGGTTTAAATTTATGTCCAAGTGAACTATGTTCTAAAGTCCAGTCTCTTTTTTTTCTTTTTTTCAAATTATTATACTTTATGTTCTAGGGTACAGGTGCACAACGTGCAGGTTTGTTACATATGTATACATGTGCCATGTTGGTGTGCTGCATCCATTAACTCGTCATGTACATTAGGTGTATCTCCTAATGCTATCCCTCCCCCATCCCCCGACCCCACAACAGGCCCTGGTGTGTGATGCTCCCCTTCCTGTGTCCAAGTGTTCTCATTGTTCAGTTCCCACCTATGAGCGAGAACATGCGGTGTTTGATTTTCTGTTATTGCGATAATTTGCTGAGAATTATGGTTTCCAGCTGCATCCATGTCCCTACAAAGGACATGAACTCATCCTTTTTATGGCTGCATAGTATTCCATGGTGTATATGTGCTACATTTTCTTAATCCAGTCTGTCATTGATGGACATTTGGGTTGGTTCCAAGTCTTTGCTGTTGTGAATAGTGCCACAATAAACATACGTGTGCATGTGTCTTTATAGCAGCATGATTTATAATCCTTTGGGTATATACCAAGTAATGGGATGGCTGGGTCAAATGGTATTTCTAGTTCTAGATCCTTGAGGAATTGCCACACTGTCTTCCACAATGGTTAAACTAGTTTACAGTCCCACCAACAGCGTAAAAGTGTTCCTATTTCTCCACATCCTCTCCAGCACCTGTTGTTTCCTGACTTTTTAATGATTGCCATTCTAACTGGTATGAGATGGTATCTCATTGTGGTTTCGATTTGCATTTCTCTGATGGCGAGTGATGATGAGCATTTTTTCATGTGTCTGTTGGCTGCATAAATGTGTTCTTTTGAGAAGTGTCTGTTCATATCCTTTGCCTACTTTTGATGAGGTTGTTTGTTTTTTTCTTGTAAATTTGTTTGAGTTCTTTGTAGGTTCTGGATATTAGCCCTTTGTCAGATGAGTAGATAGCAAAAATTTTCTCCCATTCTGTAGGTTGCCTGCTCACTCTGATGGTAGTTTCTTTTGCTGTGCAGAAGCTCCTTGGTTAATTAGATCCTATTGGTCAATTTCGACTTTTGTTGCCATTGCTTTTGGTGTTTTAGACTTGAAGTCCTTGCCCATGCCTATGTCCTGAATGGTATTGCCTAGGTTTTCTTCTAGGGTTTTTTTATGGTTTTAGGTCTAACATTTAAGTCTTTAATCCATCTTGAATTAATTTTTGTATAAGGAGTAAGGAAGGAACCCAGTTTCAGCTTTCTACATATGGCTAGCCAGCTTTCCCAGCACCATTTATTAAATAGAGTATCCTTTCCCCATTTCTTGTTTTTGTCAGGATTGTCAAAGATCAGATGGTTGTAGATGTGTGGTATTACTTCTGAGGACTCTGTTCTGTTCCATTGGTCTATATCTCTGTTTTGGTACCAGTACCATGCTGTTTTGGTTACTGTAGCCTTGTAGTATAGTTTGAAGTCAGGTAGCATGATGCCTCCAGCTTTGTTCTTTTGACTTAGGATTGTCTTGGCAATGCAGGCTCTCTTTTGTTTCCATATGAACTTTAAAGTAGTTTTTTCCATTTCTGTGAAGAAAGTCATTGGTAGCTTAATGGGGTTGGCATTGAATCTATAAATTACCTTGGGCAGTATGGCCATTTTCACGATATTGATTGTTTCTATCCATGAGCATAGTATGTTCTTCCATTTGTTTGTGTCCTCTTTTATTTCATTGAGCAGTGGTTTGTAGTTCTCCTTGAAGAGGTCCTTCAAATCCTTTGTAAGTTGGATTCCTAGGTATTTTATTCTCTTCGAAGCAGTTCTGCATGGGAATTCATTCATGATTTGGCTCTCTGTTTGTCTTTTATTGGTGCATAAGAATGCTTGTGATTTTTGCACATTAATTTTGTATCCTGAGACTTTGCTGAAGTTGCTTATCAACTTAAGGAGATTTTGGGCTGAGATGATGGGGTTTTCTAAATATACAATCATGTCATATGCAAACAGGGACAATTTGATTTCTTCTTTTCCTAATTGAATACCATTTTTTTCCTTCTCTTACCTGATTGCCATGGCCAGAACTTCCAACACTGTGTTGAATAGGAGTGGTGAGAGACAGCATCCCTGTCTTGTACCAGTTTTTAAGGGGAATGCTTCCAGTTTTGCCCATTCAGTATGATACTGGCTGTGGGTTTGTCATAAATAGCTCTTATTATTTTGAGATATGGCCCATCAATACCAAATTTATTGAGAGTTTTTTGCATGAAGGGCTATTAAATTATGTCAAAGGCCTTTTCTGCATCTATTGAGATAATCATGTGGTTTTGTCTTTGGTTCTGTTTATATACTGGATTATGTTTACTGATTTTCATATGTTGAACCATCCTTGCTTCCCAGGGATGAAGCCCACTTCATGGTGGATAAGCTTTTTGATGTGCTGCTGGATTCAGTTTGCCAGTATTTTATTGAGGATTTTTGCATCGATGTTCATCAGGGATATTGGTCTAAAATTCTCTTTTTTTGTTGTGTCTCTGCCAGGCTTTGGTATCAGGATAATGTTGGCCTCATAAAATGAGTAAGGGAGGATTCCCTCTTTTTCTGTTGATTGGAATAGTTTCAGAAGGAATGGTACCAGCTCCTCCTTGTACCTCTGGTAGAATTCGCCTGTGAATCCGTCTGGTCCTAGACTTATTTTGGTTGGCAGGCTATTAATTATGCCTCAATTTCAGAGCCTGCTATTGGTCTATTCAGGAATTCAACTACTTCCTGGTTTAGTCTTGTGAGAGTATTTTTGTCCAGGAATTTTTCCATTTCTTCTAGGTTTTCTACTTTATTTGCATAGAGGTTTTATAGTATTCTCTGATGGTAGTTTGTATTTCTATGGGGTTGGTGGTGATATCCCCTTTATCATTTTTTATTGCGTCTATTTGATTCTTCTCTCTTTTCTTCTTTATTAGTCTTGCTAGTGGTCCATCAATTTTGTTGATCTTTTCAAAAACCAGCTCCTGAATACATTGATTTTTTGAAGGGTTTTTGTGTCTCTGTCTCCTTCAGTTCTGCTCTGATCTTAGTTATTTCTTGCCTTCTGCTAGCTTTTGAATGTGTTTGCTCTTGCTTCTCTAGTTCTTTTAACTGTGATGTTAGGGTGTCAATTTTAGACCTTTCCTGCTTTCTCTTGTGGGCATTTAGTGCTATAAATTTCCCTCTACACACTGCTTTAAATATGTCCCAGAGATTCTGGTATGTTGTATCTTTGTTCTCATTGGTTTCAAAGAACATCTTTATTTCTGCCTTCATTTCGTTATATACCCAGTAGCATTCAGGAGCAGGTTGCTCAATTTCCATGTAGTTGAGCAGTTTTGATAGAATTTCTTAGTCCTGAGTTCTAGTTTGATTGCACTGTGGTCTGAGAGACAGTTTGTTATAATATCTGTTCTTTTACATATGCTGAGGAATGCTTTCCTTCAACTATGTGGTCAATTTTGGAATAAGTGTGATGTGGTGCAAGAAGAATGTATATTCTGTTGATTTGGGGTGGAGAGTTCTATAGATGTCTGTTAGGTCGACTTGGTGCAGAGTTGTGTTCAATTCCTGGATATCCTTGTTAACTTTCTGTCTCGTTGATCTGTCTAATGTTGACAGTGGGGTGTTAAAGTCTCCCATTTTTATTGTATAGGAATCTAAGTCTCTTTGCAAGTCTCTAATGACTTGCTTTATGAATCTGGGTGCTCCTGTATGGGGTGCATATATATTTAGGATAGTTAGCTCTTCCTGTTGAATCGAACCCTTTACCATTATGTAATGGCCTTCTTTGTCTCTTTTCATTTTTGTTGGTTTAAAGTCTGTTTTATCAGATACTAGGATTGCAACCCCTGACTTTTTTTGTTTTCCATTTTCTTGTTAGATCTTCCTCCATCCCTTTATTTTGAGCCTATGTATGTCTCTGCATGTGAGATGGGTCTCCTGAATACAGCAAACTGATGAGTCTTGACTCTTTATCCAATTTTCCAGTCTGTGTCTTTTAATTGGACCAGTTAGCCCATTTACATTTAAGGTTAATATTGTTATGTGTGAACTTGATCCTGTCATTATGATGTTAGCTGGTTATTTTGCTCGTTAGTTGATGCAGTTTCTTCCTAGCATCAGTCTCTTAACTGTTACTAAAGATCGTGTTCTCCCAGTAGACAGTATAATGCCTATAACCCTAGTAGAACTCAGGAAGAGGCCAAGAAGTTTTAAAAAATCAAATGGGGATATTTTAACTTTACAAAAACTATAGTTGATTTATAGTTCAGATCACAGTGGTCTCTGTTTATTCAAATAATTTGAAATATTAATGTATTCTCAAATTAGAAAATAAATTGACATGTTTATTGATTTTCATTGAGCTAAATGTGAACAAATTCTATTTGACACAACTTGACCAAGAGTCCATGTTGGCCTTAGCAATCGGTACATTTCCCATCTTCACTACATTCCCTCAGTTGAGTTTTACCTTCCTTCTACTGTGGTATAATGGAAAAAGTGCATGTTCAAGTCTTAAAGACAGAAATTCAAATTCTAAATCTGCTATTTATGGATTGTATGTTTCTTTGTGCAACTACTTTAGTCTCTGTTAGATTCAGATTCCTTATCCCTAAACAGTCAAAACTAAGAATAAACTGTAAGGACTGTTTTGGGATTTAAATAAGAGCATATATAAATTGCCACGTAGTGTGCTTGATATGCACTAAGAAATCAATAAGTTCCTGGAAATATTTAAATAACAGCATAATTGTTTAACTGTTAAGAAGATACCACAAGACACAATCTGATAAAGTTTTTAATTTTACAAAAATTAATGCAGGCCAGAAAAGCAAGAGAGGTCATCAGAGGGGATGAGAATAGAACCAAACCTCAAGTAAGAGATGTGGCAAAAATCTAGACATAATATCTTAACTGTCAATCTAAGTACAGAGCTTCTTGTGTTTCTTGTGTTTTTAAAAAGACTTTGAAGTATAAATTTGCATCCAACTGGTGTTATAGAACATCTCATATTTAAAATATACTTTTATATGCTTTAGAATCTAGTGAAGTCTAGAAAAAAATTAATTAGATATTAATGACAATTTACTCATTCATTGTAAAAAAGTACTAAATATATTACCTACTTTAAAGTAGACAATCATATGGGCAATAGCATGTTCAATAGCATAAAAGAGGAAAATCAGAATTTATAACATAGGTTTCTTTGTCTGTGTTCTGCTGCTATAGCCACAGACTGGGTAATTTATAAAGAATAGAAGTTTATTTGACTCACATTTCTGGAGGCTGGGAAGTCTAAGGTCATGGGGCCTGCATTTGGTGAGTGCTTCCTGTCTGTTATTTCATGGCAGAAGGGCAGAAGGCATCACATGATGAGCAATCATGTGAGACAGAAAGAGGAAATAAGGCTGAACTCATTCTTTTATCAGAAACCCATTCCCTCAATAACTAAATCTCACTTCGGTGATAATGGCATTAATTCACTCATAATGATGGAACCCTGATGGTGTAATCACCTCTTAAAGGCCCTACTTCTTAAGATTGTTACAATTCTGTTACAATGACTAATTTCAAGATGAGTTTTGAAGGGAACATTTAAATCATAGCAAGTCATTTTGAATGGATCATTTAGTGAAACTGTACTAAAGGCCACACTATTTGCCTGTCAACGGGTTATGCTTAATAATACACAATAGTCTTGACATATATAAAACATCCAGATGAAAATTTACATTTTTTATCAATCTCATTTTATTTGTATATGTGAATATTTATAGGAATAAATATTTGATTGAACCTTGATCCTGGCCATTATAAAACTAAAAAAGTTTATGGCAGTATGACTTACTCTTTTTTTTTCCTATTAAATTATTTGATTACTTCTACATCTACTGATAGCAACAAAGTTCCAAAAATAAGATTACACAATTCTCAAATTCGGTTTTCTACACTTTGTAAAATGATAAGGTATTTTGATTATTTTTTGAGTCCTGAATTTTCAAGTTTTAAGAATTCATGTTTAAAACTTGATATTTATATTCTGATAAAGAGGATAGATATTATCTACTGTAAAGGGCAATAATTATACTTAATAGTCACTTCTGGCCCAACAACTATAGTTAATGCTATTTTCACACATGCTTCATTCTGTCATGTGATTTGCCAAACGTATTAAAAATCTGAGTGATACAAAGTACTTTATCAATACTGAAGCCATTTCTCAACCAAACTACTTCTCTATTCTTTCCCTGTTTTGCTATCATTTTATAAGACTTCTGATATTTTTAAATATAAGTTCCTCAACAGTTGATTATTTCAGTAAAGTGGGATAAAAAGTGCTGAAATATTTGTTTTAAACTGTGAGCATAATAGGAGGAATGAACATATTACTGGCTGCAATATACAGTTTTTTCCCCTGCAGTTTATATTAGGTATATGCTGTTGCTATGTTTATATAGACACAAAGCAAACTGCAGAAACATGCAGCCAACTCCAACAAGGGAATTTCTTTGTTGGTATAAAAGAAGAAAACTTTTAAAGATATCTATTTCCATGCTATCTTTCAACTTTAAAAATTATGGATCATAGCCAATTTCTGAACCTTTAAGCTTAGCTACTTCTTTCCTGGCTGATCTCTGGGACCCTACCTTATACACAAAATCAGGAGTATATGCAGACAACTTTACTCTTCAGAAAGGAGAGGGAAGCTTTTCTCAGTGGAAACTCCTGCCTGTTAACCTATCTGGTTAGCATCAAAACATCCATGAAGATGTCATACCTCTCCTGACAAGAAAGCAACAAAACCATATGAGGAATAACAAAGACAGAATTAATCACTAGAAAGGTCTTTGTATAAATAATCAGTCTTTGAGTTGTTCTGAGAAGCAGATACATGTCAAACACAGGTTTTGTCTTAAAAGAATACAATTTTCAACTGATCTTCTCTGGTTTATTATGGTATACAGCAGAAAAATAATTTTTAGTTTCATTTAAAAGATATTCATTTGTAATCCCGGCCACTAACCACAATATTAAAGCAAGTCCCCTGATTTATGCTTTTCAGCTCATTTATTTAAAGCCTTATGGGTTTGTTCAGTGGCCTTGAACAACTTAAGAGTCCTACAAACCTTCTGAAGACTTCCTTGACATCACTGGACATCTCACGATAAAGATCAATGTGATGTTCACAGAAAATTTGAAATATTTATTAGCTAGATCTAGTTGTATTCTTTCCAACATTGTTGTATGATCTTTCTTCTAATATTTTCTTGCATTTCTACCTCAGTTTTTTAATTATAGTAAATAGAAGTTACAATATTAAAACTGTATGACATGTCCCTATTTCTGCTTTCTTCTTTAGTTATAGGATCATCGGCGGAAACTCTCAGTTCACGATCAACCCATCCACAGGACAAATCATCACAAGTGCATTGTTAGATAGGGAAACAAAAGATAATTATACTTTGGTGGTAGTCTGCAGTGATGCGGGATACCCAGAGCCTCTTTCCAGTTCCACCAGTGTGCTTGTTACTGTGACTGATGTCAATGACAATCCACCAAGATTTCAGCATCACCCATATGTCACTCACATCCCATCTCCTACTCTTCCAGGTAATCAACCAAATTCTGAGGCCACATGGATATAAGCAAACTATGTATCAGACATTTCTATAAAAATAGTTATGATATTTTACATACATATTTCTGATATCACCTAATTTTGCAAATCCTCTAAAATTCAGGTTTTGTCTAGTGGAAATGAAAAAATGCTTGAAACTTGAAAATTAACCCTTTCTTGCCAGACTAATTGTGTATAAAGTTTTATAATTGTTATGTATTACTATTTCTTAATATTACTTGAATATTAGAAATAATTAACATATATATTACATCATAGTTAATGATGTTTGTGGCCTGAGGAATAATTATGTGTAAGTTTCCTAAGAGGAGGGGCATTGTGTCCATTTTGCATGCCATACCCCACTACCTGAAACGTGATCTGGGAGATAATAGGCATTCAAATATATTTGTCAGTGGAAAATGAGTATTTTACTTCAGTTTTTCATAGATACATTTTCAAAAAGTTTAATAAATGGATACTTCTTGTTAATATTTATTTTATCCCAGGTTCTACAAATGAAAATTGTTTTGTTAGTAAGTTTATGGATCCATTTATGAATAATTTTCATATTGACAATATGCTTTTATCTTTCTGTATCTCTTTAAATTTAGTTTGGCATTTACTAAGAAAGGCATACTCTCTTAAGAACTACACAAATCTGCCATTTTTAATTTTTAAAATGAGTGTTCGAAGAGGAAAATATAGAAATATAGCTCATTATTGATTTAATCTTCCTTGCTTGGAAATATTTTGATTAGAAAAAAAATAAACAGATTGAGTAAATAGATCCTCCTTTCAGTGATGTTTGATCTTCTATTAATCTGAAAATGATACCAATCTAAAATATAAGATTCATAAATGTATGTGCCAACTTTCTATCAGAAGGAAATGTCAATATCGAAGTGACAAATACCTACTAAAGGTCTTCAGATGAAGTGATGTTGGCAGGCATGGTTCTAATTACATCCAATGTGTGGTGGTGCAAGATAGAATTTCCCATGTAAAATGAGGTATGCTTAAGCATCTTTTCCTCATTGGACTTACTATAATTAATCAGAATCACTGGCCTTTTTAAAATAAAAGATATTTTACTATTGTTACCGTTTCTTCTGTAGGGGTGAGAGTGCAGGTTTGGGAATGGTTTCTGAATGAGTAGATTGAAAATATGTCCTTATGGCAGCTTTTCTGCATATTTTTACTACAATCTGTTTCATTGGCACTCAGTGTAAGCACTAACTTTTGGAGTCCAAAATGAGTCCATTATCCCTCAATTCTTATTTCTTACTACTTTACAATTATTTTAATTGTATTTTAATTGGCTTATATATATATATGTGTATGTATATACACACACATACACATACATACTTTTTCTTCATCTGATAATAGTTCACGTATAAAGGAATTTTGTCATAAAACAGTGGGGATAAGGAGTCAATGGTAATGAGCATATGATTTTTGTTGACACAATTACATATACAGTGATTGGAAGATATTTTAAGACATACTAGGGCAATGGTATCTTTGCATTGGGTAGAGGCATAGCGCTTTGCAGAGCTCGCATATTATGTTTCTTGGAATGTTGTTTTATGTGCAGATTTTTCTCCTAGAAACTATGATTTTTGCATGATTAACAAGTTATTTTCCCTATGCTTCTCTCAAAGGCATACTGAAAAGTATTAAATCCAACAGACTATAAATTTTAGTTAGAAAATGGCAGGTTAGTCTCTGGAGACAATCATAAAGCAGATTTGACTTGTGAACTTCTGAGAAAATATAGGAGATACTGTTCTCCCAGTAATCATGAGAAAATAAGGTCACATCAAGCAGCAATCTGCTACCAAATATTTTATTTAAATTCCACATGATTATAACTGGACACTCTGTCTTTTATAGGTTCCTTTGTCTTTGCGGTTACAGTCACAGATGCTGATATTGGACCAAATTCTGAACTGCATTATTCTCTTTCGGGTAGAAATTCTGAAAAATTTCACATTGACCCACTGAGGGGAGCCATTATGGCCGCCGGACCACTAAACGGAGCTTCAGAAGTGACATTTTCTGTGCATGTAAAAGATGGTGGCTCATTTCCAAAGACAGATTCTACAACAGTGACTGTTAGATTCGTGAATAAGGCAGATTTCCCTAAAGTCAGAGCCAAAGAACAGACATTCATGTTTCCTGAAAACCAACCAGTCAGCTCTCTTGTCACCACCATCTCGGGATCCTCTTTGAGAGGAGAACCTATGTCATATTATATTGCAAGTGGGAATCTTGGCAATACTTTCCAGATTGATCAATTAACAGGGCAGGTGTCTATTAGTCAACCTCTGGATTTTGAAAAGATACAAACATATGTGGTGTGGATAGAGGCCAGAGACGGTGGTTTCCCTCCTTTCTCCTCTTATGAGAAACTCGATATAACAGTATTGGATGTCAATGATAATGCCCCAATTTTTAAGGAAGACCCATTTGTATCTGAAATATTGGAAAACCTTTCCCCTCGAAAAATACTTACCGTTTCAGCAGTGGACAAGGACAGTGGACCCAATGGACAGTTAGATTATGAAATTGTTAATGGCAACATGGAAAATAGTTTCAATATCAATCATGCTACTGGTGAAATTAGAAGCGTTAGACCTTTGGACAGGGAAAAAGTATCTTATTATGTTCTAACCATAAAATCTTCAGACAAAGGGTCCCCTTCTCAGAGTACTTCAGTAAAAGTCATGATTAACATTTTAGATGAAAATGATAATGCCCCTAGGTTTTCTCAGATATTTAGTGCCCATGTTCCTGAAAATTCCCCCTTAGGATACACAGTTACTCGTGTCACAACTTCTGATGAAGACATTGGGATTAATGCAATTAGTAGATATTCTATAATGGACACAAGTCTTCCATTTACAATTAATCCCAGCACAGGGGATATTGTCATAAGCAGACCTTTAAATAGGGAAGATACAGACCGTTACCGAATTCGAGTTTCTGCACATGATTCTGGGTGGACTGTAAGTACAGACGTCACAATATTTGTGACAGACGTCAATGACAATGCTCCAAGGTTTAGCAGACCTTCCTATTATTTAGATTGCCCTGAACTTACTGAGATTGGTTCCAAAGTAACTCAGGTATTTGCCACAGATCCTGATGAGGGATCAAATGGACAAGTGTTTTATTTTATAAAATCTCAATCAGAATATTTCAGGATTAATGCCACCACTGGAGAGATTTTCAATAAACAGATCTTAAAATATCAAAATGTCACTGGCTTCAGTAATGTGAATATCAACAGGCATAGTTTTATAGTGACATCTTCAGATCGAGGTAATCCTTCCTTAATTAGTGAGACAACAGTTACCATCAACGTAGTGGACAGTAACGACAATGCACCTCAATTTCTTAAAAGTAAATATTTCACTCCAGTCACCAAAAATGTTAAGGTTGGTATGAAGTTAATCAAAGTTATAGCAATTGATGACAAAGATTTTGGACTGAATTCAGAAGTGGAGTATTTCATTTCTAATGATAACCATTTAGGAAAATTTAAGTTGGACAATGATACGGGGTGGATTTCAGTAGCATCCTCCCTGATTTCTGACTTGAACCAAAACTTTTGTATCACAGTCACTGCAAAGGATAAGGGAAACCCTCCACTTTCTTCCCAAGCAACTGTTGAAATAACTGTCACTGAGGAAAACTACCATACGCCTGAATTCTCTCAAAGCCATATGAGTGCAACTATCCCTGAGAGCCATAGCGTTGGGTCCATTGTCAGAACTGTTTCTGCAAGAGATAGAGATGCAGCGATGAATGGCTTGATAAAGTACAGCATTTCTTCAGGAAATGAAGAAGGCATTTTTGCAATCAATTCTTCTACAGGTATATTAACACTAGCCAAAGCTCTTGATTATGAACTATGCCAGAAACATGAAATGACAATTAGTGCTATAGATGGAGGATGGGTTGCAAGAACTGGTTACTGCAGTGTGACCGTAAATGTGATTGATGTAAATGATAATTCTCCAGTATTCCTCTCTGATGACTATTTCCCTACTGTTCTGGAAAATGCCCCAAGTGGAACAACAGTTATCCACCTAAATGCAACAGATGCTGACTCTGGAACAAATGCTGTGATTGCGTATACTGTACAGTCATCTGACAGTGACCTCTTTGTCATTGACCCTAACACAGGAGTCATAACCACTCAAGGTTTCTTGGATTTTGAAACAAAGCAGAGCTACCATCTTACTGTGAAAGCTTTCAATGTCCCCGATGAGGAAAGGTGTAGCTTTGCCACTGTTAATGTACAATTAAAAGGGACAAATGAATATGTGCCCCGTTTTGTTTCCAAACTTTACTATTTTGAAATCTCAGAAGCAGCTCCTAAAGGTACTATTGTTGGAGAAGTGTTTGCTAGCGACCGTGATTTGGGCACTGATGGGGAGGTACATTATTTGATTTTTGGTAATAGTCGAAAGAAGGGTTTCCAGATTAATAAGAAGACTGGACAAATTTATGTTTCTGGAATTCTTGATCGAGAAAAAGAAGAAAGGGTATCTTTGAAGGTATTGGCCAAGAACTTTGGCAGCATTAGAGGTGCAGATATAGATGAGGTCACTGTAAATGTCACCGTGCTTGATGCAAATGACCCACCCGTTTTTACTCTAAACATCTACAGTGTGCAGATCAGTGAAGGGGTCCCAATAGGAACTCATGTGACCTTTGTCAGTGCCTTTGACTCAGACTCCATCCCCAGCTGGAGCAGGTTTTCTTACTTCATCGGATCAGGGAATGAAAATGGTGCCTTTTCTATTAATCCACAGACAGGACAGATCACCGTTACTGCAGAATTAGATCGAGAAACCCTTCCCATCTATAACCTCTCAGTTTTGGCTGTTGATTCAGGGACCCCCTCAGCTACAGGTAGTGCCTCTTTATTAGTCACCCTGGAAGATATAAATGATAACGGGCCCATGCTGACTGTCAGTGAAGGAGAAGTCATGGAAAACAAACGGCCGGGCACTTTGGTGATGACCCTTCAGTCCACTGACCCTGATCTCCCTCCAAATCAAGGTCCCTTTACTTATTACTTGCTGAGCACGGGTCCTGCCACCAATTATTTCAGTCTGAGCACTGTTGGAGTTCTGAGCACAACCAGAGAGATTGACAGAGAGCAGATTGCAGACTTCTATCTGTCTGTGGTTACCAAGGATTCTGGTGTTCCTCAAATGTCTTCCACAGGAACTGTGCATATCACAGTTATAGACCAAAATGACAATCCTTCACAGTCTCGGACGGTGGAGATATTTGTTAATTATTATGGCAACTTGTTTCCTGGTGGGATTTTAGGCTCTGTGAAGCCACAGGATCCAGATGTGTTAGACAGCTTCCACTGCTCCCTTACTTCAGGAGTTACCAGCCTCTTCAGTATTCCAGGGGGTACTTGTGATCTGAATTCCCAGCCAAGGTCTACAGATGGTACGTTTGATCTGACCGTCCTTAGCAATGATGGAGTTCACAGCACAGTCACGAGCAACATCAGAGTTTTCTTTGCTGGATTTTCCAATGCCACAGTGGATAACAGCATCTTACTTCGTCTCGGCATACCAACCGTAAAGGACTTCTTGACCAACCACTACCTTCATTTTTTACGCATTGCCAGCTCACAGCTGACGGGCTTAGGGACTGCTGTGCAACTGTACAGTGCATATGAAGAGAACAATAGAACGTTTCTTTTGGCAGCTGTGAAGCGAAATCATAATCAGTATGTGAATCCCAGTGGCGTAGCAACCTTCTTTGAAAGCATCAAAGAGATCCTATTCCGGCAGAGTGGAGTAAAGGTGGAATCTGTGGATCATGACTCCTGTGTGCATGGCCCATGCCAGAATGGAGGGAGCTGTCTAAGAAGATTGGCTGTGAGCTCCGTATTAAAAAGCCGTGAGAGTCTTCCAGTCATCATCGTGGCAAATGAACCTCTGCAGCCTTTCTTATGCAAGTGTCTGCCAGGATACGCGGGAAGCTGGTGTGAAATAGATATAGATGAATGTCTTCCATCACCTTGCCACAATGGTGGAACCTGTCACAATTTAGTGGGAGGATTTTCATGCAGCTGCCCAGATGGCTTCACTGGTAGGGCCTGTGAGAGAGATATAAATGAGTGCCTGCAGAGTCCTTGCAAGAATGGTGCTGTCTGCCAGAATTTTCCAGGAAGCTTCAACTGTGTTTGCAAAACTGGATACACAGGTATGACAATGTTTGTACTTTTCTCATTAAGACTTTAGCCATGTCAAGTATAATAGAAAGGAAATAATTTTATCATTTTCCAATGATTTCCATATAAATGAGCATAATTGTAACAAATGTTTTTAAACATTTACTGCTGGCCAAATACTGTTCTAAGCACTTTTTATGTATTTATTTTGTTTACTTCTTACAAGAAAACTTATGAGGTAGGAATATTTTCCAGTTTCTATAGGCAAGGAAGTTGAATTAGAGAGTAAGTAATTAAGTTTTCTCAGGTGATTCAATTACTTTGCTGTAATGTCACTATTCAAGTCTGCACAGTTAAATCCAGAGCTTAAGCACTTAGTCTCATAGAGTCTCTTACAGGAGCAAAAAAGAGAATACTATCTTCTTAAAAGAATATTCTAGATATTAAAGGATATAAAATATACAAAGCCTAAGATTTGGACCATTTTATGTGTTAAATAATTGTTAACAATGATTATTGTTGATTCTTTATCATCATCCTTTTTATGATATTTTAAAATCATAGTCATCATTATTATTGAAATGTGATCCACATCATGAGAAGAGCAAGAATCATGTTTTCAGATTTAGATTACAATGGTGTGTTATTGGGCCAGGCAAGGTGACTCATGCCTGTAATTCCAGCACTTTAGGAGGCCAAGGTGGGCGGATCATGAGGTCGAGAGATCGAGACCATCCTGGCCAACTTGTGAAACCCCATCTCTACTAAAAATACAAAAATTAGCTGACTATGGTGGTGTGCGTCTGTAGTCCCAGCTACTTGGGAGGCTGAGGCAGAAGAATCACTTAAGCCCGGGAGGTGGAGATTGCAGTGAGCTGAGATCACGCCACTGCACTCCAGTCTGGCAACAGAGCAACACTCCGTCTAAAAAAACAACAGCAACAACAACAACAAAAACTGGTGTATTTCTAGAAAACACAATAGGCTTATTTCTCAAGAAAGCTAGAACACAACTGAGCCACAGCTTATCTTGACAGACTAGAAAGCAACATTAAATATATAGCAGAAAAAATTTTGAACTAGTCTTTGGCACTCTAGTGGGATATGATGTCCATATATGCATATATCAGTACCTATTTATACTCCATCTCCATATCATTATTATCTATCAACCTATCTATTAGTTGATCAGTGGTTGATGTTCCTTCAAATGTGAATAAATGTTATGCTATTGATAAGTTTGAGAGCAAAATTCTACCTTATAACTTGCACACTATACATTTGTAAAGCATGCAGATTACATTGAGTTGCTCTGCAGTATTTATACATATAATTTACAGTACTAGTAGTATAGGTAGAATCAAGATAGATTGCTTTAGCTTTTGTAGATGTATTACAGAATAATATTTTAAGCAAATGCATTTGTATATTTTATTTTTAAAAGTGCCCATTATGTGTATACTGATGTTTTTATATTTGGTGAACTGAGTTACTTGAGGAAAATATCGAACAAGTTTGAAAATGTTGAAACAGAACGTGCAGTCTTTGCCTTCTAATGAAATGACTTCGAAATGTAAATGAAGAAAAAGCAACAGAAAGCATGTGTAATAGGAAAAGTAATAGATTTCATAGAATCTGATTTAGCTATAACTTTTGGGAATTCACCTACCCTTAACTGATTCTTCATTTCTCTGTCTGTAAAATGGGAATAATCATAATTACTTATCTTTTAGGGTTTTTGTAATGAGTAAATATGTTTGTAAAACACCTAGTACTGGCCAGGTGCAGTGGCTCATGCCTGTAATCTCAGGAATTTGGGAGGCGGAGGCGAATGGATCACCTGAGATCAGGAGTTAGCGACCAGCTCGTCCAACATGGAGAAACCCATCTCTACTAAAAACACAAAAATTAGCTGAGCATGGTGGTGGACACCTGTAATCTCAGCTACTCGGGAAGCTGAGGCAGGAGAATTGCTGGAACCCGGGAGGTGGAAGTTGCAGTAAGCTGAGGTTGCGCCATTGTACTCCAACCCAGGCTGACAACAGGGAGACTCCGTCTCAAAACAAACAAACAAAACCCACGTGGTACACTATGCAGTATTCAGTAATTTCAGTCCAATTAATAGTATTAACAATAGTATTAGTATAGTGGTAGTAATAGAGGAGTACCACAGAATTTTTAAAAAGACATGAAACCTGCGTAGCAGAAGTTAACTGTGAGTCTTATGAGAGTTATATCCTACAATCATGAATAATAGAGCTATATACATGTTGAGGTCAGGAGTTCTAGAACACTTCCCTCACTCTTTCTTACCCATCTCCAAAATTACTTTATTGGCTGGTAATTCAACAATGAGAGTTTTTATGTCCTACATTAGTGTAATGCATTTATTCACACTTAGGTTTAGAGTGAGTTTACATTTAGTCCTAGAATGAAGAAAGTGCAAATTTATTAGGTATCGATAAAAAACACGGAAAGTACTACTGCTGTGAACAAAGGCACCATTTAGCTGATTTTAGCATAAATGATGGGTACATTACTTCTCTCTGGTTTGTTTATTTCTTTGTTTCATTTCATTTAAATATACATAGCATACTTTTCTAAACATGATAGTTGAAACTTTTAAAAATGCATTTCTTTCCATCATAAAATATTAATAACATTTATCAAGTAGTTATGTAAAGCACTTTTAAAGCTCCTTGCATTATAGACATTATTGCATTTAGTTCTCACAACTCTGTAAGATGGATATTACTATTATTATTCCAATTTTGAAGACCAAAAAATTAAGTCTTTGAGTCATTAAAAGACTAGACAACTTGCCTCCAGCCGTGGCACAGAAAGTGTTCTAACTAGTTTTTTACTACAAACTTGACTCCAGAACCTCTGCTCTTTATATGCATGTCACACACATTGCACTTTGATTTGCCCTTGCTGTAGAGTGTTATGGTGAGTTCTATGGTGATATTATTTAAGAATGTTTTGTCCATTTTTCTATTAACACTTAATCCTTACAGAAAGCCAATAAGACAGTGTATTGTCTGAGACTGATCAGAAATTGGAACTACCCTCAGACTTTGAGGCAGGAAAGTATTTGCTACAAGGAAACATCTTACAAAATCTTCAACCTGGCTAAGAATATAGGTCAGGAACATTCACCAATGGGAGCAGCGCTAAAGACATGACAGGCATTGCAAGACAGCACTGCTGATCTTCTTGCCCACCTGCAGTGCTGCACCAAGTGACCTGAGGAGAATGGTTCCTGCTTTGCTTTCACCATTCAAATATCACCCCAGTCTTTTTTGCTGGCAGAATATAAACCTGAACCCTGCTGGAAGGGAGTCTGGAAAAGGTAGTTTTCAGACTTCCAGCCCTTGCAATATGGAGAGATAGGAACGATGCTGAATATCAGCAGATGATAGGTGGCTTAGGAAGGTGTTATTATTATGCCTACTTTACATTATAGGAAATTGAGCCTACAATCCGGTGACTCCAGGGCCAGGGCTGCCAAAGTCTATATCATAAACTCTTTCTAGGGAAGGTTGTTTGAAGTTATATATTAACGTTACATACTTCTCCTCAGAGTTCACTTCAGTCTCCATTTGCATAGTAGGAGATAATCCAACCAATCAGGAATGGTATAAACAAACATAAAATTGAATGATTAAGATGAATCTTACATTTTTTAAAATCAAGTTTCAAATTCTGGATGAACTAACTATCCAGTAAAACTGGCAGATAATTAATGTCTGACAATTTTATTTCCTTTTTATATTTTTCAGGAAACAGTATAAAAAAAACATAGTGAGTGGCAAATGTTAATTCACACTTTAAATTAGAAATGTATTGCTTAAATTTCTATAGTTTGTTATTGTTTTTTTGTGGAAGTAATCTCTGAAGGATCGTTCTGAGTTATTCTTTTTACCTCGTCTCTGCCAGAGAGCCTGGTTCAGGAAGACAGAGCTAATATACCAAAACATCTTAATATCTAACCTAGTCAGAGCTAATAAGCCATAAGACAAAATTTACACATAACTATATGTGTGCCTCTTAGGTGATTTTTTAAAAAAATTACTCATAATAGCTAGATTTTACTTCAGTTAACATGAATTAAAGTCTAGTGCCTTAGTAAAGCTTCACTTCTTCATGGTCTGTGTATAACTTTTGGCCATCAGAATTATTTTAAATTACTGTATTTTTTCATACTCTATTTTTGTGGACTTTCACCTCCATTTTATCAATGAGTTTCAGAGTCTGTGGAATTACAAATCAGAGCTGCACAATTTTCTGAACTTTCTGCTTAAAATGATCCTCAGCCACTACCCATACCCAGTTTCTCTCTCTCTCTCTCTCTCTCTCTCACACACACACACACACACACACACACACACACACCCCACTGCGTATTTTATGTGGATTTAGAAATTGTGTTAAGGATTAGAAGAGTAAGTGGCTTATGAGTTGATGCAAACTAAGAGACTTTATCCCCAGAATCCCCCAGGGTGTGATTAAATGTTAGCTGAATGGAGATTTTAGGTAGAGAACAACTTATAAGGATGCAAGTATGAAAATGAAAATAATGGAACAAAAAATATGAAGGGATATAGTTATTATCATGCTGTCACCAGTTTATTTCTGAAATATTCTTCAAGTTTATTTTCAAGTTTGTAACCATGCACATAATAAATATAAAACAACTATATTTTTCAATGAATGAGTGATTTAGAGGGAATGAATTTGTTTGTATAACATGTATTTCTGATCTCTTTTCCTTAGTTACTGGAAAAAGAACCAAAAGAAAATTGAAAAAATAGGTAACATATTCAGTTATAATCACTTCATATGTTTCATTATTAAGAAAACTTTCTTAGAATCTTTACATTAATATCACCATATGGAGCTTTGACTAACTGTAACATAAAATATTAGAAAAAAGATGGATAAAGTTTATTATAGTATAGAGCATGTGAAAAATTAATTTCTAAATTTTCACAAAATGTAATAATACCAAAAATTACATCAATTGTCAGTATGCCTCAGTGAATAAAAACCATTATCCCTGCCTCAGAAGTCTAGGGGTTCCTAGAGGAAAACTTTAGCCTAATAACCACACATGTAGTATTTATTTTCCTATACAAATGAAAATGTCTTGCACTTAATAGAACACTAATTAGAAAGCACAGTAATGGTAACCACATCAACATTTGTCTCCTGCTCCCAAGTTTGCACTGTTTGCATCACATTCCTGGCATTAAATCCTTCATGGGAATGGATGGTGTTATAATATGCAGCATTTTGATACAGCTTGTTTATAAATCTGGCTATCTTATAACATAATTAGTTCATAGTCTCTTTAACCTTTTCCATTCACTTTCACACATCTGGATGCATTTTAGGTGTAGTATTTGGAATAATGCCAGGGGTTTATTACCATATGGAGAAGTTTTCTTATGTTCTCAATTAAGTCTCAATATTTCAGGAAAGATGAGGTTTGTTCATTCATCACTTTAATGTCATTTGACAGTATAAACAGTAATTTTTTTTTCAGACATACAAAGTTATATACAGACTATGCACAGTAATTTGACTGAGAAATTTGCCAAACATTTGCTTTCATAAAGATGGAAGGAGTAACCAAGAGTGATTCTTTTAAAATTACTACGGTCATGTATTAGTGTTATTGATGATCATGTGACCGGAAAACCATAGAATACAAAAGAAATTTAGTAAATATATGAAATTAAATTTTCTTTGAGATAAAGAAGAGTGGCTCATTTAAGAGAGAACAAAGAGTGCAATTATTTTGATTTGATTTGATTCCTGAAAGCAGAATTAGGCACTTTATGTTAGGTGATACATTAATTTATACAAGCATTAATAAGTTATGCTTCTAAGAAGTAGCTTAAATGCTTCTTATTTCTATAGAAAATAAGCATATATTTATAAGCTTATGTGTGTAATCATGTAATCATTTGTAGTCTCATTGAGGTTGTATTTGTGCTTGTTTTACAATACAAAGGTAAAAACTTTTTTTGGTTGTTGCTTTTCTTACTGGCAGTCCTTATTAAAACATGGTATTTTTGCTTTTGTTTCAATGTAAAAAAACCATAAGGCTATTGAACAGGATACTTAGATAGACTATCTTCATAGCTCCTTAACAATAATGGAAAACATTTGCATACTGTGCAAAAGACAGCTACTTTTTGCTAAAATAATTTGGAAAATTTATAAATGTCTAGAATAAAGAGCATATATTTATTATAGAATTTCTTTATTATTAACATAATCATTTTAGACCTAAAATGGACTTTTAGAGTCGCACATATTCTTCCGTCTCCTCTGTGTATAAATACAGGCGATTTAAAAATAATATTTATGGTAGTCTAATATGTATATATAATCTAAGATATTCAATTGAAGGCTACATGAATCACAGGGTATCAAAAATTATCATATCTTCATCGGGTGGTCCAATTTAACAATTGAGAATAAATTTAGCTCTATTTCACATAATCCAACATTAAAATGTGCTATTGGACAAGTGAGACTTGAATATACATTCTTGTTGAAAAGACCATAGGTGATTAAAATAGATTCAGTTTATGTTCAACACATCATCACATCTTCTGCCCCGAACATGAAAATAGACACAAAATTTCTCTTGTAAGTTTAGGAAAGTCTGTGGATACCATAGATTCCTATTGTGCATTTATTTTCACCTTAAACTATTCCCACTTTCCATGTGCTAAGAATTTACACTTCTTCAAGCACATCTCCTTCTAGTTATGATAAATAGTGTATGGCAACACAATTAATTGATGGATGTCAAAGCAATGAGATCAATTTATTCTTCTAAACAGCTGCTATGGCAGTAAACATATCTTAATAGAAGGAGGCCTCTTGAGTTCAAGAGGCATAAATGCCTGTCTTTGTGCAAGTCCTATCAGCATATTTCCAAGCCTGAAGGCGTTTGGCAAGTATTGTTAATTGACTTGCAGCATTAATTAAGTTAATGATCCAAGATTTTGTTTCACAGTGCTTCAACACATCAGATTATTGTACCAAGAGCATGTTAGAGTAATTTAAACTACTGCATTCTCTGGTACTCATTATGCCATTAACACTACAATTTATGTAGATAGACTTGCACAAAACAATTCAGAATTTTGTTGATTTCTAATTGGGTAAAACAGCATAAACTTTCCAAACTTGAGAAATATGCATTTAGAAGCTTTCTTTTGATTCTAAGTAAAATTATGGCATCCTTCTCTCACACAAAAGACACAGGTATTTTAAATAATAATTTAAATGTGAACATGTTTTCCTACTATGTCTTTGAATTTAAGTATCTAGTATGGCAACCTCTGAGTTCATGAATTGTAAAAAATTTTTACTCTTTAAATGGAGAACTCAAACTAAATTTTTAAATAGTAAATAATTTACATGCTCTACCACCAACAAATAAGACTACTTTTTCCAAACTCAACAACAAATTCCTTTATGTAAGCACTAACAAAGCCATTTTATTCATTTTTTTTTTAACTTATATTTTAGGTTCTGGGTACATGTGAAAGTTTGGTACATAGCTAAACTCATGTCACAGGGTTCGTTGTACCGATTATTTCATCACCCAGGAATTAAGCCCAATACCAAATAGTTATCTTTTCTGTTCCTCTCCCTTCTCCCACCCTCAACCCTTAAGTAGACCCCAGTGTCTGTTATTTCCTTCGCTGTGTCCATGTGTTTTCATCATTTAGCTCCCATTTACAAGTGAGAACAGGTGGTATTTGGTTTTCTGTTCCTATGTCAGCTTGATGAGGATAATAGCCTCTAGCTCCATCCATGTTCCCACAAAAGATATGATCTCGTTCTTTTTTATGGCTGCATAGTATTCCATGGTGTGTATGTACCATATTTTCTTTATCAATCTGTCATTTATCAGCATTTAGGTTAATTCCTTGTCTTTGCTATTGTGAATAGTGATGCATTGCACGTTCATTTGTATGTGTCTTTATGGTAGAATGATTTATATTCCTCTGGGTATATACCCAGTAATGGGATTGCTGGATCAAATGGTAGTTCTGCTTTTAGCTCTTGAGGAATAGCCATTATTAATTGTATGTAATTATCCACTAAGAAAAAGTAAAAAGGAAACAACTTTATTTTTAAACCGAAATAATGAATGCAAGATTGAATTTGTTTTTTCTTAACAAATTCTTTTTATATTTGTGTATACTTGAAGAATAAGATTCTATTGAGAATTTAAGTTTTATAGGAATTCATTCTCAAAACTAGTATTTTATTGGTTTGTAGTATCTTCTACCACTTTGTAATCAGTGTTTGTTTTAATAAATGAATAAGTCTTATTTATGTTAGGATATATTTCCTCTCCTCACTCTGGAGTAACTGCAATAGCCTGTATTTTATATTTAAATTAAACTCAGATGTCTATGTTAAAATATTTTATACAGTGTAAATAAGATAATTGATTCATATAAATTATACACAAAAAGAACAACACATAAATTTCATTTGTTGCTATTTAAATCAAGATTTATAAAGGTAGTATTTATAAATGAAATTCAAAAAAGATACAGTAGCTTTATAGGAACAATGACTTGGGATTTATACTCATACATTTTTCTCAGAGAGCACATATGTCCAAGTATTTGAGTAAGTATACATGGCAGTACCCTCTAAATTTGTTACATCTTATTTGTTCCTCATTTCCAGTCTTTAAGAAGTGAAGGTAGCAATTTTGTAAGCCACTAACATGTTTTCATGATAAGAAGGGTATATTGAACACATTTATAAATACATATATAAATCTATGTATTTTATACATGTTACTTTTAACACAACTCTAAAATAATTTTTTGCATAAAGAAAGGAATAAAAGAAAGTAAAGCTGTACCTGGTCAAAAAGCACAAGTGAAAATTATGTATGCTTTTACAGTGAAAACAAAAAGGAAAGAGTAGAATATTACTTTCTTGATGACAACTAATCAAAAATATTGCCAATAGTTCTTATGTATTTGCAACTGGGGAACACTGTGCTGTGAGAAAAAAAAAAAATCTACATCACGAAAATGGCCGTCACATAATCAGTTGAAAAACAAAATAGGAAAGAGTTCTATGAAACAGCTACTCTCTGGTGAGAAATTCAACACTATTTAAAGTTTGCCTGCCTGTTTCTCAAATGTAGTACACCGCTACAATACTTAAAACCTGATTTCTGTGCCCATACATTTGTAACTTGTTTATTTTCATGTCGTTGCCTTAACAATAGAAAGGTATTCTGAAATTGTTAGCTCAGTGTTTTGCCTCATAAGGAGGTTCCCAATTTATTTATAAGGGAAAAAATGTTATGTTTATGATTCTATGATGTACAGAAATGGGCTTAGTTAGCATCATGAGATCTGACTCACACTTATAATTTCAGACCAGAATAAGTGTGGCTCCATAATCAAGCCACAAAAGCAGAACCAAGTTAAACAAAATTTTGACTGTGTTTTAAGCAAAGTTAGTATGATGAAATGAATTATCTGTGCTCAGCAGTAGGTCTAGTTGTGCATATAGCATGCATATCATTTCCTGAGCTATCTAATAAATGCATTAGTGAAATTGGGCTGGGAAGTAGAGACTAGCTTCCAGAAACAAATGCTATAGTACTTACAATCCTACTCTCAATGAAAAGAAATTAACTAAGAATTCTGTAACATCTCACTGCATTATGAAATTTGAAAATTAGATCCTAACGAATATAGTAAATAATTACAATACTTTAAAGTTATAGTGGTATTAGAATATGTTTAGGTTTAGGTAAAAACAAGTAACATAACAAAAACAAGTGGGACTTATACCCCAACTTGTATACACCACATGATCAA
Organism: Macaca thibetana thibetana; assembly: GCF_024542745.1. Classification (NCBI taxonomy): domain Eukaryota; kingdom Metazoa; phylum Chordata; class Mammalia; order Primates; family Cercopithecidae; genus Macaca; species Macaca thibetana. Next base: position 64,170,049 of record NC_065582.1, on the reverse strand, counting down.
TTACCATAGTTTTCTGAAACCTGGATATGGGAGCAGAAGCCCTGAATTGGTCTGTGTCATAGTTTTACAGTTTCACAGACAATATGTTAACTACCAAGGGGCTGGCCGGGCGCGGTGGCTCACGCCTGTAATCCCAGCACTTTGGGAGGCCGAGACGGGCGGATCACGAAGTCAGGAAATCGAGACCATCCTGGCTAACACGGTGAAACCCCGTCTCTACTAAAAAATACAAAAAAAAACTAGCCGGGCGAGGTGGCGGGCGCCTGTAGTCCCAGCTACTCGGGAGGCTGAGGCAGGAGAATGGCGTGAACCCGGGAGGCGGAGCTTGCAGTGAGCTGAGATCCGGCCACCGCACTCCAGCCTGGGTGACAGAGCGAGACTCCGTCTCAAAAAAAAAAAAAAAAAAACTACCAAGGGGCTTTTATTCTTCACTTTTGAAATGTAAATATTTCTTTTGTATGGATTAATACTCCCTACTGAAATGGAACCACAGTCTGAAAACACTTGTTTGCTTTCTTCACTGCCATATCCCCCTCTATTATCATCTCTGGCCCATAATAAGCACTCAGTCAATATTAGTTGATTCAATTTAACAAGATCATGTATGAGAAAAGTCTTTATAAACTGAAAAATATGCTGCTTAGGTATTATCACTTCAGACAAAAGACAAAGTATACATAATCTGTAGTCAAGAATAATTTTTCAAAAGCATTTTAAAATATGATGTGTTTTCTTATTCTGCTTTACAACAGATATGTGCAATTTAAGTGATATTTCTTGGTAGTAGAAGGAGTGTAGTTTGATAAATAGGCTAAATTTTTATCTTTGAAATACCTAAGTCAAGAAAATCTCTGCAGTGTAAAGAATAGTGTAAGTTTCAACTCTCCATCTATAAAATATAAAAAATGAAGGGACATTGATGAAGAAAATAAATTCAGTGAAAGTATTTAAATATGTTTATCATGTCATTTCTCTGCAAATAGTATTTTCTTCCAAGATGATTATGTAAATTATTTCTTAAATATAATGCACATTTTACAATAGGTCAACTAAACAAGATTTTAAATTCTAAGATATTATTCTAATTTCCTATGTCAAGTAAAATGTTTTTATATTTCTTTTCTCCATGATATGCCTTAGGAAAGATTTTTACATATGGTAATGCTGTAATGGTGTTAATATATTTATGTATGAGATTTTAAAAAAATGAATTTGATATATTTTAGGGAAAATGTGTGAATCTTCAGTCAATTACTGTGAATGCAACCCCTGCTTTAATGGTGGTTCCTGCCAAAGTGGTGTGGATTCTTATTATTGTCATTGTCCATTTGGTGAGTAAAACTTATTTGTTGATATAAAATATAAGTTCATTTTTGCACACAATTTAGTAATTGTATTTTATTATGAGCATGACAAAGAAACTATTGTTTTACATGGAAAGTTTTATTACAATAAAATATTAAATGTTTAACATTTGTAAAAGTTATGGAAATCCCATTGAATGCATTGCATTGATCATTACGAGGAAAAGAGTCAACTCAAGATAATCGAATTAATGATGTTTCTGTAGGACATTTCCCCTCAAAGATTTATGGATGTCTTCTTTTTAGCTGAGAACTTATGAACTAAAAAAAAAAAAAATCTTTAAGCACTCTTTGACATCACTGTCTATTTCAAATCTTTAAGAGTAGTCAAAGTAAGGTTTTTTGTTTGTTTCACTTTTGTGAATGTTATTTTGTTTTTTATTTTTGTTTTTTACATTAGTTTTTAATTTTGTTCTTCACATTGATTCAGCCACTTTTATTAGAAGGACTTAGTAACTATACATGAAGCTTTCATAATAGGCTTTTTGTAGCTGATACTACCTGACTAATAAAATTTCAAACTTATCTGTTCTTTTGAGTAAGAAAAATTGTTAAAAAGAACTTTTGTGTAAACATACATATTTATTCACCCTAGTGGAATGAACTAAAAGATTCCATCCAGGTCTTATCCAACTGTTACCCATTACTGTGCCAGCCAAAAACCAGAGGAAGCATTTGTATTAGCTTGGTTTGTTTCTTAAGTTTGTGATTATTCCATTTTTTTAAAGGCTACTTTACACCACAACGTAGAATCCATCTCCAGATGACTCTGTCTCTTTTCGTAAGCAAGAAAGAGCAAGAATATTTTTCTAGTCTTCCTTTGGGCATATAACTGTGCTATATGGACCTGAAAAGAAAAGCTCAACCTATAGTAGATAGTAGAATTTGAAGGACATATGCAGTTCCTAATATCCTGTATAATTTACTAGGTATTTTTAATTTCCAAACAATTTCTTGACTATCTGATTTTATTAAGCACAACATCAATAGAATGATAAGGACAAACAGAACAGAAAAATACCTAATTTGGGGGAATGTATTTTACCAATGGTTTTGAGGCCCAGAAATTGAATGATTTGCCCAAAGTCAAAAAATGAAGTTGAAACAAAACTACCCCAAGACAACGTGTAGCGACTAGAACAAAAATTTTTATTTTCAGTCCAGTCTGACATTCACAACACCCCTTTTTATAAAATTTCTTTGACATTCTCACTAACAATGCCCGGGAAGTAATGAAAGGTTTATCAAGGTCAAAATAACCACAACTTTAGATCTCCAAAAACTTTTTCTTTCTTTCAATGGTGTCTCATAATTTTAAATGGTGCTGCTTTCTACATATAACCATAGTCAAGTTTCATGGTTTAACTTAACATTTTGATATAAAAGATAAGGGGGTTAGAGTGTACACTGGAAATGATTTTCAAGTGAGTGAACCGAAAACGTTCATATTTTTAGGGATTCCTTTACATTACAGTTGCAAATTTGAGGATTTAAGAAAATTGATACACAATAAAAACAAGTTGCTGCTGCACTGTAGTGGTACAACTGGAGTCGCCTATTAAGTGGAGCTATTTGGGGGGCCAAATATACCTTCTTGTCGCTCTGCTAGAGATCTCCAGGGAAAGAGGAATAGCACAATGTAAATTAAAATAGACACAAATCACACATAGCCGGCAGTGCAAATTTCTCCCCCTATTCCTTCCAGTGGCAAAGACAAAAAATCATTATCTAAATTTAGACATTGTCAGCACTTAGAAAAGAAAACAAAGGTCACTGAAACACTACTATGTAATTTGAAACTAAAGAGATAGAATTAAAAACAAAAATGATTTTTGTTCTCAAATTCCATAAAGAAATATTTTCATGTTTGAAAACACACTATCAATTTGAATTAAAATGTAAGTATCTATGTACTTTCTACATATATTTACATTTGAATATTCAGCACATTGTTATAGATTTATTAAAGTTTATTCAGAAGAGACCTAAGTGAACACATAATACAAATTTTTTCACTAGTATTTTTATTTCATTTATATGCTTTCTTTTTCCTTTAACTTCACTTACTCTTTCTGCATTGATAACATATTTATATATTAATTGTTAATATATAGAAATTATAAATATTAAATATAGATGCCACAGAAATGTATAAAATACAAATGCAACTTCTACTGGATAGATATAATAAATATATAATGTACAAGATTATACTATGTATAAAATATATTATCTATATATCTCATATATGACATATCATATATATCAATAAATATCATTTCTATAATTCCTTTGCCTTCAACTTCAGTTAAAGATTAAAAATTAAAAATCATGTATAATTTCTTTTTTTTTTTTTTGAGATGGAATCTCGCTCTGTCACCCAGGCTGGAGTGCAGTGGAATGATCTCGGCTCACTGCAAGCTCCGCCTCCCAGGTTCACACCATTCTCCTGCCTCAGCCTCCCGAGTAGCTGGGACTGCAGGCGCCAGCCACCACGGCTGGCTAATTTTGTTTTGTATTTTTAATAGTGACGGTGTTTCACCCGTGTTAGCCAGGATGGTCTTGATCTCCTGACCTCGTGATCCGCCCACCTCGGCCTCCCAAAGTGCTGGGATTACAGGCATGAGCCACCATGCCTGGTCAAAATTATGTATAATTTCTACTCATTCATAATAAATATTATTTCAGCCTGGACAGAAAAGGGAAAGATAAATAACACAAACTTTTATGGCAGCTTCTAGGCTGTTTTAATTTTTAAAGTGTTCTGATATAAAATGTGGTAGTCAAAACAACTAGACAATCAATAGATCTGGCCTCAAATTTTGGCTGTTTCTCTTGGTTCTGTGACCTTAGGCAAGTTTTAAGTACTCTATAAAATAATGGCATTGGTTCCTTCTAGCTGAACAATTCCCTCACTCTAAATTTTATGCATTTACAGGACATAAAAAGCCAAAATTAAGAAATGAAGCCTTTGCAAGTTAATAAGAATCATGAGGTATTGGCGTGGGTTAATTTTCCAATCATTTGCCACAGTCTACTAATATTTGTGGGAAAAGAATTTTGGCATAGAATTGTAACATCAATAAAACTCATTTTTCAAGTTTGAAAAAGAACCAGCACAAACAAGTCGGAATGCTGACTTTCAAAAAAAAAAAAGACAGCTATTTTAAAGTAGCCTGCTATAAATCATATCTACAGAGGGTATAAAACAAGAAAGAGATAAAAACTTAAAGATAGTTATTTCCTTTCCTAAACCAATGATTTCACTTGCCTGATTTTGTGGCCTTGAAAATAACATGAATATAGGTACTGATTTTTAAAAAATCAAAACAAATGCATTTACCATCTTCAATTGAGTTGAAATAGTTTTTAAGAACTATATATTATGAAGGAAGTATGTTGGCTGAAAATTGTAGCATAATAAAACTTCTAAAAGGTCAACAAATTTAGGCCGGGTGTGGTGGCCCATGCCTGTGATCCCAGCAATTTGGGAGGCTGAGGCGGGCGGATCACCTGAGGTCAGGAGTTCAAGACCAGCCTGACCAACAAGGTGAAATCTCGTCTCTACTAAAAATACAAAATTAGCCAGGTGTGGTTCTGGGCACCTATAATCCTAGCTTCTCGGGAGGCTGAGGCAGGAGAATCACTTGAACCCAGGAGGCAGAAGTTGCAGTGAGCAGGCACTCTAGTCTGGGCAACAAGAGCAAAACTCTGACCCCCAAAAATAAAAAAAAAAAAAATTATAAAAATAAAAATCAACAGATTTTGAAACGTTTCTGGGAAAGAAATCTCTTCAGACACAGTCCATTCCACTAAACCTTTAATTTTTAGAAACAGAGCATACTTAGATATGTTCCCTAATCAGACAATGAAAAATAATTACATCAATTAATCATTTCTGCCATATTTTAAACATCATTCATAAAGATCATTAACTCTATTTCAATTTTAGTTTAGATGAAATTTTTTGGTAAGTAACAAGAAAGTTGTTAAAACATAACTCATTTTATAATTCAAAAAATATTTTAATCAAAATATATAATAAAATTTCCCTGAAATTTTATGCCAGTTTGTCAATTTTCCCTCCAACAGGTGTCTTTGGAAAACACTGCGAGTTGAATAGTTATGGATTTGAGGAGTTGTCATACATGGAATTTCCAAGCTTGGACCCCAATAACAACTATATTTATGTCAAATTTGCCACTATTAAAAGTCATGCCTTATTGCTTTACAACTATGACAACCAGACAGGCGACCGGGCTGAGTTTTTGGCCCTTGAAATTGCCGAAGAAAGACTAAGATTCTCTTATAATTTAGGCAGTGGTACATATAAACTCACCACCATGAAGAAGGTGTCAGATGGACATTTTCACACTGTGATCGCCCGGAGAGCAGGAATGGTAAGATATTTCATCCTACATAAACCTCATTTTATTGTTGTTGTATATCCAACTGGATTATGAACTGGGGTGCAAATCATATTAAATTAGGTTTATTCATTAAATGAACACTTTAGTTATGAACAACTTAGATGTAACATTTTTCTTTTGCTCATAACAACTCTGTTCAAAAACAATAAAAAAGAGAACAATTGAGAAAATAGCCTAGTGTGTGAAAATTTCATTGATTTTTTTGTATGTTTTTAAGGCCATATCAGGCCTATACTTAAAATAACTACCTTTCTTTCCTAAGTATTTCTGCCTTGACTGAAGAAACAATTAAAGAACAGAGGAGACTTTTCTGCAAAATCTACATACCTTAATCAAAAACACTTTATTGTTAAAAAATGCTAGCAATAGTCGTAGCTAGTCATAGTCTTTTTGCTGGTAGAGGGTCTTGCCTTGATATTGGTGGCTCCTGACTGAGCCAGGTAGTAGTGGCTGAAGATTTGTGGTGGGGGCTGTGGAAATTCCTTAAAATAAAACAACAGTAAACTTTGTAACATTAACTCCTTTTTCATGAAAGATTTCTCTGTAGCATTTGAGGCTATTTGATTGATACTGTTTTACCCACAGAGGAAATTGTTTCAAACTTGAAGTCAAGCCTCTCTCAAACCTTGATGCTAATGTATTAATTAAGCCTATGGAATATTCTAAATCCTTTGTTGTCATTTCAACAATGTTCACAGCATCTTCACCTGGAGTAAGTTCTGTCTTAATAAACCACTTCCTTTGATTATCCCTAAGAAGCAGCTTCTCTTCCTTTCATGTTAGTTTTGCAAGATTGTAGCAGCTCAATCACATCTTCGGGCTTCACTTCAAATTCTAGTTCTCTTGCTGTTTCTACCACATTGGCAATTACTCCCTCCACTGAAGTCTGGAAGCCCTCAAACTCATCCACGAGAGTCAAAAATCAACTTCCTCCAAACTCCTTTTAATATTTGATATTTTGACCTCCTTCCATGAATCATGAATGTTCTTCATGGCATCTAGAATGGTGACTCCTTTCCAGAAGGTTTTTAATTTACTTTGCCCAGACCCATCAGAGGAATCATAATCTGTGGCAACTAGAGCCTTATGAAATTTGTTTCTTAAATAATAGGACTTGAAACTCAAAGTGACTCTTTGATCCATGGGCTGCAGTCTGGATGCTGTGTTAGCAAGCATGAAAACAACATTAATCTCCTTGTACATCATTGTCAGAGCTCCTTGGTGACCAGGTGCATTATCAGTGAGCAGTAATATTTTGAAAGGAATTTTTTTTCCTGAGCAGTAGATCTCAACAGTGGGCTTAAAAATATTCAATAAACCATGCTGTAGACAGACGCACTGTCATCCAGGCATTTCTGTTTACTGATAGAGCACAGGTGCAGTAGATTTGGCATAATTCTTAAAGATCCTAGGATTTTTAGAATGGAAAAGGAGTGCTGGTTTCAATGTCAAGACACCAGCTATATTCGCTCCTGATGAGTCAGCCTATCCTTTGAAGCTTTTAACCTAGGCATTCACTTCTTTTCTCTAGCTATGAAAATCCTAGATGACATCTTCTAATAAAAGGCTGATTTTTTACATTGAAAGTCTGTTCTATAGTGTAGCCCCTTCATCAATGACCTTAGCTAGATCTTCTGGATAACTTGCTGCAGCTTCTATATCAACATTCACTGCTTGGCTTTGTATTTTTACATTACAGAGATGACTTCTTTCCTTAAACCTCATGAGCCAACCTCTGCTGCATTCCAACTTTTCTGCTGTAGTTTCCTCACCTCCCTCAGCCTTCATGCATTGGAAAGGAGTTAGTGTGCCTTTTTCTAGATTAGATGTTGGCTTAAGGGAATGTTGTAACAGGTTTGATCTTCTATCCAGACTACTAAAACTTTCTCCATATCAGCAATAAGGCTATCGTGCTTTCTTATCATTTGTGTATTCACTGGAGTAGCACTTTTAATTTCCTTCAAGAACTTTTACTTTGCATTTACAGCTGGGCTAATTATTTGGCACAAGAAGCCTCGCTTTTGGCCTATCTTGGCTTTCTACATGCCTTCCTCACTAAGCTTATTCATTTTTATATTTTGATACAAAGTGAGAGACATGCAACTCTTCCTTTCACTTGAGCACTTAGAGGCCATTGTAGGATTATTTGTTGGCATAATTTCAGTAGTGTTTTATCTCAGGGTACAAGGAAGCCTGAGGATAGGTAGAGAGACCAGGGACAGATAATTGCTCGAGCAGCTAGAACATAAACAAAATTTATCAATTAAGTTTGCCATCGTATATGGCATGGTTCATGTTGCCCCAAAATAATTATAATAGTAACATCCAAGGACACTTCACTCATCATAGATCACCATACCACATAAAATAATAATGAAATATTTGAAATATTGTGAGAATTATTAAAATGTGACTCACAGTCACAAAGTAAGCACATGCTGTTGGAGAAATGGTGCTGATAGACTTGCTGGATGCAGGATTACCAGAAACCTTCAATTTGTAAAAAACAAATCTGCAAAGTGCAATAAAGTGAAGAGCAATACAATGAGGCATGCATGTATTTACAGATTATATTGATTTTATTATGTGGCTTTCATGTTACAAGAATGACATATCTATTTAGGATGTGTGTTTATTAAACAAACATTTTTTTATGAAGGAAAATGCATCACATCTTTTCTTTATTAATGTTAGAAAATATTTGACATAGTGTAATAGAATGGAACAGCTTATTTATTTTTTATTCTTTATCTTCACAACGATCTCTCCATATTTCCCCCATCTCTAACGGCTATCAAGGATTTATTTTTTTTTTTTATAAGAAAATGCTAACAAATCTGTCTTAAAGCATTTTTGCACTTTAGCTTTGAGCCTTTAAAAGTGTAGTTACTGGTGGCCAGGCGTGGTGGCTCACGCCTGTAATCCCAGCACTTTGGGAGGCCGAGGTGGGCGGATCACGAGGTTAGGAGATCAAGACCATCCTGGCTAACAGTGAAACCGCATCTCTACTAAAAATACAAAAAAAAAAAAAAAAAAAAAAAAAAAAAAATTAGCCAGGCGTGGCAGTGTGCAGCTGTAGTCCCAGCTGCTGGGGATGCTGAGGCAGGAGAATGGCGTGAACCCGGGAGGCGGAGCTTGCAGTGAGCCTAGATCGCGCCACTGCACTCCAGCCTGGGTGACAGAGCAAGACTCTGTCTCAAAAAAACAAACAACAACAAAAAAGTGTAGTTACTGGTAAGATTTATAATTCACCCTAGATAAAATAATTGTGTAAAATGTTAAATTGTCTACTAAAAAGAAAGCCTAGCCAAAACAAAATAAGTACCCTTAAATCATTTTTAAATGAAAAAAACTTGGTATCTAAATGATTATAAATTTATTTCTGATTTCATGTCAATCTTTAAAATATATGGTAACTTATATAGTCCTTAGACTGATTCTATGAATCATACATTTGTGTGACTACAGATTAATTTTTGCCACTAAATGCATGGAATATGTTATATTGCTGAATGCATATAAGCAATATTCAGAAATAATATTTAAAATGTTTTTAACCAAGTTTTTGCTATTTTTTTCTCTCTGGCCCATAGTTAATTTTAAAGGCTAAAATTTGTGCAATCTATAATTACCAATTTCATAAGGGCATAAGACAGAAACTACCTTATAATATTAATTATTTTTGACCAATACACATAACAGGCAATCTATTATCAAAGAACAAAGTTTGTCATTTGCTCTCAGGAATATTTTATAAATTCATGTTTATTTTGAATTGGCATCAGATACAATGACTTTTCTCTCCTGCACTCGAATTTACTACAACATTAAAGTAAATTTAAGCAAGTTTTTAAATACAGAACTATTTTTAATTGTGAGGGGGAAAAAGAATAATGATTAGCTTTAAATATAACCAAGTGATTGTGTCAACATGCTCAAGGGTAGCTGCTCAGACATGTCATTCATGGGTATCGCCACATCCATCAAACTGCATTCAGGGTCCTACCAGGTTATGAAATGTATGTTACTTGAAATGTGGGTGAGAAAACAACAAATGTATTATATGGTTTTTATCAATCATTTTAGTTATATATTGTTTTCCCCATTTCCTTTTGAACTTAGTGTTAATATTTCCAGATGGAACATTTTTCTAATATATTTAATTTATACAGTGTTTACTTAATAAAATTACCCCCAACAGTCTGAAAATGGTGTCAAGACATAATGTTATACTTTATATTTTAATTCTACTATGCCCACATTTCCATATTTTTGTAAAGGTTAATATGAATTATAATTAAAATTTTATTTCTGTGAATTAGGTGCTAAACAGGTGTTAGTCATCCCGAATTATCACCAACTCATCCCACATATAACCTTTTGAAGTAAAATAATGGAATATTTGACTTGATCTTGGTCTCAATGAAGTTTAAATTATGAGTAGTGCCTAAAAATCCACCTGACTTTAATGAACGTTAGTAGAGGTATAACCAACCAATATTGGATAAAATATATTTTCTGATTAGTAATAGATCATTGCACTGATTTTTGCTTGAGATTTTTTAAATAGCATAATATCAAACTGTATGCCCAGAGGAAGACTTCTGGAAGAATATAGAGTTAATCAGTTCCAGTATTCCTGATGATTGATGTAACCAGAAATATTGGGCCTTAAAGAATCAGAAAAACATTTGGAGATTGATATATATAGATTGGGCTCACATTAGCCATAATAATATCCTAAAGCTGATGAGTAATGGTAGACATCACCTCACCCCCATTTTCCACACATATGGAAGATAACCATATTTCTGATATGTTGTCAAGTATACTATAATGTAAAATAAATGATTTTACCTGATGACCTCCAAGGTCACATTAAACTTCATGAGCATTTGATTCTATCAAACGAGGACATGGGAGCAAGAGGTAAGTGAAGGAGGTAATTTGAAGGATGCAGTTCATTTGTATTATTGTGACCACAGTCATCAATTTTAATAATACCATATGTGAAAAAAACTCTGTCATTATTACTTGAGTCATAGGAAAAATGCCTTCCTGTTTCAGAAAACATCCAAAATAGGGCCCCTACTGGATTCTGAAATTGTCATTTTCTACATTTCAAAATAATTTTGGTTGGAAACTGGCAAAATCATTAACCTCTAAGCTTTAAATCATTGCATAGTTGGGGTAAAACATTTTAATTTATAGTGGTAAAGCTATAAAAATTCAACAGCAAAAGAGAATTTAACTCTGAAGATTAAATTGCATGAGCTTACTATTAAAATAAAACATCTCCTCCATTATTCTTTGAGTTGTATCAGCAAGCTTTTAGACATATATGAAATATTAACAATGGCTAAAATACAATTCTGTTATCCAAGGTTATTTTTCTAGTTCAAGCATTTATAAATATCCATGTGGTACTTTCTAGTTTATGATACTTTTAGGGATCTCTACAAGGATACTTGCATAATATATGTAGAGAGATGTGTTCAATCAAATAGTCACCTAAGCAGCAGAAGTTGAATTATAAAAACCTAATACTGCTTTTGAGATTGGGTGTCACCCCAATTTACAGATAACTGGAAATAATCATAACTGTCAAAAGAATTAACTAAATGGGGCATGAATGTCTTGCCAGAGAATTGGAAGTATAAATTTTTCCTACAAATGTTTGTATTCATTATAATTTACTTGAAAAAAGAGGCAAAAATATCCATGTGGCTCACAAGAGTTTATTGTACAGAGCTTATAATAACTAACTCTTAGAAACATTTAAGAATATGTTAGCCAGTAATATTTGATAAACAATTAATAAATTGACTACACATTCACCTCAGTCTTTATTTTTAAAATGTGAGATAATTCAGATAAATTTTTGCAAGTCTCCTATTTAAATATATATTTTATAGATACTGCCTAAAAATCATAAGCAATATTGGTAAAAGTGGGATATTAAGGAAATCAATCATTTTCATTCCTAATGAAAGTGCCCTCATTTTTAAATACAGAAAATTTGATATCCAAAACTTTGCATTTAAGTTTGTCATGTTATTAGTCAACTTGCTTAATTTTCCTGCACTGTTTTCTACATTTGCTTTGCTCTTATAAACCTGAAATGATAAGCATCCTGATAAATAGATAGTTGCATTGTATTTATATTTATCTTCTATATATGTAACAAATTTGGATTAACCCCATCTGTGGCATTCATAAATTTAGAATAATGCTTTATTGTCTGCACTGGGAGAAATCTTTAAACCTCCTGTCCATTCAGAAAATGAATTATTGTTATTCCCGTGATCTACTCCATGCTTCTTATAATTTCAGCAACTAAAATGTGCAAAGTTTGTCGTTTGTCAAATTTTAATGAAGTTTGGGGAACAAAGGAGGTGCATCACAATAGCATTGCAGATTATACAATAATATGGATATACAACTTTGGTCTTAGACTGCACTGCAGCCATCCTCAGTTGCTGGTACTCATTATATAGGACTCTGACTTCTATGGTTATCATATTCTTAGGCCTTTTAACCATAAATTGATGACTTTATCAATCAAAAGGAGTATTCATATGTTCTACTAAACAGAAGGCTTTTGTCTCAAGGGAATATGCATCCCTTAGAATGTAAAAATGACTACTTAGTCATTATTTAAATACTATTGGGATTTTATACTGTAAAGTGATGTACAGTAATACTTCCTGATTATGAAGAAATATGTTGTAATGTTATTTATAGATAATTATTCTTAACAAAAATGAGAAGAGCACTTACTTGATTTAACATATTTCAAACTTTAATCTGAATATTTAAATTTTCATAGATTGCTATAATAGTATTTATACTGTATTTTCATAGTCCTTTTGTAAATATGGCTGAAATCGTATGAGAATAAGACTTTTGAAAATCAAAAATTAAGAAAAAGAAAAGAAAATCTTTGCTTTTGTTAACATAGTTTGACGGTACAATAAACACATTTCTTAAGATTGTAATCTACAGGAAGATGTTTCAGACCTATTGTGTATTATTCTAAAGAAGATTAATGGCATTTTTATATTTTTTCACCTTTAAAACAGGGGAGCAGGAGAGGATTTTTAAAGGTACCCTTTTACCTCTTATAGGTATAGATAGTCATAATTTTAGTTTGAGATATCAAAGAAACATGTGCCCATGATTCAGTATTATAATTATGTGATTTACACATTAAATCAAGTTGTTATCATAGTTTCCAAGTCATGTTCACATAGAAACAAGTCATGGGTAATGTTGGCTGGAAAGGCTAATAGGGACCGTAGAACCCAAAGTTGAACGTTTCTTTCTTTTGCTTCATAGGCAGCCTCCTTAACTGTGGACTCCTGTTCTGAGAACCAAGAGCCAGGATATTGTACTGTCAGTAATGTGGCAGTTTCAGATGACTGGTAAGGAATATGATTACTTTAATTTTCATTATTACTTAAATTTTTAAAAATAAATTGTATACCTAAAATAATTACAGGATGCTAAGTATACATAAAGCTTAAGATATTTTATTTCCCTCTCCAAATTTTTATAATATAAAATAGTCAATAATTACTGTGCAAAATGTGTTAAAATGTGTGAAATGAAGTGGTAGAAATAAGGATAAAACTGGTGAAAAGGAAATTAAATATAGCCAGTAGTCTTTGGAAAGATTCATGAAATAATTGTATATGACCTTCATTCTGAAAAACATGTAGGATAAAGACCCCAGTTCTTTCAACTGCATTTCTAAAAGTTTATGTGAAAATTATTAACAGATATTTTTCCATAGCACTTAAAGCTGAACACAGCAGTAATCTACCAGAAAATAAGTGATTTTAATAGGAAAAAATGATGAACAGAGAAAAATAAATAGACCTGGATAATGACGCATCATTCATTGCCTCAGTCAACTTATTGGCATCCCTTGCATTGATCACCTTACTGATATCCTTTATCATCTCTTCAGGGAAAGAGCAATGTAATGTAAATATTAGAGGTGGTACTAATTCTATAGCATTTTATCTTCCCTCTGAGAGTATGCTCCTTCTTACTGACTCAGTATTGTGATAATATACATCTAATTTGACTAATTGAAAACATAATTTCCATAAATTTTATTATTTTTCATAACTTGGAAGCCTAACAACTCTGTGTGTTTATAGGACACTCTTCTACATGTTTTCTATTGAAATTTATCACACTATAATAAATGTCAAAAAAAAGCTATATTCACTGTTTTTCAAAATAAACATTATACTAAAAATGTAATCTTTTGGCACTAATATTTATATCTTCCATTTTTTATTTAGGACTCTTGATGTTCAGCCAAATAGAGTCACAGTTGGAGGTATCAGATCACTAGAACCAATCCTTCAGAGGAGAGGACATGTGGAAAGCCATGATTTTGTTGGGTGTATAATGGAGTTTGCAGTCAATGGAAGGCCTCTGGAACCCAGCCAAGCTTTGGCAGCACAAGGCATCCTAGATCAGTATGGCAATTTTATTTCTTACTGTTTTAAAGAAAAAGAATGCAAAAAAAGTATGCTTCAGTGAGCATCAAAAGATGAAATTATTATTCTCAAAACTCTAAAAATACCAAATGATATATATTGTTTTGAATTTTAAATATTTATTTACACCTTTGAAATTTTGGCATAAAGTTTGATATTTAATTAGAAAATTAATATTTTTCTAGAGTCTTATACATATATGTTATATATATATGTATGTGTGCATGTATATGTTTTATCCTCTTACAGAGAGTTGTGAAGATTAAATGAGCTAAGTTGGTAAATTATATAAAAAAGAGTTCCAGCATATAGAGATATATAGACGTTAGCCATCATGGGCACATAGAACTCTATTTCACCTTAAATAGTTTTACTTATAGACATACATATTCCTAAAAACTTGATACAGCTTTAAAAACAGGTAATAACTTGATTAATTATGAACTGTAAGACTTTTTTATTTGATTACTAATTAGGTTTCTAGCAATAACTTAGGAATGGTAGAAATTACATATTTTATTTTAAAATTACTTTTGTTCATTATTGAAGTTTGAAAAATTCTGAAAAAAATACAAGGAAGAAAATAAAATTAACCTATAATCTAACCACCCAGAGACAAGTACTCCTAGGTTATTGTCATGTTTGTGACTGCTTAGTATCCCATAATGTGAATGTGCTATATTTTAACTATTGCTTTACACTTTAGTTGTTTCCAATTTTATTAATATACCAATTACCCTGTGATTAACACCTTTTCACAAAAATCTTTGCTCACATTATTTTTTGGATGAGATTACTAGAAATAAAACTACTACTGGCAAAGCTAGAAATACTTTCTAATGTTTGTAACTTAAATATTTTAATAACATTTGCCATTTGCCTTTCTTTTCCTACATGTTGTTACTGTTTTGTTACAAAGTCACATTGGTTCATTATTATTATTAATCAAACAGTGCAGAAAAACAAAGCATTGAGATTGCCACCATTGTTAATGCTTTGGTGTGCATCCTTTTGTATCTCTCTCCATGTTCACACGCATTTTTAAATACCATTTTTTTTTTTTTCATTTAGAGATATTTTGTGAACATCTTTTTAGGTCAAAACCTACTGAAACAAAACTTTTAGACTTACCTTTAACTCCTCTCTTTCTGTTAGACCTTATGTCCAGAATGACCTTTCTATTTGTTTGTTTGTTTTTTGAGACGGAGTCTTGCTCTGTCGCCCAAGCTGGAGTGCAGTGGCGGGATCTCGGCTCACTGCAACCTCCGCCTCCCGGGTTCAAGCAATTATCTGCCTCAGCCTCCCAAGTAGCTGGGATTACAGGTGCCTGCCACCACGCATGGCAAATTTTTGTATTTTTAGTAGAGACGGGAGTTTCACCATGTTGACCAGGCTGGTCTTGAATTCCTGACCTCATGATCTACTGGCCTTGGCCTCCCAAAGTGCTGGGATTATAGGCATGAGCCACTGCACCCGGCCCAGAATGGTTTTTAAAACACAAGTCAGTTAACTTTTTCACTTTTTGGCTCAAAGTGCTTCAATAGCTTCCCATCTAACCCAGCTTCAAAACCAAAATCCTGACACTGACTGACAACAATTTTTGTGATCTGCCATCTCCCTTAACTTCCTGACCATATCTAACTACTCTTCTTCTTCTTGTCCCCTGAGCTCCAACCATGTTGGACCTCAGTGTTTCTCAAACATGGCAGTACGCTTTCACTTCAGGGCTTTCTCACTGGCTGTTTCCTCTAGCTGAAATGATATTCTACCAGATATACTTCATTCCCTTATTTTATTTAGGTCTTAAGAATTAATCTTAAAGATTAAGATTAATTCACTGCCTAATCTAAAGATTCAGCAAACCTGCAAACTCACTATACCCTTTCTCACCTTAATTTTCTCGATAGCTATTTTTTTCTTTATTTTTTGCCTCTTCCACAAGAAAAAGATAAGTACTTCCTGAGTGCACGGTTATTTTTTTCATTACTTTACTTCCATGCTTAGAACAGTACTTGGCGTATGGTAGGCATTCATTAAACATTAGTTGCATGAGTAGCCTGGTAGACAGGTGTCAAAAAATACGTGGTCCCTGGATAATATGTATTAACCAAAGTGTTTATTTGACCAAGATATTTTATTCAAGTAAGAATTAATTTAAAGAAGAAATTGTCATATCTTTCTCATTATTATGTAAGACATAATTTTTCTTGAATCTTTTTTAGTGTGAGGCAGACTGTGTTTTTTAGGAAAACTTCTAATTTGATTAGTTTCTCCAAATGTAGTTGTAACTTGAGCTTCAAATAATGGAGTGCTTGAAATTAAACAAGTTAATACAAATTTTATCGAGTTTAAGCAAACTTCTCCTCATCTTTTATGTGATTTATGGTTCTCATTATGATTTATTTTAGATGCCCTAGGCTGGAAGGCGCTTGTACTCGCAGCCCATGCCAGCATGGTGGCACATGTATGGATTACTGGTCATGGCAGCAGTGTCATTGCAAAGAGGGACTCACTGGGAAATACTGTGAAAAATGTATGTAAGGTCTTCCATCTTCCCCTGGAAATTATAATAACTATGAAAAGTAAAATATATGCACCCAAGTATGTAATTGGATTAAAAATTATGGTTTCATTCTAAATATTAAAAATATTAAATGGGCAATAATTGGTAAAATACAGTGACATTTAAAAAATATTTTTGTAACCTGAAGAAGAATGATATTCTTTTAAAGAATTATTTACTAAATCTCTAGCTTCCATTTTAAAATTATTTTATTCACTTATTTTTGTTTGTTTTAGCTGTAAGAATGCTAGGCAATCTAAAAGATCAAAGGTTATATTTAGGGTTTTTTTTTGTATTATCTTCCTTTGGGGGATATTTTTCTGGTCAATTTTTGTGCATAAAAAGGTATACACACTAAATCACTCAACACTGAGCTCAAAACATCATACAACGGCATCATATGTTAAAATTAATGTTGATACTTTCATTTCAATGTAGAAGTGGTAGAATTAGTTTTGGATATTGCTTTTTAAAATCCTTTTGTCAGTTGTCTCCTAAGCCCTAATGTTATTATTTAGACATTAATGATGTTCACATCATCATTAGAAATTGGTGCTCTGTAATTTCAAGCTGCACATTTCACTAACTAACCCTAATGGCTCCTCTTTTCTTAAAATTCTTCATTTTCAAACAAGTGGTTACTACTTAAATATGTTGCAGATATCTGACTACATTTAAGAAGTCATTTGATTCAATTATATTATGAAAATGAATAGAAATGCATAATAAAATTGAGGATATAATATAATCTAAAAGGTCTTAGCAGAAAGTGTAATTGTGTGTAATTATATTAGAGATAATGAAAACATAGAAAACATATTGTCATGTGATTTTTAATGAATAAATATTTAATAAGTAGGAGCCTAATTATATCTGAAATATGAGTCATTGGCTAGATAAATGCCTGAGGCGCTTTTTCTTAAATCATGATGTAACTCACATACTATAAAATGTATCGTTTTAAAGTGTATTTTTCAGGACTGAAATACATTTGAGCTCATTTTCTTCATATTCTTTCTTTAGCTATATGATTTGTTTCTATAACTTAAACTTCCATATTTCTGGAGTGTGGATTTTTTTCAGATTATGATAAATTATAATATACATACTGATTATACGTGATGATAAATTATATGTGATGATTACTGAAAATAGTAGTTACAGATGCAAATATTTGATTGTACACTTCTTTGTCCAAATTCATAGCATACTAGAGACTAAAGATTACAAATTATTTTAATCATGCAAACATATATTTTGGAAACAGTGAAAATGATTACAAACAAATTTTTCAGGTACATATTTCCAACAAGTGGCTATGTCTTTAGATATTCATGATTTATATAATGTGGCAAATAATTTAGTAAATATTTCCCAAATGGTTAATGACTGTCATAAAATATTTTACATTTCATGCTTCTGAAATGGATGTAAACATTTGAAATCAACTTATATAATAATTCATAAATGACTATTTTTTAAAGAGTAGAGTTGGGGGACAGTAATTCCCAAAATTTAATATTTTCATTGTCCTTTTTATATTTTTTGTCACTATAGAAAACTCTCCAAGAAATGCGAAATGAATGCATTCATTTTCCCTGTTTTCCTTTGGCTTTCAGCTCTTACTCCTGACACTGCCTTATCATTAGAAGGCAAAGGGCGCTTAGACTACCACATGAGTCAGAATGAGAAGCGGGAATATTTGTTAAGGCAAAGCATACGAGGTGCCATGTTGGAGCCTTTTGGTGTGAACAGTCTGGAGGTAAAATTTAGGACCAGAAGCGAGAATGGCATTTTAATCCATATCCAAGAAAGCAGCAATTACACTACTGTGAAGGTGAGATAAAAGCTAATGGTGACTTCATTTGATTAGACCGCCTGCCGTGTAGTGGTTTAAATCACTCCTCCCATAATTTCTGTCCTTTTCTTTACAACCCATTAGAGTTCCGACTAATGCTGGGCACTATTCCAATGTCATCTATCTTAACTATTCCCCAGGCATTGGCCAGACTAACAAAGATCTGAATGGTTTGGTTTCTACACACTTTTGTGATGCTTTAGAGTAGAGAACCCTGCCAGGTAGGCCAGCACACAAAGAATGAGTTGCAATCTATTTTTCTGGTAAGAATTTATATCGCTTTTTTCTTACTTTTAAACAAAGCAAACCAAAAATGTAATGTGTCTTTGAAATACAAAAATATTTTTCTCCAACAATTATTTCAAATACTGATATGTATATGTCAATTGACAGGATTAGAATAAGGAAAAACATTTTGAAATAAGGAAAAACATTTTGAAATTATATGATTTCTGGAGCATATATTCAATTCTCTATATAAACTCTGTGAAGTATATTTGGAATTTATTATAATTTTAATTAACCTTTCCAAATAATTTTTAAATAATCTTAAAAATTATACTTCATAAGAACAATGGTTTGATTTATCATTAGGCTTTTACATAATTTGTTTTTTCTTATCTGTAAATAAGATACTAAACTTACATACAGATGAATAATTTCAATAGATATCCATTATTGCATCGGCTCTCAGCTTTCTGAATTTATGAATCTATATTCTGCTTTCTTTCCCACAAATAAGTCATCTCCTAGACCAACAGTTTCTTTAGTTTAGTTGTATTGACTGCCTTCCATTAATATTACTTTGTATCATTCTACTGATAATTTTTTATATAAATTTTAGTAAATTCTTAAGATTACAAATCTAGATTTCCTGAATTATTTTCATCTGTTAGTCAATATTTGATAATTACTTCAGGGATCGTTCACAAAGAAAAAGAGCAATATGTTCAGAAAATTATTAGGTTTAATTCACATATAATACTAAAAATAAAAATAGATGTTCACTTCTAAACTTCAGCCTCTTTCATCCTCAAAATTTTTCTCTGTGCAAGCCAACCATGATTATGTTGCATATAAATATATTTAATAAGTAGCATGAAAACCAACATTTCTTACCTTCTCAAATGATAATTCCTCTAGTCTAGTCATTTCCAACTAGGAAAAATTTTACCCCCAGGGGACATTTGGCAATATCTGGAGATATTTTCAAGTGTCACAGTTAGGAGGTGGGAGAGTACTGCTGGCGTCTAGCGGTAGAGGTCAGGAATGCTGCTAAACAGCAGCACTTCACAACAAAGAGTTATGTGGCCCCAGATATTACTGCCAAGTGGCAGAGACTCTACCCTTATCCCCTACAAGAGAACATCTTCAGGTTTTAACTGTACCTCTATTGAAACAAAGGATCCAGTTCCAGAGTTAATAAAACAACTGTAAAAGAGAACACATAAGCCATTGTATTGTATCATTATTTGGTACTTATAATTTTCCATTGAAAATGGTATTTGAAGTAAACAAAGTAAAAAAGCAAAGAAAGAAACAGGTCTTCATCTTCTATAAGAAACGTATTTTATGTGTTTTGAGAGGCTTTGACATTGAGGTCTGTGTGTTATCTGTTAAGCTGCTTCCAAGTCTTCGTGCCATTTAAATGACATATGAAATATTTCTGTACTAACGTACACTTTAAGCCAAGGAATTTAGTCAAAATATAATGTGGTTGAAAAAAATCAAAGACAAATTTTTTTCTCCACTAAGAAAAAAGCTCAATGTCAGGATCCATTTTTGTCAACATAAATTCTATTTCCAACAGGACAGCAGCATACAACTCCAGATTTTGTTAGATTGGTAGCAATAACTTAATTTTTTTTCCTGAAAAGAAAGTAAGTGCTAATTAATTTTAAAAAATGGATAATACAGACCAAAATGCATAC
Source organism: Macaca thibetana thibetana (assembly GCF_024542745.1). NCBI lineage: Eukaryota > Metazoa > Chordata > Mammalia > Primates > Cercopithecidae > Macaca > Macaca thibetana. The sequence goes on along the minus strand of NC_065582.1, from coordinate 64,149,387 downwards.
TTTTGTCTGAAAATTTTGAAAAGCAGCTTTTCAAAGATTAAGGGGCTTGGTAGGTAAAGAGAATAGGTAAGAAAAAATAACAGCAGTGAATTAAGGATATCTAAACTGAAAGAAAGTGGCTGTTGTAAGCAGGCAAATTATTTGGATGACAGGAATATCAAGTGCTTATACAGACTAGGAAGCTAGTTAGGATGGACTTTTACTTATCAGTTAGCTTATTGGTCACCAAGACGCCAGGGTTTCTTTTTCCTTTTTTTTTTTTTTTTTTTTTTTGGCTCATTTTCTGACCCTTTCTTTAACTCTTTCTTATGGTTTGCATTCTCTCTCTCTCTTTCTCTCTCTCTCATTGTCTTTTCTATCATTTTGTCTCTCTTTCTCTCTCTCTCTCTCTACACACACACACACACACACGCAGACAGAAGATGGGGACATTTTGTGAAAAATGAGCAAGGGTGTTGAGTACATGGGATTGCATGTGGTTAGAAGAGAGACAGGGTGTCAGTGTCAGGTATGGGCAGCAGTAGCAATGAGAGGAGAGAGAAGAATATGTAGAATCAATTGGGTCTATTCAGAAAAAAAAAATTAAGAAGAGAAAGTTTTAGAGAGAAAGGCAAAAGGAAATCATACTTGTTTAAAACTTTGTAGACCAATATTTAACTCATTTCACAAATCTCTCTTCATTCATGCCATACCTTATAGCTCCATATTTGATGTTCTGTAATAACAGTAATGTGATGGACTTTATTTCTACTCTAAACCAGTTCTTTTGTTTTGTGTTTGTCTGTTTGTTTAAGTGGGCAACACAGGTGGTACAGAATAATTGGAATAAGGAATTCAAAGCTCTATAGATTCAAGTTAAATAAATGAACAAATAAATGCCATTATGAGTCGCATAATGACAGGAATACATTTCAATAAATGCATTGTTAGGTGATTTCATTCTTGTGCAAACGTCATAGAGTGAACTTACTCAAATCTAGATGGTACAGCCTACTATACACCTAGGCTATATGGAATAGTCTATTGCTCCTGTGATACAAACCTATATGGCATGTTTACTGTAATAAATACTGTAGGCAATTGTAACACAGTGGAAAGTATTTGTGTATATAATCATATCCAAACATAGAAAAGGTACAGTAAAAGGTTACATAGAAGATTTTTTTGTGGGGAATTGGGGACAGCCTGGGCAACAGAGCAAGACCCTGGCATGATCTCAGCTCACTGCAGCCTCCACCTCCTGGGCTCAATTTATCCTCCCAGCACAACCTCCCAAGTAGATGGGACTACAGGCGTGTGCCACCATGCCCGGCTAATTTTTGTATTTTTTGTAGGGATAAGTTTTCTCGTGTTGCCCAAATGGCACTTATTGTGAATGAAGCTTATCGGACTGAAAGTTGCTCTGAGTCAGTGAGTCATTAAGCAAGTGGTGGGTCAATGTGAAGGCCTAAGACATTATTATACACTTCTGCAGACTTTATAAACACTGTACACTTAGGTTACACTAAATTTATCAAAAATATTTTTCTTCAATAATAAATTAACGTTAGCTTACTGTAACTCTTTTCGTTTATAAACTTCTAAATTTTTTAACTTTTTTCTCTTTCGTAGTAACAATTAAAACACAAATACATTGTACAGCTGTACAAAAATATTTTCTTTCCTTATACCCTTATTCTGTAAGCTTTTTTTCTATTTCAAACTTTATTTCATTTTATTTTTACTTTTAAACTTTTGCATTAGTAACTAAGAAACACACAAAAAAATACACATTAGCCTCGGCCTACACAGGGTCAGTATCATCAATATCACTGTCTTCCACCTCCACATCTTGTCCCAGTGGAAGGTCTCCAGGGACAATAACACACATGGAACTGTCATCTCCTATGATAACAATGCCTTCTTCTGGAATCCTATCTAAAGGACCTGGATGATGCTGGTTTACAACTATTTTTTATATCATTAGAAGCAGTACCCTCTAAAATAATGATAAAAAAAATTTAGTGTAGTAAATGCATAAACCACTAATATAGTCATTTATTATCATTATCAAGTATTGTGTATTATACATAATTGCATGTGATATACTTTTATACAACTGGCAGCACAGTAGGCTTGCTTACACCTGTATCCCCACAATAAGTAATTTGTTGTGCTATGACATTACAATGGCTCTTGGGTCACTAGGCGATAATAATTTTTCAGCTCCTGTGGTTCATCATTGACTGTTTATGAATAAATAAAATGAAGCAAAGATTAGCATGACGTTTTAAAAGTGAGGAATTATATAAGTGTTAAGTACAGTACTGCCAGGGAGAAGGAAAACATTAAGAATGTTATAATGGGAACTTATATTCTTATCCACCCCAATTTGTGATATATTCCAAGTTCTCTCTCATCAAAAATTATTGAATAAAAGGATGACATGATGAAATCAATTAGGAAGAAAGAGCTGGGAGGAGGCTTTTCCTATTTTTTTTTCAAAAAGGACTCTAGCTATAACCAAAGCTAGTTTTTACTCTGTGTTGCTGTTTTTACTCTGTGTCATGAGATGTTGCCCATTTGATGAAATGTTATTGTCATTTAGCTAGAATTTTCTGTGTTTTTTTTTTTTTTTAGTTTGGTTCTGAAATATATTATTATCTGGAAAAATTGCTTTAATAAAATATTACTATATGAATAACATATGTAAATGTGTTAGACGTCTTTTCCATAAAGTACAAATGAACTGATTTTTAGTTTTACCAGATGTGTTTGTTGCATGTAGAAATAGCATTTGATCTGAGTGACAAAATAAACTGATCCATCTTTTCATTCCCGTTATTTGAAGAACAGTGCCACTGCATTCCCCTGCCAACACACCAGCTCTGTCTGGCAGTGGTAACGGGATATGCTCCCTGAACCAAATGTTCATCTTGCCTCATAAATTATCTCATTTTCTAAAATGGTCTGCTCAGGATACTGGAAACTCAGTAGCTGGAAACTGGAGCGGGAGCACCCTGTTACCCAATGTTCTCCTGGACAAAATAAAATAAACCAAATATCCCTTAGATAAATTGTAAAAGACAGCCAAAGTGAAGGCTTGCCCAGACACCTCATTAAGGCTTCACTCTTTGTTCATCATAGTTTTTGATCTCAATAAACGATATAAACAATAGGCATCATTTTTTCCTAAAATTTGTGTGTAAAAGATGAGAGGTAAAACAATTGTTTTCATCTTTATTTTTCAACTATGCTTCCTTTTTAGCTGAGCATTGCTTTTTCTTTTTGCAAGTGGTTTTCACAATTTTTTAGTACTGTGGGCCTTTTACTAAACAAATCAGCATAACACACTCCAATGGCAGGTTGTCACTGGAATACAAATAATTTAAAAAGGTATAATTTAGTTATCTTAAAATGGGCATTTGCCCCTTTATTATTTCAATTGTGTTCTGGAAGATAATTCATTGTGTTTTGAGAAATTAGGTATACATACAAGAATACTTTGAAAACCATTGAAACTATTAAATATAAAAGTGTATGTTGACTAAAATTGTAAGGACAAGGTGTGTAAGTACATTCTAATACAACCAGATTCTTCAGCTCTTCTATCTGCTGTAGATTGGTCAAAAATTTAAGTTTAGTTTTATTAATGATTTTGATTTAAGCATACCATATTTTAATTGCATATTATTTATGATATGTTTTACAGATTAAGAATGGCAAAGTACATTTTACATCTGATGCAGGAATCGCTGGGAAAGTGGAGAGAAATATTCCTGAAGTGTATGTTGCAGACGGCCACTGGCATACTTTTCTAATTGGGAAAAATGGAACAGCCACAGTATTGTCTGTCGACAGAATATATAACAGAGATATTATCCACCCTACTCAGGACTTCGGTGGCCTTGATGTGCTTACTATATCACTTGGAGGAATTCCACCCAATCAAGCACATCGAGACGCCCAAACAGGTAAATGCTTATGTTAAGTAGAGTCACAAGGGAAGTAAAATTGTTCTTCAAAAAGTAATTGTTTTTTTCTTGTGGCATGAGTAGCTGAAATCTACATATTTAGCATGAATCTCATATACAGTACAATTTCATTCAATAAAATTTATGCTTAAAAAAGTAGTTTGATGTCTGATAATATCAATTATAAATATCCTAAGAATGTCATAACTATCTTCAGAAAGTTTGTAATAAACTATTAGCCACCACTTTCTCTAGCAGCTTGCATATTTCTTACCAAGGTTGTAATTCAGTCCATAGTGTGTTGATGCTTTGCTTGTCCACCAAGCATTTTGTATACATTTGTTCATTTATTTATTCATTCACAGCCACTCTCTTCATAGACCATTAATGGAGACAAACATTAATCAGATTCTTACACAAGTAACTGCATTATTCTAATGTGTGATAAATAATACAAATGAAGAATGTAGAATTCTAAAATACAGTGAAAAAACAGAAAGGAAAGGAAGGGGAATTTTGCTGTGGCATTGACATTTATACATAAATCTGAGTGATAAGGAGGAGGATAGAAGTGTATGAAAGGTTAATTTATGTTGACAGGAATTTTTTTAAAGAAATAGTTTAAGTCAAAGTTATAGAACACAGCACACTGGGGGTGAATGTCATAGGTAAATGATGAAGTTGGAGAATGAAGCAACTTCCTAACTATGTTGCAGTTTTGTTCTTATCTACAGAGCAATGAGAAGTTATTGAAAACTTTAATCACAGTAGGATCAAGTTAGATATGCAATAATATTACAGATCATTCAGGCTACAACATGGAGAATGAATTGGAGGAAGGCACGAGTGGATCTATAGAAATGAGGTGGGATCTGGGCAAGATGTCTTGTGAGCTCCTACTAGTGTGGTGACTGAGGAGTTAGAAAGAAATGGATAAGCAAGAAGTACTCTGGGAACTATAATCAACCAAACTGTTAGTGATTATGGTAAAATTCAAGGAGGTTTCTACCTCTCAACTCAAAGAAGAGTAGGTCAGCAAGAGAGGAAACTGCAGAACCCTGTGAAAGCAGCATATCTCTGAGAAATATTAGATTTGGTTTGGGACATTTTGGGTTTGAAACATCTTTGAGAAAATCCTTTGGATGGATGGGCTGGAAATCAGAAATAGACTTTAGCTGGAAATATGTATTTAAGAGTGGTCAGTGTCAAGCAGGTAACTTAAGTACTGGACATGGATGTGATCATCTAACATGAGGGTGTAGAGTGAAAAGAAAGCCTGGGACCTCATCTTGATTAACCCTAAGAGTTACTGGTTATAGATAGAGGAGAATAAGTCAGGAAAGGAGACAAAGTAATAGGAAGAAAATCAGGAATATAGGAACAAAAGGAAAAGATGTCACAAAAGTACATGGTAAAACATATCAAGAATGAGAATGTCACTATGGTAGAACGATGCATTAAATAAGAGGAAAAAATGCATGTGAGAGTAATAGATTTAAGGCATAAAAGTTAAAGTCCAGGTCCTAAGTCTTTCGTATATGTTGATTATAGAATGTTGTGAGAAAACAAGCCAATGGAAATTATGCTTTTTTGGTAGAGTCAAAATAGATTGTTGGGCCATGAGATAGGAATATCAGCAGTGCTAGCACACTCAAGTGTAATGAAGTGTTTCTTAACTTTGTATTTTATCTTTATCATTCCCCTAAGGAGACACTTAATATAGTCTAAACTTTGCCATCCCCAAGTCATAAAATGTTACCACCAGAGTTATGTTTTTATCTTCCCTTTCGAGGCCCACAGACCATTGTAATAGCTAAGATTTTTTTCTTTTGTTCCCCAAGAACCTATGTTCCACACCTTTGGTGCATTATCACCTTCAATGGGAATGCATGATTTAGTAGTTGAAATCATTGGCCTATTTCATGTTCTTTACAAGTTTTAAAACATACATTTTATTTGTATGTATGCAATTTTTGGTATATGGAATGTCAGACGGAAGGGAATTGATAAATAAATGAGTAAGTAAAAGAAAATTCAGCCTGCCCAAGTCATTCATAAATCTTCAGAATGAGTGAGATTCAAGCAATCTGCCCCATGTTTGGTCACGGTAATCTTACGTCCCTTGCTAATGTATATTATAAGATGCACAGCTTAATTACCTTTCAGCTGGACGATGACTGAGACTGAGGTTCTGTATTCATATGAGGTGATTGTGGAGCTTCTCTTTACAAGATGTCAGCAGCGTATTATAAGCTTTTTTTTTTTTTTTTTTTTTTTTTTCTGTAAAAAGCCTTACTGCTGCTTCTTCTCCCAGCAGGTTTTGATGGCTGCATTGCTTCTATGTGGTATGGTGGAGAAAGTCTTCCTTTCAGCGGGAAGCATAGCTTGGCCTCCATCTCAAAAACAGATCCCTCGGTGAAGATTGGCTGCCGTGGCCCGAACATTTGTGCCAGCAACCCCTGCTGGGGTGATTTGCTGTGCATTAATCAGTGGTATGCCTACAGGTGTGTCCCTCCTGGAGACTGTGCCTCCCACCCGTGCCAGAATGGTGGCAGCTGTGAGCCAGGCCTGCACTCTGGCTTCACCTGTAGCTGCCCAGACTCGCACACAGGAAGGACCTGTGAGATGGTGGTGGCCTGTCTTGGCGTCCTCTGTCCTCAGGGGAAGGTGTGCAAAGCTGGAAGTCCTGCAGGGCATGTCTGTGTTCTGAGTCAGGGCCCTGAAGAGATCTCCCTGCCTTTGTGGGCTGTGCCTGCCATCGTGGGCAGCTGCGCAACCGTCTTGGCCCTCCTGGTCCTGAGCCTTATCCTGTGTAACCAGTGCAGGGGGAAGAAGGCCAAAAATCCCAAAGAGGAGAAGAAACCGAAGGAGAAGAAGAAAAAGGGAAGTGAGAATGTTGCTTTTGATGACCCCGACAATATCCCTCCCTACGGGGATGACATGACTGTGAGGAAGCAGCCTGAAGGAAACCCAAAACCAGATATCATTGAAAGGGAAAACCCCTACCTTATCTATGATGAAACTGATATTCCTCACAACTCAGAAACCATCCCCAGTGCCCCTTTGGCATCTCCAGAGCAGGAGATAGAGCACTATGACATTGACAATGCCAGCAGCATCGCCCCTTCGGATGCTGACATCATCCAACACTACAAGCAGTTCCGCAGCCACACACCAAAATTTTCAATCCAGAGGCACAGTCCTCTAGGTTTTGCAAGGCAATCCCCCATGCCCTTAGGAGCAAGCAGTTTGACTTACCAGCCTTCATATGGTCAAGGTTTGAGAACCAGCTCCCTAAGCCACTCAGCATGCCCAACTCCCAACCCTCTGTCTCGACACAGTCCAGCCCCTTTCTCCAAATCTTCTACATTCTATAGAAACAGCCCAGCAAGGGAATTGCATCTTCCCATAAGGGATGGTAATACTTTGGAAATGCATGGTGACACCTGCCAACCTGGCATTTTCAACTATGCCACAAGGCTGGGAAGGAGAAGCAAGAGTCCTCAGGCCATGGCATCACATGGTTCTAGACCAGGGAGTCGCCTAAAGCAGCCAATTGGGCAGATTCCTCTGGAATCTTCTCCTCCAGTTGGACTCTCTATTGAGGAAGTGGAGAGGCTCAACACACCTCGCCCTAGAAACCCAAGTATCTGCAGTGCAGACCATGGGAGGTCTTCTTCAGAGGAGGACTGCAGAAGGCCACTGTCTAGAACAAGGAATCCAGCCGATGGCATTCCAGCTCCAGAATCCTCTTCTGATAGTGACTCCCATGAATCTTTCACTTGCTCAGAAATGGAATATGACAGGGAGAAGCCAATGGTATATACTTCCAGGATGCCCAAATTATCTCAAGTCAATGAATCTGATGCAGATGATGAAGATAATTACGGAGCAAGACTTAAGCCTCGAAGGTACCACGGCCGCAGGGCCGAGGGAGGACCTGTGGGCCCCCAGGCAGCGGCACCAGGCGCTGCTGACAACACACTGCCCATAAAGCTAGGGCAGCAAGCAGGGACTTTCAACTGGGACAACCTTTTGAACTGGGGCCCTGGCTTTGGCCATTATGTAGATGTTTTTAAAGATTTGGCATCTCTTCCAGAAAAAGCAGCAGCAAATGAAGAAGGCAAAGCTGGGACAACCAAGCCAGTCCCCAAAGATGGGGAAGCAGAACAGTATGTGTGAAGTTTATGTACTGGCACTATAAAAATACAAAAACAAGAAATGCTCAAACCATTGTAAACTTGCCGACTAGGTTGGGTCACATTTGAAAAACAGGCCAGTACGGACTATTGGTGGAGGGAAAACGTTAAAAATAATAACCACAATGCTGCTGAAACAGACTCACAACAACTCTTAATTTAAACATGTGTGGTTGAATTTATTTCCCTGCATGCATTGTGTTTTGTAACTAGTTATGTGGCATGCAGCATTTGGAAAATTTTTCTTATTTACCGGTGTTTGATTTGTGATTTTTAAAAATTGATACCTTTACCATTGCAGAAAAGAACTTGTGCTTTCCCAGTGGCGTATGTGTATTGTTTCCATTGTATTATTATAATTATGTTTTACATTGCAAGATTCTTGATGTTAAACCAATCCTTGTAAAGTGTAGAAAGGAACCCTCCTATCGTGGAATGAAAGATTAAGTATATTAACACTTTTCAGAATGATAGTTTCCGTATTTGATGTTGCTCAGAAATGTCTGAGTATTTGAGTAAGTTTTACATGACAGTGGGTACTAAAATTAAGTGATTTTGTTCAGCACTTTAATGCTTTCTTATAGAATTGTCTAAAACTCCTGGATCCTTGAGCAAGTGATTATGGTCTCCTGACTTTCATGAGGCTTCCATTAGGAACAGAATGATTGTCCCCAGAACACTGCCACCTTGCTATGCGAATGATGTTCTCAGCAGCACTTAGGACACTCTTAAACGTTATTTATTGAAAAAAATTTTCTATGCTTTTAATATTTTAAAGAATTGACCTAAGGAAAGCCTATGATTGGACTTATTTTCCAACCAGATAACATTTACTCTAAGTACCCAGTTTTTATAATTTATATGAAATGAGATTTCAACACTTACTTTCTGTCATTTTGTAGATCATTTTTTTTAATACTGTGTAAAAACTTTTTTTACACCTAAACTGTGTTTTTGATACTGATATTTTCCTATGCTGAATAGTTTTCTTACTTTCAGGGAAGGTAAGAAAATACTTTTTTTATATTTGTTACTTATGTAACATTCATATTTTTCACATTTTGATATTTGTAACATACTGTATGCTTTCTACTTGTAAATGTCAACAATAGAATTAAAATATTTATTTAAAATATTTTGTATTCATAGTGTAATATTAATTTTTATCTTTCTATATTCTTTGTATGCCCAGTTGAGAATAGTCTCTACTTGTCAATAGGGTATGGCTACTTGAACTGTATATGAGCAACATCATTTTCTTTTTAAAAAATGTGAATATGGATCATTGCCAGAACAGGTATTTCAAAGTCACTTTAGTGCATTCCTACATGTCAGAGTTCTTAGGTTTCCCTAGAGTATAATGAGTCTAGACTAGGTTGATCTTAGGGGACTGACTTTGTTATGAAACTGTTTTAAGCATTCTGGCAATAAATGTTTGGAAATTCCCAGTAGAATGTGTTTACTGAAGACCAGCTTTAGATCAGTCTTATAGCCGTAGAAGCAGCAATGAATTAAAGCTAATTATGGAAAAATGTCTGGGTCTGATTTTCTCCAAGGACCCAGCCCAAAATTCTCTAAGTCCAAGGGTGGGTAGAAAGAATGATAGCGAAAGCTCCACTCTACATATGTGTCTTTAATTTATTGATTACTCTGCTGCATAATTCTAAAGAAACTGTACATGCTGTCTTAGCCAAGACAAACCTCTGTTTTCAGGAGTCAGAGTTACATCTTAAATAACAGGATTTTTAAAAATTACCTCACAATCTCAGAACATATTTAATTAAATATCAGCCCCAAACCTAATATTCATTGAGAATACTCTGCTTTAATACTGACTGTACCATATTGAATAGGAATTTTAACAATATGTATATTAACACCCACACATTGAGGTATATGCCAGAATTATTTTGTTATTTAATAATGTTGACATTATTATTTTTTGGTTTCAGATTAGGAAGTATAATGTGAATTTAATCTAAATCATGATATTCCTTTAGGTTGAAACACTGAATGTAAGATAATGATTGGATCTTCTCTTTTTTTGTCACCTGTGATGAGCCAACATGTTTTAGTATTTCTCTATGAATTTTATAAGTTTATTCTCCAAATATGGAAACATGTTCATTGCTTTGTGTAACTCAAAACAGAATACAGTTTAAAAAAAACTCTGAAGCATCTCAATGTCCTCAAGAATATAAACTCTATAATTTAGAACAGAGCTAAGTGTAAGATGATAAACATGATTATAGCTAAGAGTAAAGGGGGAGGAACTTGGCGCCAAGCTTACTCTTATTCTCTAAGAATTCTTTGTGAGATAGAGAATTACTATTCCCTTGACTAATCAATCCCAGTTTAGGAACATGATAGGATTCTCATAGGACAATTTCTAGTCATTGGTTCTTCTTGGAAATCTGTTCTACTGAAGCAAGGCCAATATTTATATTAAAATAAATCAGAAATCTATGAAACGAAAGTCTCATTTTAAAATGGACAGTAGGCCGGGCACGGTGGCTCAAGCCTGTAATCCCAGCACTTTGGGAGGCCGAGACGGGCGGATCACGAGGTCAGGAGATCGAGACCATCCTGGCTAACACGGTGAAACCCCGTCTCTACTAAAAAATACAAAAACTAGCCGGGCGAGGTGGCGGGTGCCTGTAGTCCCAGCTACTTGGGAGGCTGAGGCAGGAGAATGGCGTAAACCGGGGAGGTGGAGCTTGCAGTGAGCTGAGATCCGGCCACTGCACTCCAGCCTGGGCGACAGAGCAAGACTCTGTCTCAACAAAAAAAAAAAAAAAAAAAAAAAAAAAAAAAAAAAAGGACAGTAATATTTAATTTATCTAAATATTGAAGTGACATATGGTGTACTATGAGGAAGAGGGATTATAGGCAAATTAACAGATTTGCAATCCCCACAAATGAATAATGGTAGTTACTTGCACGTTCACACATAAAATTATGACCTGAGAATTTTAATCCATCCCCTGTCAAGTTTTATTGGATATCCTGGAATACAGTTGCTCTACTCTGTAGAGGCCAGAGCAACTCCATTTTGGATGCTCATCTCCCATGTTGGCTTCTGATTAACCCCGGTTCTGGGAATGCCTATAATATTTCCAGTTTATCTATAATTCCTTGTGTAAGAGCTTGTACTAACTGTAAATCCTGACCTTAGGCAGATTCACATAGCAGTCTTGCATTTCCATGAGGGGTCAACTTCAATTGTCCTACATGTTTCTTTACTATGATATATAATGCCCGGACTGGGGGTTAATGGTGCAGAGATCCGCCATTTTGTCTCTCCACTGCCTGAGGCACAAGCACGGCTTCTGTTCATAAGTCCCCACTGAATGATTCTTTCTGAGCAACTGGATATGTCAGATTCTTTCTTCAGCCTCTCAGATTTTGAGGGTAGGGTTGCATAGACTGACTCACTGTAGAACAGACTTCTTTAGGCTTTTCTGCATCTGTGTTGTGGGGAAAATATTACTTTCTTTCAGGTGCATATTGAAAATACCCTTGCAGTTATGCTGTCATAACTGCATGTGATCACCCATGTGAACAAGGTGTGGCAGCATGACACAGGACTACTTTGCTTACTGAGTTCTATTACTGAGTTCTAAGGAGTACATTATTGTTGCTTTCAATGTCATCTCTAGAATTTTCTAAATTAGTTGATATTATCAATAGCTTAAGATCAATTAAAATCACTTTAAGAAAATGGAAGCTGTTCTGCCAGTGGATAGCCTTTTTTTTTTCTTATCAAACTTGCTTTCACTTTACTCTAAAAAGAAAAAAAAAAAAAAAAATGAAAAGAAAATGGAGCAGCAGAAGTTCCTGGAGTGCCACTCCCCATTGCATGTTGCTAACAAAATACTTACCAATACCAAGGCCGATGAGAAATAGAACTGGCTTACACTATTGAAAGTCATGTCCTGTATAGATATGTTATTTATAAGTGAAATAGAATATATCGCCAAGTGACTATTACTTCCAGGCATTCCATCTCAGAACAAATCACTATTGTCAAGCAAATGCATTTTTATTTTACTAAAATTTATTATTATGGTAAAAGACAACTGTGAAAAGTGAAAATATTTTTTAAATTGTAGATAAATACAGCAATGCAATTATTCTTTTCCTATGCTATGTCATAGATGCCATTTTAAAGGATTAACATTTCAAAATGACTGAAATTACCTTCACTTAGGAAAATAAACCTAGAAATAAAATACACTTTACACATTATTAGGCCATTCAGTGTGAAGTAAAACTTTAAAGACTTTGATTAATCTAGTATATGTCCCTTAAAATATTTTAAATGAAATGCCATATTATTAATAATTTACATGTCTATTACTACTGAGCCAGCCAGCAGTTTTATGGCTTTTTCAGTCCAAGTGTTATATGTCAGTGTTACACATGAATTCTACATTTTTTAATTTATTCTTAATGAGGGAAAAGAAAGTAGGATCTAATAAATTTGGGTGCATACAGTTTTGGTACCTACAAATACATATCAAAGATTGAATCCTAAGAAAACCTATGCATCTCTGATAATCATTGCAAATAAATATATTCTGACCTAAAGGCCGTGAAGTAAAATAATCTTTTTTTTTTTTTTTTTTTTTTTTTGAGACAGAGTCTTGCTGTGTCACCCATGTTGGAGTGCAGTGGCGCGATCTTGGCTCACTGAGAGCCTGCCTCCTGGGTTCACGCCATTTCCCTGCCTCAGCCTCCAAGTACCTGGGATTACAGGTGCCCACCACCACGCCCAGCTAATGTTTTTTGTAGTTTTAGTAGAGATGGGTTTTCACCTTGTTAGCCAGGATGGTCTTGATCTCCTGACCTCGTGATGCACCCACCTTGGCCTCCCAAAGTGCTGGGATTAATTACAGGTGTGAGCCACCGCCCCTGGCCATGAAATAGAATAATCTTTAACAGAGAAATATATTAAAATACAAAGAAATTTAGTGTCTTGGATTAAATTTGATCACAGACATAATTCATGCCCTTTACACGTCAAGTACTCCTCTAGGTCATGGAATAAAGTAGTGAAAAACAGGCATAACACTTGTATTAATGGAATTTACATTCTAGTAGAGGAGATAAATAAATATAGTACTAATTATGTAGTGTAATATCTAGTGGAGGCAAGTGCTAGCAAGCCAACTAAAACAGGCTAAGGGTAAGAGGTTGACTTGAGAATGTGTATGCTAGTTTGAATCAGATAATCAGAAAGACCTTTCTGGGGAGGAAACATTTGAGCAGAGAGCTGAATGAGGCAGGTGAGTGAGCCCTGGACATATGTGTGACACTTTCTTAGGCAGAGAGAGTGACATGGAGAAGCTTAGATTTGAACAGTTCATGTTAGAGAAACAGCAAGAGAATCAATTAGGCTACATAGTTGTCAACATATTAGCAAAGACTGCCCCACAAAAAGCTTAAGGATAAATGTATGTAAAGAATATTTCAAAACTGGCCTAGAAACAGAATTACTGTTGAAGTAACTCTCCCAATGCAAAGTAAATCCTAAGAAGGTGGACATGCATTCATTTTGCCCTGATGGTTAAGATCCATGTATAATCAAGGCAACTAAGGGTTGCCCATATAGCTGTTAATGAGGTTATTTTGTTGTTGCTGTTTATCATGAGTATAGTTACCTAAATCTTTGCATCACTAATGCACTTTTCAAAGTATGCTAGAATTTCAGTAAGTATCCATGTGAAGTGTACTGAAATAGAATTAATATATAAATACATATTTTTGGCATTGACCATGAAAAGGCTTGGGGAAGTCTTTTTATTCACTGTATAATGTGTATATGTTTAACCCATAGTTGTGTCATGATTCACACAATTCTGAAAATGTGTAATTGACATCTATATATAATATAAAGACTTCATATTTATGAAAGGAATATGTCGAATTAATGACAGATTCATCAAATCCTCATATAGTGTATGATATATTCAAAATAGACATATTTGTGAGAGACTCTCCATATCTGTTGAAATGGAAAGACCCACAGAACGTTTTAAAACACACTGCCTAAAGGCAGATGATTTTCAGGTGGTCTATTTGAATACTTCTGACTTTATTAGCTTATGAATCAGTTTGCCAAACTCCCAAATCAGGTTGCAAAATACAAAATACAGTCATCATGGTATTCTGGCAAAAAGTTGGGATTTCAATCTATGTACCATTCTAGCCCAAATAAAATTACCTACAATGTACAAAGTTCTTTGGCAATGTCACTGAGTTCCCCATTTCAAATTGAAAACATGTTTCATGTGGTACAAATGCTGATCAAAATAAGATTCTGTTTTGCCAGAGCAGTCTTCTCACTCAAACCATCCTTCCCCTACTCTGTTTGCACAGTTCTGGGCCAGAATGTTGCTGAAAACATTTGTTGATCCTTGATTTTTAAGTAAAAAATTAAAACACTCTAAGAAAATACCCTTTTAGAGAATGGTATGATTGAGACAAAGAGCAGCATAACCTATGCCAAAAATGTGTAAATTCTTTTATAGCTATGAGTCTGAGAAAACAGAAAGATACCATATAATGAATCTGGAGTAATGCTACGCAGAATGTCAGATGACTCTTTATGGAAAACTGATGAATTTGAGAAATGACTTTGGATAAAAAAAGTGAAAAGAGAATTGTCCTGTTTTCCTTTGGCAGAATCATCATCAAGAAACTTCGATTGACATCCTATACTATTTAACAGAAAATTATGTCTTAAAAATATGTTATCTAATCCAGGCAAAAAGCCTACTGTAGCACATGATGCAAAGACTGATACATAGATCATGGGAGTGAACCTAAAAAATATTTTTTTTTCTTTTAAGCTTTATCGACAGCAAGCATTAGATAGTGTTCTAAGAAAGAAGATGGTTTTGCTTTTCATTATTATAGGACAGAATAGGTTGGTATATTGTTATTTGAAATTATCTTATGCAGCTTCAGATCAAGGACAGAATAAGCCCAAGAAATGCTCAATAGATTTTAAAGCACAATTATTTATGATTCATAGTTTTCTATTCTAATTAGAGTACAATTCCTGGCTACTAAACATTTAATAGTCACTTTTAAACAGATACTTGTTGAACATTACATGATAAAAAAAAAAAACCTTATGAGTTAGCCTGTAAGTCTTGGTATTGCATCCACTTTTTAAATTTGCTCAACACCGGAGCTTTGTGCCAAGCACCACAGAGATTTAGATAAGTGAGAGATGACTCTTGCCTTCAAGAAGTTTGCAGTTTTTGGTGACTAGACTTTCCCTTTTCCAAAGTACTTTAAGATTTGCATAGCTCTGTCTTCAAAGAATTATTTAAATTTGTCTGAGGTATTCATATGAATGTGTGCTCCACATGCAGTCTTCTGAACAATCAATTACTTCCCAAGCTTTGGTAATCTACTAAATTTTCAAAAGAAATGAAATAATAGGTTTAGTGTGATTTAAAGAACATTTTGGGCATTTTACTAATATTTTTCTGCAGTTCCTGCATTGTATAATTATGTAAGGCAATTAAAATTTTTGTATTTAAAGCTATTACCATGAACTGACTACCATCAGGTTTGTTCAACCATGTACTCCTTACTTTGAAGCTGGTTCAATTGGTTTTGGAAATACACTTTTTCACAAAATTGGTGTCATCTCTAGTAAAAAGAGTATGAGGTTATCCAGATTGATCATGTTCTGCTGAGTTTGCAGTAATAGAGCTGAAGCTTAGTTTGGGTAAAATTACTGAATAATTACTTCTGACAGTTGTCTAGCTATCCTCAGAGTTCCTTTGCCTTCCAATTTCATTGCTTTTAATTTTCCACTTTAATTTCCTAGCCCTCATTCAAATTCTTATAGGACTCATTTGTGACTATATTTTGTGGAAAGGAGACATTCGAAACTCTGAAGGGGAAAAAAAAAGACACAACAAAATGACATGTTTTTCTGATATTTTTGTTTTTCTAACCATATATTTTTCTGATTATTCTGCTGAAACTGAATAAAATATCTCTATGTGTCCGAGTTTTGTTGTAAATTTCCTCTATAATATTCAACATAATTTCATATTACATCTTAAGACTTTCATTTAAGCAAATTGCACAACTCCTATAAGGTGCTGCATTGAGGCCAGGTGCAGTGGCTCATGCCTGTAATCCCAGCACTTTGGGAGACTGAGGCAGGCGGATCACCTGAGGTCAGGAGTTCGAGACCAGCCTGGCTAACATGGTGAAACCCTGTTTGTACTAAAAATACAAAAAATTGGACAGTCATGGTGGCACGCATCTGTAATCCCAGCTACTCAGGAGGCTGATGCAGGAGAATCGCTTGAACCCGGGAGGTGGAGGTTGCAGTAAGCCGAGATTGCACCATCATACTCTAGCCTGGGCAACAAGAGCAAAACTCCATCTCAAAAACAAACAAACAAACAAACAAATGAAAGGTGCTGCATTGAGCAGTTGGCAAAAATACTTTATGGACTCCATAATTATCACGAGATAATTGGAAATAGAATCTTATGTTATCATAATATACATATTATTATCATCACTAATGTCTAAACCAAATTAAATGCACATTTAGATATTAAATTCCGCTAAATACATTTTAGAATAGCAATCCATTGTTACATTTTTTGATAGTATTAATCAGATAACTTAGCTTTATTTCATGGTAATACCATCCTTAAATTTTGTTTAATAAGTAGCAAATTCCAATAACAAAGTTAAAAACTGTAATAGTTTTATTAATAACACTGTATAATAAAGACAACACACAAAATAGTGAATGGGGTGTCCATGGCTGCCTGAAGAAAGGAAGCATTTTGCCTGTAATATCAAACATGGAGGACTTCTTGAAAATACTAAAGATTTTGGCTTTCATAACATGTCCTAGTAAAGTTGTTCAACTTTTGGAATAATTGAGAGTTGGGGGGGCAATTTCAGAGACCAGTACCAAAAAAAAAAAAAAAAAAAGAATTTCAAATTTTATTAAGATGAACTCTTTAACATTCTCTTAAAATTATTTTTTTAGAGTATCAGTATTTAGACAAGATTAGTCAATAAAAGAAAATAAAGTTAACAGTATATTTAACAGTTTAGATTCATATCCTATGATGGCAACTATTTGATATCACATATAGACAAATATACACATATAAACACAGCATATGATGACATTATCTTTTAAATCAAAGCTTCTTGAGTATTATTGACAATTTGATGGTATTGAAAGTTGTAAAAATATTCTAATATTCTTAAAACAAAGACAAAATGAATTTGCATTTAGTATACTAATTGTTGTCTTAGTTCCAAAAGGATGCATTGTGATTCTGGGATTTGGCACAAGGGAAGAAAAAGGAGGAAGTTACTGATAAGGATGGTTAAAGAAGTCCCCTCTGCAGAGTGAGTATTGAAGCTGAGATTTAGAAGAGGAGTTGGCCAGGTAGAGAGCTGGGAAAGAGCATCTTTCACAGAGGGAAGGGAATGAGCAAAGCCACCACAGTGAGAAGAGTCACTGTCTTCCAGAAACTAAAAAGGGCCAAGGTGTTTGAAACATGGTGAGCAAATGAGAGAGCAGCTGAAAATGAGGACAGAGGAGAAGTAACGTTTGAATCATACACACAGCATTCAAATGTGATGAGGCATGTGGATCTTATTCTTAACTGTGATGAATGTTCTTTACAAAACAGACCATTGAATCTCAACTACATTTTTAGTTGCTTCAAGTCACATTTAGCAAAAATCTACGCAGATATAAGGTTTGTTAAGAGAGACTTGTGGCATTATACTCACAAAATATGTAACAGGCATAAATCAAGGTTATTTATATATATCTGTTTTGAAGTATGAGCACCAGGAACTCTTACTGCAAGCATCTTTCTTTGATGCACTCAATGAATATTCATGAAGCATTTAATTTGTGTAATCTACAACACTATCAAATTCCTCACCTAAATAAGAAATTAGTATCTAACACTCGGTTTCTATTATAACATTTTATAGATGTGTTAAATTAAAACATACCTATGAAATTATATTTAATTGTCAATTGGCATTTGTAATTTAATTTGTTTCAATAGTTGAAATACATTATCTCTTAACAATTGCAACAGACATGCCAACATGGTAGCTAAAATCTGGACAAATAACTCATACAATTCACTATAAGCTGTTTCTTTGATATGCAATTCTTAGCCATTACTCTTTGAGCCTGTCGTACTACTGTCATTATTATCATTATTTGTGACCCTGCCTTTTGCATTCCGCATCATTACACATTCTTTGGTTCAAAGTGGAGAACTAATGTCTTCCTGCTTCAAGTGAAGTTGTCTTGTCAGCTCTTTATACTTCTCTGCAGTCTAAAGCTGAGCTAATGTTTGATGCTTGCCCTCACTGCTGGCAGCTAACCTGTTTCTTCCCCTCTTATGACAGCTGCCTAACCCTCCCTGTCATCCATTCTCTACGCACATTGAATGCAATGAAATCGTGTCATGATAAACGCAGTTTCATTCCCTGTAGTTTCATAATGAAATCGTCATGGACTATAAGAGAATCTCCCTTGCTTTTTTATTCTTAGACTCCAATAAATTTGTTACCTTTATATTCAGAAACCTAATTGAATCAGAGTAGGTGAGGACTAAAAGCATAAGGAATAATAATCACTAATCTTCACTATTTTTCCTTGTTTGTGTTGCAAATATTGTATGATGGCTGGTGTTAGGCATGGAGAAATATATGAAAATGACATTAATATAAAACAATGTCCAAGTCCTAGGGGCAATCTACAGATTTATAGATAAGATAAACTTCCACTAAAAACCAAAGGATCAATATTCAGCAGTAAGATTTTATTTTTTGAAAGTAAATATTATTCTTCCCAATTCTAGTTATAAATACTGAGAATCAGTCAGTGACTTCCACAAGGCTGGTAAGGGCCAAGGGCAGAATTTAAATTGGGGTTGTGCTAGATATAAAAGCTCATTCTTTTTTTCCATTACTACCTAACACTTGTATATCTCTTCTTCAGCTTTCAAAGAGTTTTCAGGTGAGTTATCTAATTTGAACATTATATCACATCTGTGAAGTTGATCACATAAAAGTAATTAACACATTTTACAGAAAGGAAAACATAAACTAAAAGAGACTTACTCAAAGTCACAAAGTAACAGTGAATAGCTGGTGAAGTTCTTAATGCTTTCCTTTAAATATACCCACTAACCCTACATGCAGGGTTCTTTCCGCTATATCACAATAAAATGTGAAAAAGGTGGAATGCCAAGGTGATATCTTTGATGTTAAACTGCAGGCACTTAAGGGATATTGAGCCAGGAATGATTATACCCAAAATAATGAAATGTTAATCTGACAGTAGTGCATGTTATTGAAAATTAGGAACCAATATTAAAGAAGTTATAAAGAAAATATGACATTGTATGAGTTCGTTCTCATGAGGCTAATAAAGACATACTTGAGACTTGGTAATTTATAAAGGAAAGAGGTTTAATGGACTTACAATTCCACATGGCTAGGGAGGCCTCACAATCATGGCGGAAGATGAGGGAAGGGCAAAGGGACATTCTGGTAGGCAGGAGAGAGCATGTGCAGGGGAACTCCCCTTTATAAAACCATCAGATCTCGTGAGACTTATTCACTATCACGAGAACAATACAGGAAAGACACACCCTCATGATTCAATTACCTCCCACTGGGTCCCCTCCACAACACGTGGGAATTATGGGAGCTACAATTCAAAGTGAGAATTGGGTGAGTACACAACCAAACCATATGAGACATCAGAAAGCAGTGTACAGAGAAAATACTCAGACCATGCTAAGCGTCTTATAAGAATTATTCTACTTAACTCAATTAGTTTAAGTCTCACAATTATAAGAAGTAATAATTTTACTCTATGATTTACATATGAAGAAGTTTTGTTTAAGTCTCACAATTATAAGAAGTAATAATTTTACTCTATGATTTACATATGAAGAAGTTTAGGGTCTTGTTCAAAGTTATATAACAAATGAAGAGTAGAACTGGAATTTAAACTCTGGTCTCTGAGTTCAGTCAACTTTTCTACTAAGTATATCAATAACTTTAAAGCTGTCATGGTTTTCTCTTGCTTACTAGGTCCTTTAACTTTTGCCTACAGTGTATACCATGTTATATCTTTGCTATGTCTCCCCACAGCATGTCTTCTGTATCTGGCTCTTATCCTCCACTTCTCTTTACTTAGAGTGTGGATTCTGAATCAATATGCTTATGTCATTACATTCTATTTGCTATTCCTTCATGGACATAACGATGATGATAATATCTACCTCATAGGATGGTATGGAGATTAACTGGACCGATTTACATGAAGTTCTTAAAACATAATGTGCCTTCCACATAATCAGCTCCATTAGCAATGAGGAGGACGAAGCTGATCATTTTTCTTGAAACATTTAGTAAGCACCTGTAATGATTTTAATCCTGAGGCCAGGAATTCTATTTTCAGACTAGTAGAATCTGATTTGGCCTCCAGTCAAATGAATTGGAAAGTTACCAAACAAATCTTTTAATACCCTTGGTATAACAGTATAAGAACTTTACTCCAGAGAAGAGGCAAATGAATTTGAAAGACCTTTCTGATATCACATGAGTGTCAAAGGCAGTTTATATATAAAGTTCTAAATGGACAAGCTCAGGAATTTATATTTAGAGTATAATATGAGTACCTGAGACATATTGTTCACTGGAATTGAGGTAATGAATTCAAATTTTCAAGTATTTCTATTTGAAAGTATATTCTTTTCAGAAAGGCATTGCATTTGCATTGTTTTACCTTTTTAAAGCTAAGATTTCTCTTATATTGATTATTTTCCCTTGCCATTTGCAGCTAGAAAAGTTGCACTTCAGGCAGAAATGACAAGGCAGTTCAGTTAACACAATGGTTTCTAGAGCAGTCAATTTATTATCTTTATCAGGTGCCAGGTTTATAAAACATCATATGGTCTCTGGGAGAATGATTGCTCCTGTTTAGGGGAATAATGTGCATATATTTTTATTGCTTATCTATTTTCATTGCGAATAATAAAATGCTTAAAAAGGGGTCAGTTTATTACACAGCATAGCTTATTTAGAGAGCTGTATTGTTATAAAATCCTAAACTTTCTTGTGCCCAATATCTGATAATCTAAAAAGTCATCATCTTATACTAACATCAGTGGAAGCTGAAATTTTTTTGATACATGTGTTTTTTGGTTTTGTGTTTTTTTTTGTGGTGGTTTGTTGTGTTTTTTTGTTTTTGATTGTGTTTTTTTTTTCAAGAAGCATTTATCTTCTGTTAATTCTTATAATGATAGTAAAATAGTATACTACAATTCTCCTTTCTCCTTTCATTATTAGATTGCATATGGAATTAATGTGTTTATTTCTTTTATTCTTATTTCCTACTGAGCATAGTTTAGTCCACTGACATTTCAAAATAATTATAACTACACCTGAAAAGCCCACTGACAGGAAAGAAAAAAGAGAACACTTGGTTCAAATGACATTTGAAACACAATATCGAAAACACATTAACAAAAAATGTCAGCGCTTCTACTGTTGAAACTTCTCTTTGTGTGTGTGTGTGTGTGTGTGTGTATGTGTTCTGTGTGGGTGTGTTCTGTGTGTGTATTCTGTGTGTGTTCTGTGTGTGAGGGGAGGGTGTTCTCTGTGTGTGTGTGTGTGTGTGTGTGTGTGTGTGTGTGTGTGTGTGTGTGTGTTGTGTGTGTGGACTCGGGAGGCTGAAGGTGTGCTCTCTTGGCTAGGCTTAGAGTAACCCTCACCTTGAATTTCTGTTTTATTCTCACCTTCCTTTAAAAAGTTCTTTGCCACTACAGTAAGTTGTTCAGTTTTCTGAATTACTGTGTCTTCAATCCTCCCAATGACTGACAGACATAGTTATATAGAATACATGAAAGCACATATGTAGCCAGTAAAGCAAAATACAAATAGAGTTAAGATTAAGTCACAGGTGCCTTATTTTCAGCACTCAATTCTTGCACATGTAGATTCTTTCTTCCAAATCTGTCTGAAGGCTATTTAAATTATTTCTTAGTTGAAAAGACAATAATTTAAGACATCGGCTGGGCGCGGTGGCTCAAGCCTGGAATCCCAGCACTTTGGGAGGCCGAGGCGGGTGGATCACGAGGTCAGGAGATCGAGACTATCCTGGCTAACATGGTGAAACCCCGTCTCTACTAAAAATACAAAAAACTAGCCGGGCGTGGTGGCGGCCCCTGTAGTCTCAGCTACTTGGGAGGCTGAGGCGGGAGAATGGCGTGAACCCAGGAGGCGGAGCTTGCAGTGAGCCGAGATCACGCCACTGCACTCCAGCCTGGGAGACACAGCGAGACTCCGTCTCAAAAAAAAAAAAAAAAAAAAAAAAAAAAAAAAATAATAATAATAATAATAATAATAATTTAAGACATCAAATTAGAATTTGCTTCAAAGTAATACATTATATTTTCCTATTTTGGATTTTTGGTCCCACAATACAAAAGGAAGAATGTATTTTGAAGTGTAATTATTGTATTTTTCTCTCTTTTTGGCTAGGGACTATGGATCATTAGGGTCTAGTATCCTCAAACAAGAAATAAAGCAGATAGAGATAGGATATGATACAGAGATGAAGATTTACTCAAGTATTAAACATTGTTGCACATGACATGTCAGTTAAAACACACATAAATTTTACTCTTCTTCTTCTGAGTTTAAAGACTCAAAAACATTTCCCTCAGGCACTGGGAAGGAGCTCCTGGAGCCATGTCCTAACTTCAGCAATAGCAGGTTGCCAGCCCCAGTTCTCGATTTTGGAGTTTCGTTCCTAGTATTCATTGTGTTGAGTGACAAATTTGCAGGCTCTATGGATGACTTCATAGTTGGAGCAATGTCTTTTTCGTGCTAACATTGCTTTGGTATTTGTATTTAGCAAACAGTGAGATGCTCTTAAAATATTGCCAATGATCTAAAGGAGTCCATCCTAGAATTAAGACGTGGGTTTAATATAAACACTTCTTATTACTACCTATTTATGTGCAATATTGGGGCAACTATTCCATTTCCCCATTTATAAAATTTTCCATTCATTTATACAAAATTAAATATACTTATTTATATAATTTATCCATGTATTTATCAATGTGACTGAAGAAAAAAAATCAGAATAGGAAGTGAACTGACGCTCATTACACTCTTCTAAATGTAGTCATATAAGTATTAGACCAGAGCTGCAAGCAGAGTAATAGTTTAACAAAAACATCTATTCTTACACTCAATCTTATGGAAAGCATTAGAATGATAATGTCAGTTTCTTATGACTTTAAGCCAGATTAAGGGTCATAAATATTTGACAGTATTTTTTCATAACCTACTATAATATTTTCTAATTTTTTTGCCATGTTTACTCAAAATTTTTCTGAACTTCTTATGAAATTTGTTTCAGGATTGGGGGAAACGTTTTATAAATTGGTTTTAGAAAAACGCTTATGGAATTGACCACATTATAATACAAATTTTTGCTATACTTTCTTGCACAAACTATTCCTGTAGGGAAATGTTACTTCTTACCTCACTGACATCAAGTTTGGCCATGTGAATTTCTTTAGCCAGTTAAATGTGTATGGAAGTAATATGTGACACTTCTGAGCAAATATTTTCAGAGCTCCATCATTACTCCATCATTACTTTCTCTTTGCCATCAGAACCACTTTAGTAGAGGCTTCCCCCTTCCAATGGGGTATTGGAATGATGAGGATGTGGAGCAGAGCTGCAATGGGCATGAACATGAGTGACAAAGAAACCTTCCTTGTTTAAAAGCCATTGAGATCTTGGAATGATTTGTTACTATAGCATGCCTATTGTAACCTCATTGTTGCAAATAAGCTAATAAAACAAAGATTTAATTAGCTCTGAATTTCAAGTTTAATAATGTAAGATGTTATTAGAACTGTATCAGAATGGAGATGCTTTGTGGTATCACAATTTTAGAATAATCCTTTATACTCTTTTATTACTTCAGATTATTTCACTAAAATATCTTGACATATAAATTATACAAATATATTGAGATAGAAAGTAATAATTCTACTTTTATCTCCCAATAGATGAGAGCAAGTGAGAATTAATTTATTTGCATTTTTCAGTGGTACAATTAGCCATCTGTTGATTGGCTTATTAATACTCCCATTGAATCCATGAGTTTTTGTTAGGTTTCCTTTGGCAACAATTAAGAAACACCAGTGTGTAGATTCTCCTTCTTCCTGTAATACAATTAAATTTATTGTCTATCATTAAAAAATGTATTATAGCAGAACATATTAAAATATTCAACAGACAGTAATTAGCTGTCTATGTTGCATATGCAGTAATAATGCTTGAGACTACTTCTAAATTTAGTAAGTAAACTCAGGCTAGAGCAACACAAACTGGTTGTCTGAAGATAACAATTAATTCAGACAAACCAAGTGACTGACGGTCCCTTGCAGACTTTTGAGTTTTCTCCTGTTTCTCATATTGCTCAGTTTTATAATCAGTAACAGAATCAAAATTACAGAATTTTCTTTTGGTGAGATATAAATTTCCCCAGTGACTCTCACTGAAAGGCAGAGCAATCAGCAATGCACCAGATAATCTGATAGCAAATATAAATGTGCTATATTTATATAAATATGTATATTTATAAATATATAATTATAAATATATATTATGTATAAATTATATATTATATATTATAAATATAAGTATATATTTATATATAAATATAAGTATATTATATATAAACATAAATCTATAATATATATTTATATAAATTTATATAAATATAAATAAATAGAATATAATTTGTTAGCTAATTTATTGTGTTATTTAAAAAATCAGAGACATTAAGTTATCAAAACTAAAAGACTCAGAACAAAGTTTCCCCAGAAGAGTCACTTCATGATTAATCATTCTGTAACTAGGTTTTTTAAAAGTGTAGTTCTTGGGATAAAAGGCAATTTAATTCTTATGTCAGCTGATCTTTTGATTCTCCTACTTTAATGGCTAATTAATCACCTATTTTATTTCCAAGGCACAGATATAATTTGAGTCTGTTGAAATTTTACAGATTGGGAGCAAACTAGGTAGTTTAAAAATGCATACATATACATTTGGTATAATCTTTGCAGGGTTTGAATTCTAGTATCTTCAACTAACCTGGACTTCTTGTACAGAACTGTAATCTTTTCTGCCTCTAAACAATTGACAAAGGGTAAGAGTTTCCAAGGAGGAAGAAAAGAAAGTTGAAGAAAACCTGACATTTTGCACAACACTGATTGAGAATTGAAAACGAAAACATTTAGAACAGAACTAAAAACCCATTAACTGTACTGGGTCCTAGGGGATATCCATTCCTAGCCTGTTCAGCAGAAGTTTTTCCATTACAATTTTTTGTGGATGAGTACTTTTCTTCAATAGTAGAATAGGTCTTTGTTTTCCTGTGACTCACATTAAGCTATTCAAAGAAAACATTTACTCATTTTCCTTTATCATTACCCTACTTAGTTACAAAAGTCTGGATTTAAGATTTTCTTGTTGCTTGTTTATTTTTGACTTACATTAATTTTCCCTTATCAAGAAATCAATGTAAGTCCCCATGATTTCTTGATAGAATATATCTAAAGACATAGCATTTTGTTTTTAGGTGGGAAGTTTTGGTAAAATTGTTTTCTTTGCAAAACTACATCAAGTAAAAAGAAGTTCTGGAATTTTACATTTCATAGCAGTTTTCCTAAATAATCTAGAGTAAATGATTCCTAGCTTTTACTTTATTAATAAGAAATAGTCTCACTTTAAGAAGTACAAAAGATTTTAAAGCTAGACAAACACAGATTTTTTTGTAAAAACTCAAGTCAATATAAAAGCAATTCTTTCAAGAAATGAAATATTTTTCATACATTATTGTGAAAGAAAAAAACTTACACATTTAAACCAGGCATAATGTGCCTTCACTATATTTATACATCGCTGAAATATATTAAAATGTTGAAATATTTTATTTGAACAAATATAGCCCACATTTTAAAAATAACCAAATGAATCTATAAAATCATAGTTTAAAAAGTAACAACAAATGAAAATTAGATGTCAAGTTATTTTTTTTTTTTAAAAAAAGCAACATCCAAAAGCCTGGCTCTTCCTAATGTTTTGCCCAGAAAAACATCATGTGCATTTTTATATGGTGCTCATATTTGGATATGTTAACACATGTTCTGCAAAATAAGACAAGCTCAAATTCATTACCTTCTTAGTACCTGCCAGCAAGGTTGCTACGAACAATTTTGAATAAAAAAGCAATAAGACAGGCAGTAATATTTTTTGCTGAAACTAATTGAAGAATAGGAAGTGATTGGATCAGATGTAATTAATCTAATTGACTGTTGTAGAAGTAAGTATAAGAGAAGACCCTTGGCACAAGTTGGTCAGTTGGTCAAAAAACGCCCCACTAAGATCAATTTGTAACACCTACAAAAGTATTAAACAATTCCTCCTTGTAATATTGTGTTAGTCTGTTCTCACAGTGCTATGAAAAAGTCCCCAAGATCGGGCAATTTATAAAGAAAAGAGGTTTAACTGACTCACACTTCTGCATGACTGGGAAGGCCTCAGGAAACTTACATTCATGGCAGAAGGGGAATCAAACATGACCTTCTCCAAATGGCAGCTGGAGAGAGAAGTGCTGAGCAAACGGGGGAAAGCCTCTAATAAAACAACCAGATCACATGAGAATTCATTCACTTTCAAGAGAACAGCATGAGGGCAACCACCCCCATGATTCAATTACCTCCCACCAGGTCCCTCTCATGGCATGTGAGGATTATGGAAACTATAATTCAAGATGAGATTCGGGTAGGGACACAGCCAAACCATATCAAATATTTTCCCTCATCAAATGTATATCTGGTTGTATAATAATCACTCAAATCCCCTGAGAGTTCAGCAGTTGGTGATAATATGGTTAGTAGTATCGGTGGGTTGGTCATGTTTGAAGTAATCCATGACTTAATTAGCACTTACCAATAAAGTGAACGATTTATATCCTTTTGCTTTCATCACTTCCTTTCTATATTCCTTCAGTAAAGGGCATTCTGTGTAAAAACAGAGCAAAGAGATAAAGCTGAAAAAAACCTCCAAGAATCATATACTGTGGGTACTTCCTAGTATCTTGCTTATACATTAACAATCCTAAGTAAAACAACAAAAGTCATACTCCTAAACCATTCCCCAAGTAAATACGTTCACCTTCCCGGATTCTAATCTGATCATTCACTATTCAACAAATATTTATTCGGTGCCTCATTTATCCAGAAGACCAGAGTGAAGAAGACCTAGAGACTGTCCTTCACACATCTTCCACTGTGGAGACACAGCAAATCTCTGAGTTATGGAGGAGGTTTGTGTATGCCAGCAAATGAAAGACAGCAATGTGTCTATCTACATTTCCTATTGCTGCTTTAACAGTTTACAATGAATTTAGGGGCTTAAAATGACACTACTTTATTAGTTTACATTTCTGCAGGTCATAAGTCCAAAATCTGTTTTACTGAGCTAAAATCACGGTGTCAGCAGGCCTGCATTCCTTCTGAAGGCTCTAGGGGAGAATCTATCTCCCTGCCTTTTCCAGCTCCTAGAAACCACCTGTAATCCTGGGCTCAAGGCACCTGACTCCATCTCCAAAGTCAGCAGAGATCAAGCCTTCTCTCTGATCTCTGCTTCCATGTTTATATTTCTCTCTGACTCTAATACTCCTCCATCTCTCTTAGAATGCTAAATGTTTTTATATTAGGTCCAACTGGATAATCCAGAATAATTTCCTATATCAAGATCCTTAATCACATCTGCAAAGTCCCTTTCATATGTAAGGTAGTACACTCACAGGTCCCTGGGATTTGGATATGGACTTATTTGGGGACCATTATTCAAACTACTATAATGGCCAGTGATCTGTGATTGAAAAGTGAACAGTGGCAGAGCTTCATGAGTGAGGCAGACATCAGTTCTAACTTGTTCAGGCTCTTGCAGTAAGAGTTGGATTTTTGCCTGGCGCGGTGGCTCAAGCCTGTAATCCTAGCACTTTGGGAGGCCGAGACGGGCGGATCATGAGGTCAGGAGATCCAGACCATTCTGGCTAACCCGGTGAAACCCCGTCTCTGCTAAAAAATACAAAAAACTAGCCGGGCGAGTTGGCGGGCACCTGTAGTCCCAGCTACTGGGGAGGCTGAAGCGGGAGAATGGCGTGAACCCGGGAGGCGGAGCTTGCAGTGAGCTGAGATCCGGGCACTGCACTCCAGCCTGGGTGACAGAGCGAGACTGCGTCTCAAAAAAAAAAAAAAAAAAAAAAAAAAAAGAATTGGATTTTTACTAATGCAATGAAGAATCCTGGAAATGTTTGTTTGTTCTGTTTAAATTTAAGAAAGAGATTTACGTGACCTAACTTTTGATATAATTTATTGTTTTATTAACATTAGATTAGAATGAAGCAAAGGGAAAAAAGGCTTATTTGTTTTCTAGATTTTAATATATTCATTTGGAATGAAAGTGTTTGGAAAGTGAAATAGGCAATGATTAAACTGGTGTTTGGGAGATAAAATATTTTACTAAGTGTACTGTAAAAAGGAGCATTGACTTTTAGCCTCTATACTAGAAAAGTTACTAACTGTGAAGTTTGGGAAATTAAGGTAGTAGTACACGTTAGATTTTTCATGAGTTTAGAGTTCATGATAAACTGAAAATTCATAGGATGCTGCAGACAGTTAATTGAAAAAAATAGTTCCAGCATTATATAGCTAATATAAATTACTCTAAGACACAATAGTCACAGCAGTGGTTCTCGGCCATAATTTGAATTGCCTCTTGAATTTGAATATGATTGTCTCAATTCCTTTACTTAGTTAAATTCTCATAAAATTTTGAAATGCCCATCTAACTCTTCTGCACTTGGTTTTATGATGAAATATAATCATCACAAAAGTTACAGGCTGACAATCCTAAACATCTAGGTCATACATTTTCTTCATGTGATTTATTTAGAAAACATTTTGCCTAAAATTCTGGGATACAGTAAATCCCTGAGATGATTACCAATGTCCTAAATCCAACTACTGAGAAAGAGCACCACTAGGTAGTAGCAATATTTACTGAAAGATCCTGTGCTGCAAACTCAGTGTGATTCCTGCCATTTCAAAGAGCAATGCTCTCCACAGCCGTAACGATTCTCTCACCTTGTAGCCCGCTGCCAGGTGATTTCTCACAGGAGAAGTTATGTTCACTTGTAGGGCAGGGGTTCAGCTCTGATCTATGTTGACTAATTTGAACCATCTGAAGGCTGATTGTTGACCTCTGCTTAAAAGAAAATAAAAACTCAGTGGTTTCAAAACAATTTTACACAACTGAAACTGAGGAAACTGAAAAAAAAAAAAAAAAAAGGCAAGGCATGTTCTACCATAAAACTGTGGATGGTATCATGAATGCCACACATCTGCCCTCTAAAAATTCTTACCAGACTCTTATGGCTTGCAGTGTCTAATTAAACTCGTTAAAGGGCACAGCAATGGAAATTCCTTCGCCTATCTTGATGTACCTGAAGCAGCATTAATGTAGCTACTTAACGCATATGACATAGTTAGATTGGGTATTCAGTCCGAGATGAATGTTCATCCACATTAAAAATCTATATTATGAAATAGCACACGCTTAAAAATAATGCTTAGATATAATGATGCTTCAAAACAATTATAATGTTGGAAGTGTGCTGTGCCTTTCTGGCCACAGTCAACTTTTGTTTGCATTCCAAGTTACCCTCACTGCATTGAATACTCAGACAGGAGAAAGGTTGGGCATGAGCAGAGGCATTTTCAAGTGTGTCAGGACAATTTTCCTTTGGTTGGCTTTTAAGAAAATCAAAGCAATTAATAAGGAGGCCCACTGGAACCGTTTTTTGACACTTTGAAAATTTCACAAATGTTAAGCCCCACAATGCAATTTCTTTTTTCTACCTCTCAAGAAAATTTAAGAATCTCTTACAGAAAGAGGGTGCTTAAGAATATGCAGCTTCTCTGGGTAATCAGTCTTTACCTAGTGATTAAATAGTCTGGCTCCAAACCACCCAGCTCATTGTTTTTTTACCCACAGTGTGAAAGAAAAATCATCTTTGTGCCAACCCCACATCATAAAAAACCCTAACAGTGTGTTGAGTGTGACTTAAAAGCCCATAATGTATTTTTCATGAAGGTAAGGAAAATCCATTAAGGAGATTAATTTGTGTTAGGAGAACCTACCTGTCCACAGCCAAAAATATTTGTTCTGTTAACTGTGGTTTACTGATACACTATGGTAGTGCTGTAGCCTAGTAATGACATTGTTATCTATACCATTATATTTTCTGCATATTGATTGTTTGTGAATTATTAAATAGTTATTTCTTGATGGAAACTGTAGGTTGTAAAACTTTCTTTTTTCCTTTTGGTAATTATTATAGTTAATTGTTTTAAAAAGGCTAATTGAGGCCTAATGATTTATTCAGTAACATTTATGTTATGGAAACCTGCTCTTTCATACCCAGGTAATGTTCATTTGCTGCTGTTCAGAAAGAACTTTCTAGGAAAAAGAAATATACTATCTATCATACATTTTATAATTGATTACCAACATTGTGCATTTAGCCATTTGAAAACCTTGAAGAAAGGGACTTAAATGACTTAAGTTCTATAGTTAAACTTTTTGAAACGATAAGATAGATCTGTTATGTTATAAATAAATAACTTGAGTCACACAAGCTCATTATGGTGAGATGTGATCCAAGAAAGGAAGAAGATCGCACAGTTTTATTCTTACACCACCTCCCAATGATTCAAATCTTCAGTGGTTCTCAGCTTTGCTCATGGCTATTACCTGAAGCACTTAAAAAATACAGATGCTTAGGTTTTGTCCTCTTAGTTTTTGATCTCACTGGTCTCGAATAGAGCCTGATGATTAAGAGTTTTCAAGGTTCTCCAGGTAATTCCAATATTCAACCAAAGTTGAGAACCATTACGCTAGAGAAAGAATAAAAGGTTCTGTGGAATTTATTTTCTAGTAATGGACAGAGGGAATACAAAAAAGTAAAATGCAGTCGTTTCTTTTTTCAACTATTTCCATCAACCAGCCTGGTTTCATAATTTTCTTCTTAAGGCTCTTCTAACTATGGATTATTATGGATGAATATTGTTGTTAACCAGGAATAGAAAGCATATGAGACCTGAGACTCTTAATTTTGTGGCTGCTTTGTACTCCAGAACTCTGAAAAGGAATAAGGACTATTACAAAGTTTTGTCCAAGATGTTTACTGTACAATGACACACACCTGATAATGAAATCTAACCTAAACTCCCCTCTTCAGATCATATTCTGATGTAGGGATTTTTCTTTCACAGGAAGGGTGACCTTTATCTAATTCATGCCACAGTGGCACAGAAGATAGTGATAGACCTGCATGAAAGGGAAGCCTCATGTTGTAGATTCAATTATTAGGTTAGCCACGAGAAGGTGCAGTTTCACCAACTTATATGCAGGCATACCTCAGAGATATTGTGGGCTCAGTTCCAGAGCACCACAATAAAGTAACAGAAAGTTTTTGACTCCCCAGTGCATATAAAAGTTATATGTACACTATATTGTAGCCTATTGTGCAAAAGCATTATGTCTAAGAAAAATTAATTTGCATATCTTAGTTTAAAAGTACTTTATTGCTATAAAATACTAATAATCATCTGAGCCTTCAATGAATTATAATATTTTTATCAGTGAAGGATCTTGCCTCCACGTGGATGGCTGCTGACTAATCAGGGTGATGATTCCTAAAGTTGGCGTGGCGTGAAAAATTTAAAAAATAAGACAATGAAGTTTCTCACATCAATTGACTCTTCCTTTCATGGAAGATTTCTCTGTAGCATTTGATGCTGTTTGATAGATAGCATTTTATGCACGGTAGAAATTCTTTCAAAATTGGAATCAATCCTCTGAAACCCTGCTACTTTTTATCAACTAAATTGATATAATAATCTAAATCCTTTGTCAGCATTTCAGAAATGTTCACACTATCTTCAGCAGGAGTAGATTTTATTTCAATAAACCAACTTCTTTGCTCATCAATAAGATGAGCAAAGAAAAAATCCATTCAAGTTTTATAATGAAATTACAGCAATCCAGGATCATCAAGTTCCACTTCTAATTCTAGTTCTCTTGCTATTTCCACCACATCTGCAATTACTTCTTCCCCTGAAGTCTTGAACTCCTCAAAATAATCCATCAGGGTTGGAATAAACTTCTTCCAAACTCCTTTTAATGTTGGTATTTTGCCCTCCTCTCATGAATCATGTATGTTTTTCATAGAATCTAGAATGGTCAATCCTTTTCAGAAGGTTTTTAATTTACTTTGTCCACATTCATCAGAGGTATCACTATCTATAGGAGTTAGAGCTTTACAAAATGTGCTTCTTAAATAAAACAGCTTGAGTGTCAGAATTACTCATTGATCCATGAGCTGCAGAATGGAGGTTGTGTTACCAGGCATGGAAACAATGTTAGTCTTCTTTTACAACTTTTTCAGAGCTCTTGAGTGTCTAGGCACATTGCCTATAATAATGTTTTGAAAGGAATCTTCTTTTTTTTCTGGCAGTAGGTCTCAACAGTGGGCTTAAAATATTCAGTAAACCACACTATAAACTATTGTGCTTTCATGCAGTCTTTGTTGTTCCATTTATAGAGCACAGGCATAGTAAATTTGGCCTTCTTCTAGGATTTTTGAAATAATAAATGAGTGTTGGCTTCAACTTCATGTCACCAGCTGTGTTAGTCCCTAACAAGAGAGTCAGCCTGTCCTTTGAAGCACTGAACTCAGGCATTGATTTCTCCTTTCTAGCTATGGAAGTCCTAGATGGCTTCCTCTTCCAAGTCTGTTTTTTCTGTGTTAAAAATCTGCTGTTTAATGTAGCCACATTTAACAATTACCTTATCTAGATGTTCTAAATAATTTGTAGATGCTACAGCTTCTGTAACAGCACTTTCTTCTTCACCTCGCACTTTTATGTCATTAAGATGGCTTTTTCTTAAACCTCATCAACGAAGCTCTACTAGCTTCAAACTTTTATTTTGACATTTCTTACCTCTCTCAATCTTCACAGAATTGAAGAAAGTTAGGACTTTTCTCTGGGTTAGGCTTTGGTTTAAGAGAATGTTATGCCCAATTTGGTCTTTTATCCAAATCACTAAAACTTTCTCCATCTGCAATAAGGCTGTGTTGCTTTCTTATCACTTGCGTATTCACTGGAGTAGCACTTTTACTTTTCTTTGGGAATGCTACCTTTGTATTCAGAACTTGGCTAACTGGCACAAGAGGTCTAGTTTTCATCCTCTCATGGCTTTTGACATGCCTTCCTCACTAAACTTAATCTTTTCTAGTTTTTTATTTAAAGAGAGGTATGCAGCTCTTCCTTTCATTTGAACACTTAGAGGTCGTTGCAGAATTATTAATTGGCCTAATTTCAATAGTGTTATGTCTCAGGGAATAGAGAGGCCAGAGAATAGAGAGAGAGAGATGTGGAATGGTCAGTCCAGGGTAGTTAGAACACACACAACATTCATCAATTAAGTTTGCCATCTTATTTGGGTGTGGTTCATGCTGACAGTTACCATATTAACACATTAATTAAAGGAGTTACTATATTAACACCAAAGACCACTGATAACAGATCACCATGACAGATACAATACTATTTGAGATATTATGAGTGTATTAGTCCTTTTTCAATCTGCTATGAAGAACTACCTGAGACTGGGTAATTTATGAAGAAAAGAGGTTTAATTGACTCACAGTTCTGCAGGCTTAAGAGGAAGCATGACTGGGAGGCCTCAGGAAACTTAAAATCATGGGAGAAGGCAACGAGGAAGCAAGTACTTCTTACCACAGCAACAAGAGAGAGAGAGTAAGCGAGGGGGGAAGTGCCACACTTTTAAACCATCAGATCCCTTGAGAACTCACTATCACGAGAACAGTCTGGGGAAAATCTGCCCCCATGATCCAATCACCTCTCACTAGGTCCCTCTCCTGACATGTGGGGATTACAATTAGACATGAGATTTAGTTGGGGACACAGGGCTGAACCATATCAGTGAGAATTACCAAAGTGTGACACAGGGACACAAAATGAGCACATGCTTTTGGAAAAATAGTGCTGACAGACTTACTAGACACAGGGTTGCCACAAATTTTCAATTTGTAAAAAGTGTGATATCTGCAAAGCATAATAAAGCCAAGGCCAATAAAATGAGACTTGCTGTAGTTTGGACTCCGAAGGAAAGATGGAACCCAAGCAAATAGCAGATGCAGCAAATTTAGCATAGCCTTGGGCTTCTACATATAGACAACACACCTATTCTGCAGCCATTCTTGACTGAACTCTGGAGGCCAGAAGTAGGAATGCAGCAACAGCAAGAAAAAAAAGAAGAAGAAGAAGAAGTTTAAGAAGGTACCCAGTGTCTTCTGACACAGCACACGCTGAGATGTGATCTTACTAAATGGAGTATCTTTATAATAATTATCATTTTATATAAGAGGAATAAAGTCCATGTTTAAGAGATAGGTGTTTGAAGTGGCTACTTTTTCATTAGGTAAACTCGTAAAGAAGAAATGTGATCCTATAGAATCTTAATGGAAAGATTACATTAGATATGTAGAATGCTTTAAGATTTATGGAAACACACACGCACACAGGCACCCTACAAAAACACACAATGTGTACTCAAACTCATACAAGTGTGTGTTTATTTTATTAGCATTTCTGGATGTTCCAAACAGCTCATGTCTGGAATGTGGAAAAGTGAAGGGCATAATACAACAAAATTATTAAGAACATGGGATTTGCTGTCAGATTAAATAAAATTTCAATGTGTGTAACTTTGAGAAACTTACATAATTTTTTGCATTCTAGTATTCCTATTAAGTAAGCAGGATGAGAATTTCAAGGGTGCCTACAGTATATGGTAGTTGTAAGGGCTAAATGAGATAATCCATATGAGGAGCTGAGCTCAGAGTTTGGCACATAGTAAGTGCTTAATAAGAATTGGTTATTACACTTTTTATTAATCAGTCCTCAATCTAAGTTTTAAAAAGAATAATAACCTCTTAACATTAATTCATTGCCAACATATTACAAAATACTCCAGAAGCGTCTGCATTACAAAGTAGCCTTCCCCACCAAGGGGAGTGCTTCCTTTTCAATGTTTTGCAGTTAAATAAAATCATAAGGTTTGAGAGAGATGTTTTTTAAAAATATTGGCAGGGGGCCTGGAATTTTTTTAAAAAAGAATAATTCTTATCATCCTTTCAATCATCTGAGCCTCTCCAATCACTGCCAAAACACTTATTTGTTACCATAGTGACCCATAGTGATTATTCATATATTAAATAACAAAAGTTGTTCAACAAGAATAGAACTGAGGACAAGGCACTCCTGTTTAAATTCCTGACTTAGATTTAGTTTTGCCAGAATATAGGCCTGAAGATTTGAACATATGGAGTCTTCTGCAAGTTTAATCGGAAAGCAAATTTTGGTCCTTGAAATACATTATAACCAGTATATTGCATAAGTGGGACTCATTGGGTATAATTAGAAATTATATTTTCTTCTTTAATGATTGTCCCAGCATGGCCATTGTCTATTAGAATAGTTCTTGTTTACGTTGGGGCATGCAATCAAGAAATTTTCCTGGATGCTCTCAGATAATAAAATACTCTTTGGTGATGTCAATCCCCCAAACAGTCTCAATTCGTAATGTTCTTTTATTATGTCAATGTGTTTAGTACTATAAAGTAGTAAACATTCTATACGCCTTTTAAAGGAAAATCTCCTGGTCTCTACTGGCTTTCTGTGTGTATTTGTGGTGGATGAGTTTCCAGTATGCACAGTAAACCCACTCTAAAGAATTCCTCCAAATTCCAACATTCCTGCCTCCTCAATTTTATTATCTAAACAGGTGAAAGGGGTAAGAGTCAAGACCAGAAAGGAGTTAACCCCCACCCTTGGCACACACTGCATAAGTGTTTTATTGAACTTTATTTTAAAATTAAGGAGAAGCTGGAGTTTAATGTTTTGGAAACTTAGTTGAAATGCTTTACTTTTTAATATTCTGTTGTATAGACTTATAAACTGTGCAGTATATCTTCTTATAATAGATAAAACAAGAGCCAGATATTTTAAGGCAGTTTTTTTTTCTAGTTCTCCTGTTTAGTTTGGCTATACTAACTTTTGTTTGCATGTTTTCTAATTAGTAAATTATCATTTAATTCCATGCAGCCATTCTTTACTCTAAGACAGTAATATGAGATGTTGCCAGAAAAAAAATTAATGCAGCTTCTCTGAATTACTGAGTGCTGTAGATATTGTATTTCTTCTACTTTCCCTTCCTTCCTCTTTTTCTTTCTCTCCTTCAACAAAATAATAACAACTATTAACTTAAAACTTTCTCTTTCTCAGGCAAAGTGTTGAAGTGTATATATTAACCCTTGAAATTTGACTTAAGCATAACATTCAGCAACACTAAATATCCCACTATAATGTATGTCCAGAGAGTGAAGTCCAAGAAGCAAACATTGTAAGTTTCTGCCAATGCTTCAGAAAATTAATTCCTCTAAGCACAATTATTTATCAGTTTCTATTTTCTGATAAAACTCTGAACTACTTTTGCAAAGTTGCCATGGGTAATTCTTATTATTTTGAGAAGAGTGTAAAGGCCTTTCGTTCATGTAAGAATCTGGGAAATTTTTTGTCCAGTGGAAAATATTCCATTCTTTCTTTACAAACTGCAACAGCAACACCTCCCACCTGTCAGTGTTATATATTCACCAACAAGAGAGTTTAATCGTTTTCCCAAGCTTGTATGGTGGGCTCAGGCCCCTCCTCATGCAGCGTACAATGTGGAGGAAAGTACATATGCATGAGGAAGAGACTCATTAACTCTATGGCAAGTCTGTGGTTCAAAGTACCTATTTTGTGGAGGATCAAAAAGGTTATGTAACTCTCATTTTAATCAACATTTCCACAATCAGACTTATTTCCTTTTAAAAAGGACAGGGGAATAAAAGCAGAGATAATTCCTGCTAATAGTGTCAAATACACTTACAGGCAGACATTTGAGAATAAAAAATTTTACGTGCAGATTTTCAAGGCCTTAAAACTTTTCAAATAAATGTATGCACCATTAGCATTCATTCAGCTATACAGGCTTTGATCTTCCTTTAAAAGAAGTGAGGGGGAAAAAGAAGGGAGTAAAATAAAGAAGTGAGAAGTGAAGCTGTCAGCAATTTGAATGCTGCCAATTATTACACTGCTTATAAAGAGCTAATTAAACTCAACTGCTTCCAAGAAGAATCATTTTTACTCTTTTTTGTGATCTCATTTTATTTGCACTGTAAAGAAACTTGATTATTGATAAGACCCATGTTGCAAGCTGAAATGTTAATGTCTTTCTACAATAATGGTACCATTCCTTTAGTATACTCCAGTTCAGGCTATCTGGTATTTCTGGGTTAAGAATTCGAGTCTAATGACATAAGCCTTAAGTTCAGTTTCAATAGTTTGCAAATAAAATGTAGAATTACTGAATTTATATCTGCATCTCCAGTTCTCTCTTGGTTTTCTTAGCAGGACATAAATATAACCTATTCATTAATATTTCCATCAAATGAATAATTTTCCAGCAATACACTCAAGACCTGTGAGTCATTCTAAATAAATCTTTCCTCTACTTTTATCTCCCCACTTTAATCGTCAAGCCATGTTTATAACTATGTCCTATCTCTGAAATGGTTTCCTTTCTTCCTGTTTCTACTGGCTCTCTCTTTGTTCAGGCCCTCATTTCTTCTTGGAAATTACTGAAATTTACCCTCAATTGCTGGTTTTTATTTCCACATTGAAGAATCTCCTCAACAATTCTGTTATTACTAGAAGTGAAACAATCTTGCTTTTAAAACATTTAATAATTATAAGAAATAAAGTACAGAAAAATTTGCAGATCGAAATTGTGCAGATTTTGTACAGATGAATTTTTTCAAAAAGTAAACATCTGCAGAATTGCGACTACCCAGGTCAAGAAATCAACACTGACAGATCACAGAATTTCCCTTCATGCCAACACAGATAGAACACAAAATTTCCCTTCATGCCGCCAATTGCATAAACCCAGTGCCTATCCAAATATCTTGTTCACTTTCTATGAGATCATCTTTTTCTTATTCATAAGAAATTATGATAAGCTATTTGTTTGTCGTATATGTGACAAATGCCTTATCCCTCACCTTAGCTGGTCTTTTTATCCTCTTTATACTCTTTTAACGAACAGAAATGTAAAATTTTGAGTGCAATTTATCAGTCGGTTCCTTTATGTTAGGTTGGTGCAAAAGTAATTGCAGTTTTTGCCATTAAAAGTAATTGCAAAAATTGCATAGAAACTGTTTTGAACATTCTCCCCTACTCTAATAGTATGAAGACATTCTTGTATAGCATATTCCAGAAACTATATTATTATTTATATTACAATTAGATACATAATTTGCCCCAAATTGATTTTTATGGTCAAGTTTCTTCTGCATAAATTTCCAATTGTCCCAGCATCACTTATTGAAAAGTGATGTTTTCCCCACTGCTGTTCAGTGCCAAATTCATTATGCATCCTGTCTTTATATTTCTGAATCTGTGCCTGGGCAGTCTATTTCTATCTATATTGTTGGATTCATATTCATATATATATATATTTATATATTTTAAGTTCTAGGGTACATGTGTAAACGTGCAGGTTTGATACATAGGTATACATGTGCCATGTTGGTTTGCTGCACTCATCAACTCTGTCTTCCACCATAGTTGAACTAATTTACACTCCCACCAACAGTGTAAAAGCATTCCTATTTCTCCACATCCTCTCCAGCGTCTGTTGTTTCCTGACTTTTTAATGATCACCACCCTAACTGGTGTGAGATGCTATCTCATTGTGGTTTTGATTTGCATTTCTCTGATGACCAGTGATGATGAGCATTTTTTCATATTTCTATTGGCTGCATAAATGTCTTCTTTTGAGAAGTGTCTGTTCATATCCTTTGCCCACTTTTTGATGGGCTTGTATATTTTTTTTCTTGTAAATTTCTTTGAGTTCTTGGTAGACTCTGGATATTAGCCCTTTGTCAGATGGATAGATTGCAAAAATTTTCTCCCATTCTGTAGGTTGCCTGTTCACTCTGATGGTAGTTGCTTTTGCTGTGCAGAAGCTCTTTAGTTTAATTAGATCCCATTTGTCTATTTTGGCTTGTGTTGTCATTGCTTTTGGTGTTTTAGTCATGAAGTCCTTGCCCATGCCTATGTCCTGAATGGTATTGCCTAGGTTTTCTTCTAGGATTTTTAAGGTTTTAGGTCTAACATTTAAGTCTTTAATCCATCTTGAATTAATTTTTGTATAAGGTGTAAGGAAGGGATCCAGTTTCAGCTTTCTACATATGGCTAGCCAGTTCTCCCAGCACCATTTAGTAAATAGGGAATCCTTTCTTATATCATAGCAAATGACTTAATGCTTAATGTAACTTCATAATAGGTTTTAAAATTAATTAGAATAACGCTTTCCAATTTGTTTTTGTTTTTCAATATTTTCTTGGTTATCCTAAGTGCTTTGCTATACACTAACTTTAGATCAACTACCAAGTTTTGACTGGGATTGCATTGGTTATATAACCATTGGGGAGAGAATAGCCTTTGCACTGTTTAGTCTTTTAAAACGTGAAGATGTTTAAAATCCACTCACTTAGGTTTTAAACATTTCTACTAATAACTTTTTATTCCTTTGCATAGAGGTCATAAACGTCTTCCACATATTTCATAATATCAAGTTATACTTATTTGAAATATTTTAGAACTATTGTTGCTATATATATAGATCGATAGCCATTTAATTATTCAAATGTTTATATTTATAAATAAAGCAGACACTTTATATTAAACTCTGACCACATTTTACAAACAATATCTTAATTCCAGTAATGTATTTGTAAACTTTTGAATTTGAATTTTTAAGGTACATGCTTGTAAAATCTTCCAATAATGATACGTTTACTTAGGTATTTCAATTATTTAACTTTTATTTCTTTTTCTTGCTATGCTGTGCTGGCAATAACATCTGTTATATCTGTAAAACGCAGGGAGGTATAGTAGTAGACATTCATTTTTTTTTCCTGCTCTCAAAGGAAAAGTTTTCATCATTAAATACTATGCTCATAGAATGCTATGGACACACTTTATCATAAGGAAGTTCCTGTGTAATATTTGTCTGTAATATGTTTTTTCTTTAGCATGAGAATTTGTTGAATTTATCAAATCCTTTTTCTTTATCTTCTATTGATTGTGTGATTTTTTGTGATGTTAATGCAGTACATTTCATCAATTGACATTTTAAATATTAAAATAAACTTGTAATTCTAGAACAAACACGAAATAGTAAAAACAAACAAACAAAAGTACTGGTATGGACAGAAGGTAGAAGGTGGGGTCCCCGGTGCGGGTTCCACCCTCAAGCTTGGAGCTATGGCTCTAAATGACAACAGGCATTCCTGTTTTTCTGCCCAAATGTTTCCTTTTCCAAGACCACTCTGGCCTGCCCTACTCACTATGCTGTGTGCATAAGAACCCCAAACCCCAGGCTCCAAGAGCAGAATCGCGGCAGAGTGGTGTAGCAGAGAAGGAGAGAAGAAAAGGATCTGAAAGTCGAAGAAGCAGCTGGACCGTGGGAGAGGAGTTCGGCCATTTCCAAACTCCAGGGGAAGATTATCTTCCCACTCCATCAGCTTTCCAGCATCCCATCCCACTGAGAACCACTTCCACACTCAATAAAATCTCCGCATTCACCATCCTTCAAGTCCCTGTGACCTGATTGTTCCTGGATGTCAGACAAGAACCCAGGTACCAAGAGGGCAGGGTGTATGTCACCCTGACTCTCCACTGAGCTGGTTAACACTTAAGCTATCCGCGGACCCAACTGCATTGTTTGTAACACAGGCCCTCTGGAGCTCCAGAGGTTGCGGACAACCGCTAGACACTGCCGCTGGCTGCTACAGGGTTCATTCCCGCCGGAGCCTAAAGGCACTCGCTCGCTGGGCTCCTTCACCCGCCCACTCATGGGGGTGCGCCTGCTGCAACAAGAGATTCGAGCTGATCAAAACGAAACACCCCTTCCCCTCACGAGGGGGTCAGGGAACTCTCCTGTCTCAGTATCATTTTTTAATGTGTATTGTATTTGATTCACTATATATTTTTAAATGTTTGCATCTAATTAATGAACAGGTTGATGTGTAAACATTATTTTTTATAATATCTTTCAGGTTCTGGTGTCAAGGGCTAACTTTATAAAGTGACTTGAGAGCATTCTCTCTTTTTTTATTTACTGCTGGAATCTGTGGGAAAATCCATTATTTCTTTTTAAATATTTCAGGTGCAATTGCTGGTCAAATAACCTAAGCATAGAGTTTTCTTTGTGAAAATATATTAATAATGCTTTTATGTCAATGGAACTGTTCTTATTTTCATTTTTAATTTGTCAATATTGGTTGTCAGTATGGATTTTGATTTCAGAATCATTCAGTTTCATCTAAATTTGGAAATTAACCTGCATAAGATTAACCATACTATTATCATATTATTATTTATTATATATAATATATATCTGTGATATAATAATATAATATTTGCTATTATATTATATTGTTATTTTATTATCTGGTTGATTTTTAGTATTCTCTCCTATTTATTACTGATATTGCTTAATTATGCCTTTTTCTTTTATTCTTCTAATAATTTTACCAATATTTTATTGTCTTTAAAATCTTTTCATCAAATGATTTTTGCCTGTGTTGATCCTTTTATCCCATGATTGTTTTCTATTTCACCATATTCTGTTCTTGTTTTCATTATCTTTTTTCTTTTACTCTTATTTTGGATTGGCATTGCTGTTTATTTGCTTTGTTCTAAATTTCTAATTGAATTTTAGTGTTTCTTCGTTACCAATACACATGACTAAGGCCATAATTGCCTTTAAGTATGTCAAAAAATGTTGATATGTAACATTTAAGCACTAATAATCATTTGTTTATGAATAGTTTCTAATATTGATTGTGATTTCTTCTCTGATCTCTGAGTTATTTAGAAATACATTGTTTCATTTAAGAACATATGATTTTCTGTAGTTATATTTGTATATTCATCTTGTTTCATTATATTATGGTCAGATTAAATATTCTATATTATTTTAATTTTTTGAAGTTTATTGAAACAAACTTCAGGCATAAGACATGGTTATTATTTTATGTTCTGTGTGCTTGAAAATAATGTACTTTTTGCAATTTGGCAAATTAGAGTTCTTTCTATATCCATTAATTTAAATTTGCAATCATGTTGTTCAAATATACTGTGTTCTTAATACATTTTTCAGCTTGTTCAATTGATCACTGATAGAAGGAGCTCAAAATTGGCTAATGTGAAATTGTCTCTTTTTCCTTTTAGGTCTTTCAGAGTTTGTTTTATATGTTTTGAAGTCATGGATTTGGGTGCATAGAAATTCAGAATTTTTGTATCTCCCTGTTGACTTTTTTTTTAATATGAAGTATTTTTTTTATTTCTAGAATAAATTATATAAAATAGACTGACAGTCTATTTGATCTCATATTAATATATCTAAACCAGGTTGTTTTCCTTTTAATCTTTTCATGCTATGTATTTTTCTATTATTTAATTTTAAGCCTTTCTCTGTATTTTTATGTATGACATAAAAAGCATTTACCATAGTTGGATTTTGCTTTTTATTTAGTCCAATTATCTTCTCACGATGACGGCATTTCTTCTATTTGTATGTAATAACTGATGTAAACTGAGATTATGTTGTTCAGCTTATCAAATGTAAGTTGTTCATCATGCTCTTTAGAATAAGGATCAAATTTCTTATCATAAGACAAAACTTTCTTTATTAACTGATGCCTTCTTATCTCTCTTGTCTTATTTCCCCATCTTTTTTTAATCCACTAATGCATGTATCTACATTTCTTATGCTTTATATCACATGACTCCAAATTCCAGTTGTGTATTGAAGTTGAATACCTGCATATATATATTTCTGTGCCCTAATTCTATGGCAATAATATACACATACATGAGTCCACATTAGTTCCATACTATCCCCAGATCAATAATTGGTTGAAAGCGTATTACAACCTAAAAAGTCAATATAAATTAGAATTGCATACATTTATAGCAATACGGATAGCTATAAATAATAATTGAATACATATACCAAATTGAATAAATACACTAAGATTATGCAACTGTAGAAGATGGATGTGCAGGTCAGATAACGTCTAAGAATAGATGATTTGTTCAGAAAAGAAATTCAAAATAAATTTAGTAGCTGAAACTAAGACTAGTTTGAGGAGTAGTTTTAATATGAAACTAACAGCTATGGACTTGACCTTCTAGATAACAGAGAGTTGTTAGGAATTTTTAAGGATTTAATCTCTTAGGATTATATAATTTGTATTGGAAGAAGAGGGCACTTCAGGAAAGTAGAGCCTATTAGAATTTTAGCAATTGCACAAGTGTCTGGTGACATGGCCGTGAACTAGTGATTATGA
The DNA here is from genome assembly GCF_024542745.1 of Macaca thibetana thibetana. Lineage (NCBI taxonomy): Eukaryota > Metazoa > Chordata > Mammalia > Primates > Cercopithecidae > Macaca > Macaca thibetana. Next base: position 64,105,465 of record NC_065582.1, on the reverse strand, counting down.
CAATGTTTAAAAAGTAAACATTTTTGAGAATGATTACAAAAGAATTGACAAAAACATCAAGAATGATTAGATTATATGCAAAAACAAAGAGCAGAGATGCTTAATATTTTGAACACAGAGTTACTGAAATCTTGAGATATTTTTAATTATAGGGAATTAGAATTAGAAAGGTCAGTGTCTTTTTAATTAAGGATATATAATCATAAGCCTAACAATAACAGAAACTCATAGATTTTGCAGAAAATTTTGTTAAATTTCAATGTCAATTTAAAAAGTAAAAAATAAAATGATTAATGCTATCTAGAATAGACAGATGAATCAAAGCCATTAATTTAATTTTAAGAAACTAAATTGTTAAATTCACTAACAATTCAGAAATGGCTTCTCTTGACATAAAGAAGTTATCATCCTTTTGAATAATATAAATATTCATGTCTTTCAATATTATAGGCATGTAAACATTTTATAATGTCCAAAATATTTTGAAATTTTAATTGTTATTTATTACTGGTAGCAAGTAATTAAATGTAAAATAAACATTTGTTTGGCACACTGGTGATTCTTTATTACAAGTGAGAAAGTTTAACAAGAGCTTATTCTTGTAAGTTTCTTCACTTTAATTTTTTAGTTTAATCAAATACAGATGACTTGTACAAGACTAAAATGTTTATCTTTTAATCTTCGATGTTTGTTAAAAATTAAACTAACTACTTATCAGTTTGATATTCTTCTTTCACAGTATGCATTTGAATAATAAACTGTTATAACATAATAGGGACAGATGGATGTTTACACCTAAACTGAATGATACATAATTTCATGGTCATCTTCTTCCCTTTTCAAAAGTCTATTTTGGCATTTTTCCCACTTCCATCTACTTCATTAGTACTCCAAGCATTGTCCAACATGACAGTTATTTGATTTAACCAATTCAAAGGCATCCTACTGAGTAAGTAATCAAGGCCTTGCTGATTCAAGATTATACTGTGGAAAATAAGCTATTTCAAACTATATTATCTCTCAGTATATAATTAAGGACACTTGCATTTTAAAATTTGATAAAATATGACAATTTTTTTAACTGAAATGTCCAAGTAGGTAAAGATTTATACACTTATGATTTAAATCCTAACCCCTAATAATTTTCTTAGGAAACAAATGAACATTCTTTGTATGCAATGACTCTGTTTTATGCAACTTGAATTTTGTTTCAGGAAAAGACATCCTAGATAATTTATCAAACTGATACCCTGAAATGGCATCAATATTTAATAACTATTAATAATTAAATTAGGTTTTATTTCTTTTTGTTTGTTTGTTTTGCTTGAGACACTGGGCATGGAGCCACAGTTCTACACATTTTTAGGAAGAATATGTAAAAGTTGAGATATTTTCAAAGCAGAGACTATATGCATATTATCCTTTTTTCCAAAACCAAAGAAGATGTTAGAAATGATCTACATATAAAAGTGCCATCTTCCTATTCAAGCAACATTTTAAAAAATATAGAATGTCATAAAAATACCCTTTACTTTTCTATGTCTTGGCACCCACTACATGATATGTAATTTCATCTTTGAATTTATTACATGTATTATCCAGTTTCCTCTAAGATTTCATTCAAGTCATTGTCCATAGGCTTCATTATCTTGAAGAAAGGAGATTTGAGACTATTACTCAAGGAGCAACAAGTCTCCTTTTATAGTCTGATACAGTTTGGAAACCGCTCTTCCAATCAGAAGAATCATTACAGTAAACCTATTTCTACACTCTAATAGACTCAGAAATATACAGAGAAAGACAAAGAGGTGGTAGCAACAAGAATTATTAGGAATAATATTTCTAGATAATAATAAAAGCATGCTTGGCATTTTTAGTGCAAAGTTGCAATGTAATGCAATTTGTATTGAAATTGTAACACGAAAAATAACTTTTTCTGACCTATATGAACCAAGGCTATTGTAATTAAAAGTTTTAACAGAATATGACCAAGAAAATGAGAGAATTAGGAACAAATGTGGACAGAGAAAATAATTTTACCCATAGATGTCTTAGGAATGTATCAATTCTTTTAGAGCTGAGATATAGTAATTGTATTTATATATTTATAGAAAATTAAATTTAATTATTACTCCAGAAAGTACATTTTGTCACTTATATTATCTGCTCTTTTTATAAAGTCATAAAGAATCCTATGGATGCAAAAATCCTCAGCAGAATAAATGCAACCCAAACCCAGTAACACATGAAAAAGATCATTTTACATGATCAAATGAATTTCATCCCAGTGAATTAAGGCTGTCTCAACATATGCAAATCAAAAATCATGGTGTTATATTGGCAGATTCAAGGATGAAAACCATATGACCATTTCAGTAGATGCAGAAAAAGCACTCAATACAATTTAACATCCCTTTTTGATGAAAGATCTCAATAAACTGGGTTTAAAAAGAGCATACCTCAATCAACAAACACCACATTTGACAAACCCGCAGCTAATATCATACTGATGAGGAAAAATTGAAAGTCTTTTCCCTAAGGTCTGAAATAAGACAAGGATGCTCATTTTTACCTCTTTTTACTTTCATTTATAGTACTAGAAAACCTAGAGAAAGCAATTAGGCAAGAGACAGAAATAAAAGACATACAAATTGAAAAGAAAGAAGTCAAATTGTACTTGTTTGCAAATGACATGGTCTTATATTTAGAAAATCTCCCCCCAGAAACTTTTAGAACTGGTCAATAAATTCAAGAACATTGCAGGATACAAAATCAACACACAAAAATTGGTATCAATTCTATATGACAATGGCAAACAATCTGTAAAAGAACTCAAGAAAGCAATTTCATTTACAATAGTTACAAAAAAAAAAAAAAAAAAAAAAATCCCTAGGAACAAATTTAAGCAAAGAAGTAAAAGACCTCTACAATGAAAACTATAAAACACTGATGACAGAAATGGAAGAAGGCACACAAAATTAAAGGACATCTAATGTTTATAGACTAAAAAAATTAATGGTGTTAAAATGTTCATATTATCCAAAGTGATGTACAGATCCAATGCAATCCCTATCAAAATGCCAGTGAACTTCTTCACAGAAACAGAAAAAAAAATCATAAAATTCATATGTAATGACAAAAGACCTAGAACAGTCAAGTCAATCTTGAGCAAATCAAAACACAAACAAAAAAAACCAAAACTGACAGCATCACACCACCGTATTTCAAACTAGACTGCACAGCTATAGTAACGAAAATAACATGATACTGACATAAAAACAGACAAATAGACCAATGGAATAGAACAAGAAACTCAGAAATAAATCTACACATTTAAGCCAAGCCATTTTGAGGAAGTCACCAAGAACATACATTGAGGATAGTGCTGGGAAACCGGATATCCATAAACAGAAGAATAAAACTAATGAAACCGCATACCAAGAAGGGGGCTACCATTAAGAATCAAATCCGCTGATACCTTTATCAGGGACTTCCCAGCCTCTACAATTATGAGAAATAAATATTTGCTGTTTAAGCCACTGTCTATGGGATTTTTGTAGTAACCCAAGCTAACTAAGAGAGCATCTTAAGGTAATAAAGAGATTAAGCAAATTTGGTCTCTCCTTTAAAGTTATCCTAACAGCACTGTGATTTCCCGATATATATGCTACTGACAAATGGCTTTAAAAGAGAAATAACATTTCAAATTAGTTTGTTTCTTTCATGAAAACTGTTGGTACATAAATGGAACTACAGACTGAACTGACAAATATTACTCTAATGTTAAATATAAATATATTTCCTCGTGCTTGAAATTTCCTTTCTCTGTCTTCCACATAAAATTGTGCTGACAATCTCAAAGCATATGAAACAGGAGATGTAATTAGCTCTAAAGAAGTGAAATGTATTCAACCAGAAGTAATGACAAGATAGAGATAATTCTCTGCTAAGAATTAGTGTTAATATCTTAGTGGTTTTTAATCTCAAAACTGATAGTAGTATGGCTTTAAAAATCTATATTAAAATAATTTATAAATTGTTTGGTACGATTTTAAATGTTTTGGGACATTGGTGAAAAAATATTTTTGGATAATTTAAGTGAATTTATTTTAAGGTAAGTTTCTCAATTGATACTTTTATCTATTTGACTTGTATCTACCCACAGCAATAAAAGACACATTTGTTTTCAATCTTATTGTATATAGAGAAGCATCAAAGTATTATTTTATGTGGGGAAATAAGTTATACAATATAGTATCTAAAATTTTGTTTGTATTTATGTATTTATTTATTTATTCATTCATTTTTTGAAATAAGGTCTCGCTCTGTCACCCAGGCTGGAGTGTGGTGGTAAGACCTTGGCTCACTGCAACCTCTGGTTCCCAGGCTTAAGGGCTCCTTCCATCTGCTCAGTCTCCTGAGTAGCTGGGACTACAGACACGCACCACCACGTCTGGCTAATTTTTGTAATTTTTTGTAGAGACAGGGTTTCTCCATGTTGCCCAGGCTGGTTTCAAACTCCCGGACTCAAGTCATCCACCCACCTCCACCTCCCAAAGTGCTAGGATTACAGGCATGAGCCCCAACACCTGGCGTAGAATTTTACTTTTTTAATTTAACTTTTTAATAGATTTTAAGGAATTTAAATAAAGAATGTAGCTAATTAATATATTTTTAAAATTTTTAAGTTTTGTGAATACATAGTAGGTGTACGTATTTATGGGTTACATGAGACATTTTGATACAGGCATACATGTGTAATAATCACATCAGCGAAAATGAGGTATCCACTACCTCAAGCATTTATGCTTTGTGTTACCAACAATCCAATTATACTCATTTATTTTAAAATGTATAATTATATTATTTTTAATATGGTCACACTTGTGCTATCAAATACTTATTCATTCTTTTTAACTATTTTGTGTAACCATTAGTCATCCCCATCCTCTACCCCCACAACTACCCTTTCCAGCCTCTGGTAACCATCCTTCTATTCTCTGTCTCCATGAGTTCAATTGTTTTAATTTTTAGCTCCCATAAATATGTGAGAACATGCAAAGTTTGTCTTTCTGTGCCTGGCTTATTTCGCTTAACATAATGACCTCCAGTTTCATCCATATTGTTGAAAATGACAGGGTCTCATTCTTCTTTACAGCTTAATAGTACTCCATTGTGTATATATACCACACTTTATTTATCTATTCATCTTCTGATGGACACTTAGATCACTTCCAAATATTATCTATTGTGAATAGTGTTGCAACAAACATGAGAGTACAGATATCTTTTCAATATAGTGATTGTCATTCCTTTGGGTATATACTTAGGAGCGGGATTTCTGGATTGTATGGTAGCTTTATTTTCAGTTTTTCGAGGAGCCTCCAAACCATCCTCCATAGTTGTTGTACTAATTTACATTCCCACCAATAGTATATAAGGGTTCCCTTTTCTTCACATCCTCACCAGCATTTGTTATTGCCTGACTTTTGGTTATCAGCCATTTTAACTGGAGTGAGATGACTACTTACTATAGTTTTGATGTGCATTTCTCTGACTATCATTGATGCTGGGCACTTTTTCATATTCCGATTTGTATGTCTTCTTTGGAGAAACGTCTATTCAGATCTATTGTCCAGTTTTAAATTGGGTTATTAAATTTTTCCTATAGAGTTGTTTGAGCTCCTTATATATTCTAGTTATTAATCTCTTGTCAGATGGATAGTTTGAAAATATTTTCTCCCATGCTGTGGGTTGTCTCTTCACTTTGTTGATTGTATCCTTTGCTGTGTAGAAGCTTTTTAAATTGATGTGATTCCATTTGTCCATTTTTGCTTTGGTTGTTTGTGCTATGGGGTGTTATTCAAGATATCTTTGCCCATTCCAATGTCCTGAAGAGTTTTCCCAAAGTTTCCTTTTGTAGTTTCATAGTTTGAAGTCATAAGTTTAAGTCTTTAATTCATTTTGATATTTAATTTTTGTATATGGTGAGAGATACGAGTTTAGTTTCATTCTTCTGCATATGGATATCCAGTTTTCCCAGCACCATTTATCGAAGAGACTGCCCTTTTCTCAATGTATGGTCTTGGCATCTTTGTCGAAAATGAGTTCACTACAGAGGTATTGGTTTATCTACGGGTTTGCTATTCTGTTTCCCTGATCTATGTGTCTGTTTGTATGTCAGTACTATACCATTTTGGTTACTATAGCGCTGTAGTATAATTTAAGGTCTAGTAATGTGATTCCTCTAATTTTGTTATTTTTGCTTAGGATAGTTTTGGCTATTCCAAAAATAAAGTGGTGAAAAAAGATATTCCAAGCCAATGGAAACGAAAAAACAGCAGGAGTAGCTGTACTTATTTCAGACAAAATAGATTTCAAGACAAAGGCTATAAGAAGAGAGATTAAGTCTGATGTTTCTTTGTTGATTTTCTGTCTGGAAGATTTGTCCAATGATGAAAGTAGAGTGTGAAAATCTTCAGCTATTATTGCATTGGGGTGTATCTTTCTTTTTCTCTAATAATATTTGCTTTATATATCTGGGTGCTCCAATGTTGAGTGTATATATATTTATAATTGTTATATTACCTTGCTGAATTTACCCCTTTATCATTTCTTCCCTTGATAAATATATTAATTCTATTCTCAGATCTTTGAAGATTTCTCCCAACACAGTATTAACTCAGATTCCTGAATCTTATAATTCAAATTAGATGTAGGTGTTACGATGCTCCTTAGATATCATTTTTTGAGCATGGTCTCTCTCTCATCCTATAAATGTGTGAACTAAATTGATAAGTTGCCTGTTGATTCCTGCTCCAGGGAAAACAAAACATAACAAAAAACAATATAGAACGATAAGACAGAGGCAGTGTAACCACAATAGCCATTCCCATTCAAAAAGGAGATGCACAGGCACATAACAGTCACTGTTTCATAGAAATTTTGAAACCCAGTCTGGAAGATGTCACCAATTTCATGATTAAAGCTGAGTCCTGCTTCCTGGAAATGTACGCTGTGACTTTTAGCTCTAGTTCATGGTTTTGTCCTTTGAATCATTGTTTTGGCCCATGTTTGTAACTACACGGGCCTCCTATGGTTGTTTAGATGACTAGGTGGCTCTAAGGTCTTTTTATTTTGTGCTGCCTGTGGTCCTTTTATTCTAAGTTATTGTTGTTTGTGAGTGACATAGTTACCATACAAATTTTACAAGTTTCATTAATATTATTCAGTTATTTGATTGGATAGGCTCTTCTCTCTATTGTAAAACAAAACAAACAAAACAAAACAAAAAACCTGTGTGAGTCTTCTGTAAAATAATGTCTTTAAGATTCTTATAAGTGCTTGATTTTAAAAGAGATTAACAAAGTAATCTCTTAAAACCTGTTGACTTTTGACTAGTTGAAAGGTTATGTGTGGTACCACTTTCACTTTTATATCTAAAACCTTGTCAAAGACGATGGGAAGGATGGACTAAGCTTGGACTATTAACTGTAGCAACACTGCATGGCATCCAAGCATAGTCAGGATACCCAGCCTCCTCACATGGTAGGTGAGGGCTCCTGGTGAGAGTTAGCAGAGACATATTTGGATGCTGCCAGTCTGTTCTGTTAAGGCCTTATCCTGGACACTGGGAGAAGGTGACTTCATCATATTGACAAAGTAATCATCCAGCCTCCTTATATTAAATGGAAGGATATTATAAAGGAATCACTGCTCCTATTTGATCCATCACATGCATTTTGGAGAGAATTAGGTCACGGTAGCACATCATGAGAAGAAACCAGAATCACAAGTAGAAATGACAATTGAAGCAATCTTTAATGTCATGATAAACAGCCTGAACTTTCATTCTAAAAGCAACTGGGAGGCATCAGAGATATCTTACTGAAGAATTATAAATGTTGATGTAATCAAGAAACTTGGGAATGAAAGAAAAGAGAAATGGAGCAGAATCTTTATGGAAAGAAAATTTGAATGAAGACTGAAAGGTTTTCCTTTTGTTTTTGATAGCATTAAAACAAAAGTAGCGAAGGTATATTTATACATTCTTTTAGTCTGTAGGAAAGGAGTCCATATATAAGGAGAGACTAATGCAAAATAAAGAGTAAGGGCATAATTGATAGGAAAAGGTCATGAAATAAAACCACAAGAAATGGGATCCCTACTACAGGTGTTGCAATTAATCTGGCAAGGAAGGAGAATTTCTCCTTTCCTGGAGTCCAAAGAATGTGGTAAAAATGGATAAAATATTAATAATTTTGAATTATAGTTTGTGGTGGACTGAAATATATGCGTTTCCCTCCAAAGGATATCATATTTCTAATCCTTAGAACTTGTGTATGTTTCCTTATACGTCAATAATAGCGACAAAGCCAAACCTTGGCAGATGTGATTAAATTAAGGATCTTGAGATGAGGAGATTGTTCTGTATTATCTGGTTGGGCCTTAAAAAGAAATTACTTGCATCCTTCTAAGAGGGAGTCAGAGAGATTTTACTACACACAGAGGAATAGGTGATGTGAAAAAAACAAAAACAAACAAACAAACAAACAAAAAACAGACACTTGAAGATTCTGGCCCTGAAGATTAGATGGAAGACACAAGGCAAAGAATATTGACAGCCACCAGAAGATGAAAAAGGCAAGAAAGGGATATTTCCCTAGAGCCTTGGTAGTGAATGTGGCCTGCCAACACCTTCAGTTTGGCCCTCTGTGCTTCAGTATTGTGGGAGGATATATTTCTGTTGTTTTAAAACATAAATTTTATGGTAATTTGTTACAGCAGCCACAGCAAACTGATACAGAGTGGATTAGAATTACTATAAACCATCACACTTTGGCACTAGAGTTTTTGAAATCCCCTAGATAGAGTCCTGCATAGTTTTTATTAAGAAACATACAGACAGAGTCTTAGTGTTTAGTCGAGAATGAAATAATGGCACTACATTAGTCTACTTGGGCTGCTATAACAAATACCACAGACTGATTGGCTTAAGCAACAGAAATTTATTTCCCACAGTTCTGCAGGTGCAAAAGTCCAAGATTAAGGTGCTGGCTAATTTGGTTTCTGGTGAAGGCGCTCTTTCTAACTTGCAGAAGGCTGCCTTCTCACATGTCCTCACTTAGTAGAGAGAAGGCTTTGTTGTATTTTCCTCTTCCCGTAAGGCCACAAGTCCTATTGAATTAGAGGTCCATGCTTATGACCTTATTTAATCTCTATCACCTCCTTATAGGCCTTCTCCAAATACAGTCTCGCCAAGGATTAGGGGTCCAATACTTGAATTTTGGAAGCAACACAATTTAGTTCCTAGAAGGCATCAAAGATAAAGCCCTGCTTTGGAATCAGAAAGCACTAGGATTATAAAATGGAAATGTATATAATACATATAGTATTATTGAGAAGATAAAAATACATGTACATAATTCCAGAAATATATTAGTAGGAATAACTAAACAATCGGCTCTCTCTATCCATGGCTTCCACATCTATAGATTAAACCAACCATAGATCAGAAATATTAGAAAAAAATTGCATCTGTACTGCACATCTACAAACATTTTTCATGTCATCATTTCCTAACAATATAATACCTACAGATATAGCATTTATATTGTATTAGGTATTATAAATAATCTCGAGATTATTTAAAGCATACAGAAGAATCTGTGTAAATTATATGCAATTGTTATGTAATTTTATGTCAATTTAGATTTATTATTTTTGTATTCATGGGAGACCCTGGAACATATCCCCCATGAATAATGAGAAATAATTGTATGTGCCTCTGTGTATATAAGGGTGTGCATGGAGGTGGGGGTGGAGTGCATATAACCTGTACTCAGTGTACAGAAGATCATGGTTGACTTTGGTGTTTGGAATCAAATTCTATATTTTTAATTTCTAAGGACACGACTTTTTTTAACTTTAGACAAGTTATTTAACTTCTCTATACCTCAGTTTTAGTCTTTGAGAAATAGTGATAATTACAGAATCTATTTTATGGAATTGTTTTGTTTGATTAATCAATCTATAACTGTAAAACATTTATAAAGTGCCTACAGTCTTGTAAGAATATTATCTATGCAATATTCTACTGTAGTTGAATAAAGGCATAAATGTTGGTTAATTTTTATTAAGATTCTGTTTGTCCATTTTATAATTTTTTTACTTGAATGATTTATCATCTCTATATTAGTTATATTTGTTTTGGCTCATGCACCAGTTTATAGATCTAGCCCAATCCTGAGAATATAGAAAGAGTGTTATTATTTATATGAGCTGAATAAAGCAATTACTATAGCCAATAAGGAAAGTTAATTAATTAAATAGCCACTAGATATGCTATAAAATGATCTTCATCAAAATATAACTTTACATCTTGTGAGTTGAGAGGTAAGAAACCAGTGCCAAGTTTAGGTTTTTCGTGGTTAATTTTTCAAAAACTGGTAGTACTGGAGCATTAAATTCTAAATTACTCACTTCGTTGAGGATAATTGCTCTTATTTTTATCTTCAATCAAACTCATCATGATTGAATGATTAGGAAACACTTAAAGAACATGTGGCTTTTCTTATATTTTCCCCTTAAATAGCCATTTCATTAGAAGATTTCATTTGAGGCCGGGCGCGGTGGCTCAAGCCTGTAATCCCAGCACTTTGGGAGGCCGAGACGGGCGGATCACGAGGTCAGGAGATCGAGACCATCCTGGCTAACACAGTGAAACTCCGTCTCTACTAAAAAATACAAAAAACTAGCCCGGCGAGGTGGCGGGCGCCTGTAGTCCCAGCTACTCGGGAGGCTGAGGCAGGAGAATGGCGTAAACCCGGGAGGCGGAGCTTGCAGTGAGCCGAGATCCGGCCACTGCGCTCCAGCCTGGGTGACAGAGCAAGACTCTGTCTCAAAAAAAAAAAAAAAAAAAAAAAAAAAGATTTCATTTGAAATGAACATCAACAAATGGCTATATTATGATCATTTTATCAAAACTATTAGCACATAATTTAAAATATGCATGCTACATCTGGAATGCATATATTTCTTCTTAATGAAAACAATGAAACTTCAGAGATGTTGAAAGACAGCTATAAGTTCGTTAAAAAAAAAAAAAAATCAGCAGACTGGGTGTGGTGGCTCACGCCTCTAATCCCAGCACTTTGGAAGGCCGAGGAGGGCGGATCATCTGAGGTCGGGAGTTCAAGACCAGCGCCACCAACATGGAGAAACCCCGTCTCTACTAAGAAAATAAAAAAAAAATTAGCCGGGCGTGGTGGTGCATGCCTGTAATCACAGCTACTCCGGAGACTGAGGTGGGAGAATCGTTTGAACCCAGGAGGCGGAGGTTGCAGTGAGCCGAGATGGCGACATAGCACTCCAGCCTGGGCAATAAAAGCGAAACTCCATCTCAAAAAAATAAAAAGAAAATAATAAATCTGCAAAAATTTAACCTAAAGTTTTGATATTTCCTGGCTTACACTGATCAGATTTATTCTTTTGGAAAACTTGGTTTCATTGGAGGGAGAGAATTAAAGTTAGCAACAAACTCAGAGAAAATTATATAAATCAAACAGTAAATTTAAACGTCTCATTTTTGGAAGAGATCAGGAATTACAGAAAAAAGTAATATTAAAAAGAGGTGTGAAAGAAACTTGGGTTTGAGGTTTTGATAATAACACAGATATAAATAAATGAATAGAAGAGGGACTTCAGCAAAATGGTGGAATAAAAAGTTTTAGACTTTGTTTTCCCACAGAGACCTTTACTACTAAACAATATAAAGTCTAAAAAGCCTTTATGAGAACTCCAGAAACTTGTTAAGAAGTCACAGTACTTCAGACAAAGTCAAGAACAGCCACACTGCCAAGAGGAGTTGCATTAAAATGTGTAAGAAAAGCCATGTCATTTCACGAATTGTCACTCCTTTCCCAAGCCAGCTCATGCTGGCCCAATTAGGAGAAAAGTCTTAACTAGCAGCTTTTCCCTGGGAGAAAGAGAGAGAAGAGTGAAATATATGTCCAATGGTTCAGCTTTTGAGGGAACTTTAAAGAGTCTGGTTTCTGTCTTTCCTGACTTGAAGTGCTAACTAGGAAGCAGCATACTTTAGATACCTAGGAATGTCTGAGAACAAAGGAGAGCTAGGAGGGTTGTTGCAGCACCAGAAAACCTGTGGTACTGTAGACAGACACCAGAGAGAGCGTGAAAGTATGGGCTATTTAAAAAGAAGCTGGCCTAGGAGACAGAGATTGCAGTGAGCCGAGATTGCGCCATTGAACTCCAGCCTGGGCAACAAGAGTGAGACTCCATCGCAAAAAAAAAAAAAAAAAAAAAAAAAGAAAAAAAAAAAAAAAGAAAGAAAGAAAGAAAAAAAAAGAAGAAACTGGCAAACCTTTATAAATGGGAAATTACATATACAAACCAAGAGAAGGTGCATTCCCAGAAAATGTTTGAGAGGTCTTGAGAATCTGCAGCTGGACTGATTGACGTAGGTCTTTCCCTGTATAAAGATAGTTCTTAAAGGTTGGAAGAAGTGGCTGCTTTTTCAAATGCACAAATCCCCCCCAAAAAATAATAAAGCATATGAAGATATAGAAAAAAAAAGTCCAATAAAAGAAAACATAAATCTCCAGACAAGACCCTAAAAATGAAGTTCTGTTAATTCCCTGAAAAAGAATTCAAAATAATTATGTTAGAGAAACTCAGTGCACTACAAAAGAACACAGAAAAACAAATGAAACAAGGAAAATGATGCATGAACAAAATGGGAATATCAACAAAGATATGAAAAGTATAAAAAAGAACCAAAAAGAAATTATGGGTTAAAATTCCACCAGCAGGGTTAACAGAAGACTTGATCAAACAGGAAAATCAGTCAGGGAACTTGAAGACAGGTAATTTGCAATTATTAAATCAGAGAAACAAAGACAAAAAGTAATGAAGAAAAGTGAAGAAAGCCTGGGGGACTTATGGAACACCATCAAGTGGAAAGCATATGTATTATGGGAGTCTCAGAACGAGAAGAGAAAAGAAAGGGTCAGAGAGCTTATTTGAAAAGGTAATGGCTGAAAACTTTCAAAATCTGAAGGAAAAAACGTCCAAACTCAAGAAGCTCAAAGGACTCCAGTAGAATGAACCCAAAGAGACACATACCAAGACATATTATAATTGCACTGTCAGAACTCAAAAACAGAGGATGAAAGACACAAGATAAAAGCAACGTTTCATATACAAGGAATCTCTCACTAGATTATCAGCAAATTTCTCAGCAGAAACATTGTAGAGCAGAAGTAAGTGGATGTTATATTCCAAGTACTGAAACGAAAAATTACCTGTCAACTAAGAATACTATAGCTAGCATAACTATTCTTCAAAAATGAAAGAGGAATAAAGATCCAAAAATGAAAGAGGAATGAAGACTTTTCTAAATAAACTAAACCTGATAGAGTTCATTGGCACTAGACATTAGAAGAAGTGACAAAGGAAGTATTCCGAAGTGTAGTGAAAGGATGCCACAGAGCAACCCAAAAATATTTGAAAACAGAAAACTCTCTGGTAAGGTAAATACACAAACAAATACAGAATCCTGTAATGCTATAATTATGATGCATAAATAGCTTTTAATTTGGGGACAGAATTTAAAAGACAAAAGAATAAAAACTATAACTGTAAAACTAGTTTAATAGACATCAAATCTAAAAACATTTAATTTATAATATTGATAATACAATATGGGGAAGACAGGATGTAAAGGAATAGAGTTTTTCTATGTAATAGAAATTATCTGTTTAAAATAGATTGTTAAAAGTATTAGATTTTCTGTAATCTTCATTGTAAACATGAAGAAAATACCTATAGGTTATACACGAAAGAAAATGAGAAAGAAATCACTGCATATTACTACCAAAAATTCAATAATAGGCAAAGGAAACAAAGGGGAAAAAAAGATGGACAAACTACAAGACGTAAAATAAACAATTAACAACATAGCAATGGTAAGTCCTTCCATATCAGTAATTAATTTAAATGTAAATTATACTCCCCAATCAAAAGACACAGAGTCAATGGCTGAATGAACATAAAACCAAAATACAACTATATGCTTTCTACAAAAGACTAACTTTGGATATTAAGGAAACACACAGGTTGAACACGAAGGCGTGCACCTTAAGGATATTATGCTTACTGAAATAAACCATTCACAAAAAGACAAATGCTTCATGATTCAACTTATATGAGGTATCTAAAGGAGTCAAACTCTTAGAACATAATAGAACAGTGGCTGCTAGGAGTGAAGGGGAGAGGAAAAAGGAATTTATTAAATAGAGAGTTTCAGTTTCACAAGATGAAAAAGTTCTAGAGATCTGTTGCACAACAACTTGCATATAGTGAACACTACTGTACACTTAAAACGATTAAGATGGTAAATTTTATATAATATATGTTTTATCATAATAAAAAAATGAAATCCACCTAGACCAAGAGGGGTCACACCAAAACCATCTGTCAAGAAACATTTGTTTAGCACTTCTTTCAGATGTGAGACCCTACGGAGTTACCGCAGGATTTTCTTAGAGTTGTTTTGAGCCCCCTTGGAGAAATGAAGATAATCATACGAAAAGATAATAATATACATAGGTTAGTAGATAGTAAGTGCCAAGTGAACAATTCAGATCCTGAGGACAGACACTGAGTTGCATCTGAGGGTTTCAATCAAGATTCTGGGCTCAGATGTTAGGCAGATTCAGATGTAAATTCTGGTCTTTCTACTTATCATCTATAAAATATAGGGCAAGTTTATATTAGTCTTATTTTCTAAAATTAAAAAAAAAATGCAGCAACAAAACCTACTTCACAGGATTGTTGTGTGGAGTAAATGAAATGCTTATGTAAAATGTCTAGCATAGAATAAAACTTCAGAATGCTTAATAGTTCAGGACATTCTTATAAATTAAAAAAAAAGAAGGAAATGAGAGAAAAATACCCCATAAGATGGAGTCATTATAAACATTGCAGTTTATTCATAGCAGTAAAAGAGGAAAAGCACACAGTTCAGTCTCCTAAGCTACTGGACCTCCCACTGCCAGAAGGAGATGGAGAAGTTGTCTAAGAAGGAAAACTGGGTTGCCAGAGCCCCACAGGAAGCCTTAACAGTGCGGGTGGGTTGGAGATTAATACAAAGAAACTGCTTTAACTAACACCACTGCCTTTTCAAATATCCTGATAAAAGGAAGACTAAACAAAAGACTTGCAAGCTTCAGAGATCTTATGATGAAGAGCAAAGAATAAAAGTGCCAGAAACATATGCCCTTTATTCCCCAGCATTAAAGTTATGTTGAAGATATAACTTGTTAAAAACATGTGAAATATCATACAGCAAAGTAAGCTTTAGCATTCATTGTGAAGAGTAGCAAGTCACTTAGGCTTAAGGAAGAAAGCAAATGAAACAGTGCATAATAATATCCCACCAAAAACTAATCCCTTAATTTGTCCACTTCTTTGGTTGGAAGATGAAAAAGAGTAAATGGAACTGGGAAGGGTGCTTGGTTTTAATACTCCACACTGCTAAATGCAAATGCAAATCATTTCTAAAGAATAAGATTATGGGGGCATGAAAATCCCAGCTCCTGACTGAAAATGAAAATGTTAATGTCTCCAGCTTTGAAAAATATGACTTCCTTCTCTAATTTCCCACTTCATCCTATAACCAGTGTTCTTTCTTAATGTGTCATCTTTTCCAAGGAAAAGAAAGTCTAAGAAGTATGTCAGCATGTTTTTGGCTGGAAGAGATTAACATGTGTGGTGGTTTATTGAAAAGATATATACTGCATAGTACTTTTCTCTTTTTTATCGTATTACTTTTTGAAGTTTATGGTTAAAAGTTGACACCCAAGGTTGGTCCTTTCAAGATAAAATAATCAGAAATTCAGTTTTAAGGCTTTTGCAATTCCACTTATATAGAGGTTTTATGTTGTGAGTAGCAACTAGTTATCTTTAGAATGTGAATTATTATATATATATATATATACACACACACACACAGAGGCTAGTATTCATTCAATAAAAAATATTTCCTAACCACCTAGGTGTCACGCACCCACCTGGGTTTGGCACTTATTATAAGGCATGGAAGTTTCGTGGTCTCACAGATTCTATATTCTGAAGAGGGAGAAGCAATAAACAAGTAAGTTAATTGAAAAAATAGACATTACGATTAATGTTATGGAGGCAATAGCACGTTGTGATGGGAAAATAAGGCACAGGTTGCAGGTCGCTACTTAAATAAGATAAAGAACACCCTTCAGAAGAACTGATATTTCTACTGGGACTTGAGGAAAGGGAGAGAATCAAGCATGAGAGGAGCTTGGATAAGGCTTCAAGGGAATGCCACAAATTGACAAAGGGGACTCCAGGAAAAGGTTTTGTCTGACAAGCTTGCAGTAGGCAGAACTCTAAGGTGGCCCACAGCCAAGACTTTCTGTCGCCTGTCTATTCCTGGGTACTGTTGGGAAGGGATTTTTCAGATTTAATGAAAGTTCCAAGCCATTTCATCTTAAAATGCAGAAATCATCTGGGTGGGCCTAACATCATCTGTTGAGTCCTTTAAAAGCAGAGTTTTCTGTGGCTAGTGGAAGAAGTCAGAGGGATGAGTTTTGCTGGCCTTGAGGAAGAAAGCGAACAGGCAACTTCTGAACTGTTGTTAAACAGGGAAAGGCCTCTGAAAGCTGAGAATGACTCCTTGCTCACAATGAAGATGAAAATAAGGAGGAAAACTGTTCCTACCACTGCACATGCGCACACACACGCGCACGCGCACGCGCACACACACACACACACAAAAACCAATTCTTCCAACAACCAGTGAGCTTGGAAAAGGACCAATAGCTTCAGATGAGGCTTGCACATCTGATGGACATTCTGACTTAAGCCTGTGAGATCTGAACAGAAGATGCAGCAAAACCGTGCCTGGGCTCCTAATGCATGGAGAATGTGTAATAATAAGTGCATAGTGTTTTAATCCACTAAGTGTGTGGTGATTTGTTACAAGAGCAATAGAAAAACTGCTAAAGCTATAGAGACCTATCAGGAGACTGCTGTGACTGGAGCTTCCTGAGCACAGAGGTATAACCTGTACTCAGGAAGTATTGGTTGGGCTACATAACTCTGTTAAGTATTATATGTATGTAACCTAATATTTAAAACAATTTTTCATCCCAAATATATCAGGCCTTGTGGTATGTAAATGTCCATTACCAGACATTAAAGATACAAATATGGTAAAAGCATCGTCACTAGGGTGGAAACATTTATAGTCAAGGACAGCAGAATGCACGCACACACAGACACACACAATTTTAATTGGTAGAAAGAAATATTGATTAGGGGCCATGTGTGTTCAGAGGAGTAGTGGGGAAATTCAGTCATGTGTCCTAGAGAGGTTAGATAAGAACTAGGCCTTGAAAAGTGAGTTGAAGTGATTCAGACAGAAGTTAACTTCTGTCTGATAGAAATATAACCAGGAAGTACACAGCACCATCTTTTGAATACCCTTGCCAACAACAAAAAGACACAACTATTATCAAAATATAAGGGCTATCAGTGTGCCAGAAATAAAGAAGATGGAAGAACACATTAAATGACATGAGAACACATTTAGACACATGCAGAATGTGAAAATTTTCCAGGACAAATGAGGTTGATAACAACAACAACAACAACAAAAGAATAAGAATAGATTTTGAAGATATACTGACATGGTTTGGCTGTGTCCCCACCTAAAATCTCATCTTGAATTGTAATCCCTATAATCTCCATAATCCCCACATGTCAAGGGCAGAACCAGGTAAAGGTACTAGATCATGGGGGTGGTTTCTCCCATGCTGTTTTCGTGATACTGAGTGAGTCTCATGAGATATGATGGTTTTATAAGCATCTGGCATCTCCACTGCTTGCAGTCACTCTCCTGCTGCCTTGTGAAGAAGGCGCCTGCTTCTCCTTTGCCTTCCTCCATGATTATATGTTTCCTCAGGCCTCCCCACCCATGCAGAACTATGAAACAATTAAACCTCTTTCCTTTATAAATTATCCACTCTTGGGTATTTCTTCATTGCAGTGTGAGAACAAACTAATACATATACCATTGCAAAATAGGCCTTGTTGACATCTTAATTCAAAAATATCACTGTCCAAAGTTATTTTTAAGATAATTATAGATAAATAAAGACAGAATAGCTGTTAAATGATACTGAGAGGCCAGTTTTAATTTTGATGTGTAAGATGATCTTTAAAATATCATTATGTGTTAAAGACACAGTTGCAGTTTGTTTGGGATGCTATGACAAACTACCATAAACTGGGTGGTTTGCAAACAGCAGAAATCCATTTCTCACAATTCTGAAGATTGGGTGCCAGAAGATTTATTTTCTTATGAGGGTCTGCTTCCCTGTTTATGGATAGTCGTCTTTTCACTGTATCCTGCGAACCCCAAATATCTGAGACAGGTCTCCGTCAATTTAGAAAGTTAATTTTCCCAAAGTTATAGACATGCACCTGTGACACAGCCTCAGGAAGTCCTGAAGACATGTGCCCAAGGTGGTCTGAGCACAGCTTGATTTTATACATTTTAGGGAGACAGGAGACATCAGTCAGTGTATGTAAAATGAACATTGTTTTGGTCCAGGAAGGCAGGACAACTTGAAGCAAAGGTGGGACAACTCAAAGTGGGGAAGGGGCTTCTGGGTCATAGGTAGATAAGGGAAATATTGTTGCATTCTTTTGAGATTCTGATTAGCCTTTCCAAAGGAGGCAAGCAGATATGCATTTTTTTTCAGTGAGCAGAGGGATGACTTGGAATAGAACGGGAAAAGTCATGCTGAGAACATGCCTAAGCAGTTCTCAAATTGACTTTTCCCTTTAGCTTAGTTTTGGGGCCCCAAGTTTTAGATAAATTTGAGGGATCCAAGATTTATTTTCCTTTCACAGTCCTCACCTGGCAGAAGAGTGAGACCTCCCGGCTTCCAGAACTGTGAGAAATAAATTTCTGTTGTTAAGAGCCACCCATTCTATGGTAGTTTATTTTAGAAGCCCAAAGTAGAAGAGTGTCTTTATCAAATAATAGTTTAAAGATTGTCTTATCATCAATTTTGGCGAATTCTTTAATAGTCAAAAAGCTTCCACTAGTATACAATCTATATTTTCATTATTAGACTATTAATATTAGTATTATTTTGTCATTTCCCTATCCACAGATTTTTATTTTTTATGCATTGCATAAAAATTAACACTGGATAATTTTTGTGACCTTAAGCATGCTACATTAGGTCTATTCCTCAGCTTCCTCCTCTATAATATGTGAATACTATTATCTATCCCACTGTATCAGTGTGAAGAATAAGCAAATTAATGGCTGTTAAATCCTCAATGTGATTCTTGCTACATAAACTGTCAATAAATATTCTATTATTATATATTCTGTTATAAATAATAGAAAACGTGTGCATCTTCAATTACATACAATTATGTTATGAGTGACAGTATGATAGAAAATTCTTAGAGAATTATTCATATTGTTTAAGTAATTGTAGAATCTCCTGGACTAGCACAGCCCCTGGCACAAAAGCAACTCCAAAATGACACAGGAATTGTCTCTCAGCCCCATTGACCAATGCGCTGCCCAGGTGTGCCATCTTCTCGGCCCAACGTGCTCAGCTCCTGTGGGAAGGAGCATGTGAGCTAGCAAGTGTAGGATCCTTCCAGCCGCTGTAGGTACCAAAACAGGAACAGTCTCCATGTGGGGCCCGTGGCCAGACCAGGCATGTCACCTTGAGGGGAACACGGTGGCACCCAGGCAAGAGTGCCCACAACCTCAAAGCCCTACGGGGGGTATTAATGAGCTAATTACCTCTTTTAATTCTGCCTTCCACAGCCTGATGGACTGTGGCATGTTCACAGCTCAGTCGGTCCCTGGCCCCTTTCCCAGTGAGGGCAAAAGGCCAGTGTGACTGCCATTCTGGATACCTGCACTCAGTGAGTTGCGGGCTCTTGTCCACTGTCCGAGAAGAATGAGAATATGCTGACAATCAAAGAGTGAGCAGGGTGGGGAGTTTTATTGAGTGACGAAACAGCTTCCCTCAGAGAGGGGACACAGGGGGATCTCATACTAAAGGCGGGAAATTCCCCCCAATGTGGCTGATTCCAGGGTTTTTTATGGGCTCACAATTGGGAGGGGCAGGCTATAAGTAGTATTGGAAAAGGCAACGTTCAATTGTTTAAAAGGTATTATTCAGAAAGAATCAATTGGGAAAGGGCAGGCAGACAGGAATAGAAGTTTTCACTCTGAGTAGCTGGTTTGATCTGGGACCAGCAGTTCAGTCTTTCAGACTTCAGGCTGTTTTTTCGCTTGAAGGTGGGATTTCGCTGGGGACGTTCTCCTATCTGCCTAGGCATTTGACTGCCTCCTGCCACTATCAAAATGACCATTTACTGAGTCAATGAATGGTTTAGAGACTAAATTGCTCATAGTATGAGATTGTATGATTTAATAGAAAGTCATCTTTCATTTCATATGAATCCATACTCAATATTATATATTATTTGATATAAAATTAGTATTATATTTAATCAATTAAAATTGGGGCTTAAAAATTTAAGAGCACTTTTCTATACTTTGATTTTGTTTAAAGATTATAAACAGCCAAAAATGAAAATAATGGCATTTCACCGAAATTTTTTCTTAAGCAATTTGATGACAATCTGCAAGATATTCAAATAGTTATGTTCCACGTGTATTTTGTATTTTTGATGGGTATTTATATTTTTTATCATTAAATAAATAAGAAGCAACAATAAAATATCATTAATGTCAAATTTATTTTAAATAGACATTATTATACACAAAAAATGAGTTTAAATGTCTATGTCTAAGACTCTGCATTCATTTTTTTTCAGGCTCTTCCCTGAGCCTATTGTATTCTAAGTATGTAATTTTTCATTGAGACTATAAACTAGAAACAAAACATTTTTATGAACAAAGAGATGTTATTGTTTACTTTATATTTACCAAATGTATGCTTCATTTATCACTTATGATTATTAAGTACTCTTTTAACATTTGTTCATTTTGTTGACATTGCAAATACATTGTTAAATCAAACATTGTCTTATAAAGGGCAGTCTTTCATATTGTTATGCTTTCAGATTAATGCTATGTCTCATATGTAAAATATTTATGTATAATTTAGAAAACTAAGAACTTTCATTTTTAGCGTTACCCACATTATAGAAGCCATTTATATAATATGACACAGTAATGTATGTTTACAAAGTGAAGATCTGCCAAATATTTATGTCACATTTACAGGGTTATCTGACTATGTAATGGAAAAACCCTGTCATACCACATAATACCAGTGCTAGTTTCACTTTGTGTGAGGACCCAATTTCTGAATCTGCTGATTTATGTAAGCTTAAATATCTCAGCTTAACACTACCCTGATATAACTTTGTTATATTTACATTTATATGCATGTTATCTTTATGGGGTTATGTGTGTGTGAATAGATAGGTGTGCACTTGCATTTGTAGGAGGCCCATGATGCATACACAGCTGTGCACACCCATGCAAATCCATGTGTGGATTATCACCAGCAATTGCAGGGAAGATGATCTTATAACAGTACTTGGATCCAAAGGTAGGTATGAAAGCTAAAATAACATGATTTTAAGAGAAGAATACCCTTATATGATATTTATACATATGGAACAGATTAATTTTGGTAAGTTGCCAACAAACATATTCTTGGAATCGACCGTCAATCTACCAAATTTTTATTAGTGTCATTAGACTTTGGTTTCAATTAGGATGCTTTGAGGGGGTACAGAGCCATAGCATCCCCCCAACCCAATTTTCTATCAATTATTTCAATATCTTCAGAAATTTGAACATTAGTTCTAAAACTGTGTTTCAATGATTGAATATGCCCTTAAATTAGAAATGTAATTTGTGAATCAGAGCCACGTGCTTCATTTTCCATCTAGTTATCAGCAAATTAGTGATAAAGAATTATAACATTATAACAAACCAATTTTTTTCTTAAGCAAATGTGTCATCATTTAAGTTTCTAAATGCCAATATGAACACAGACTGGTAGGGAAAAAATGCATTAGTATTAAGATTTTTATTTCAAATAACTTGCTTGTAGAACTGAAAAGCAAAATCTATATTGTTATTCTGAAAAAGTAATAAAATTAGGCAATTTAAAAAAAATGAAATTTGAACAAAAGCAGACTAAAGACCAGATTTTTTTATAAGGACATTGGTTATTCAGTTTATTTCAACAAACATAGCCTGAGAGTCTACCAGAGTTAAGACTGCTCAAGTGGTGTCCAATCCAGGAGAGCACTTTATTACACAACTGAAGGAGAGAAAGAGAGTTTGGGGAGAGTGAAATGGTCAAAAAATTACATACTCCTGGCAACTAAGAAGTGATCTTAGAAACCAGTAGAGCAGCAATTCCCAACTTTTGATGTGTCTCAAAACCCTCCGGGGGACTTATACCAATAGAGAGGCCTCAGCCCTATCCACTTTAACGAGTATGGGACTAGGTTCTTTATTAGTTCTCTGAGTGATGTTGTTACACAACAACTTTGAAGAATGAATTCATTAGAGTGCATGTGCCCCATAAGAAGATGGAGCAGAAATACCAGCATGAGAGTCTAAGAAGTGATTGGATGGTTGACAGAGTACAGTCAGCAATCTAGACAGGTCTTTATACATGGATGTCAGTAAATATTTAGAGAAAGAGGAAGGATGCCATGGCCAAGTAGTCTAGTCAAAGATCAGGGAAGATATGGTAAAAAGAAAAGAAGGATTCAAGACGGAGAGTGGTCTAAGTACTAGAGAAGCTAAGGAGATCAGATCCACAGCTCCACTGCAAAAGTTACCTTGAGAAAGAAGGCAATTTCTTCCCCACTGAGGAAGAACAAGAAGAGGATAAATAAAGACAGTAAGTTTGAGAAGGCAGGTACAGAATATTAAGGGAATTGTGTAATTTTTTTTTCTCATCTGCTGAAGGTGAAAGTAGAAGCATGTCAATTGTTAAGAGACAGTAGAAGCAGAATATGATTGTATGTGCAAGAAGTTGCAACAAGAATAGTGAAAACAATAAAAGAATTTGAGGGATCCTATTCTTTATGATAGTGAAAAAATTACATTAAACATTTTATGCCATGTCTAAAATTTACTGAAATGGAAGGGACACTCGATAAATTTAGGTTTGTTCTCAGTTATAAAGAATTGAAATTGAAACTTTTCATTCTGATTGTAGTTTTAGAGTCATCATCTGAGATTTGTTCTCAGATAAACTCTTACTGTCGTTGGCTGCCAATCCTATTACACACACACACAGACATATATGTTCCTTATTTCATATTCCTTAGTGGCAGCTGACTATCAAAGCTGATCTAAGCATTTTATTTGCTTAGGTCTCACCTGGGGAGAGGAGGAGATAGAAATCAGTAATCAGCTTTGGGTTTCCATATAAAGGAAAATTTTCATCAAAATGAGAGTTTCCCAGTTTCTTTGAAAAAATAATAGTTTTTCAATATTGTTTGCCTGTTACTTTAACATAGCAAAAACTGTGATAGAATTCCATTCTATGGTAGTGGAAGAGAGAACTCAGGTTCTGATATGAACATGAAATAATGTAGAAATCTCCAACTTCAAGTCCCAGGGAACAATGTGAAGAAAAAAAGGACAGAAAATGGAAACAGGAGTAAAAGGGGGATATGTATATGAACAGAAGAATGAAACTTCTGTGTTCTTCATTCTCAGGCTGGAATTTTAGAGTTGGACTGAGAAAGTTTAAAGGGAAAGCAAAAAGCAAAGCAGAATTTCTCATTTGGGAATCTACGAGGTGTCTGCTTTACATGATTCTCTGTTTATTAACAGATAAAGCAAAATTTGGGTAAAATTGACAGCTCTACATAATCAGGCAGATGCAGTGCATATGATTATTTCCTAATACACACACACTCTTGAGTGGCACAGAAAAGTCCAAAGGCCACAAATGTCCTGGGGTAATAGCTGGGCTTGTGAGTTTATGAGGGGGCCAGGAGATAGAGCAACCAGCTTGAAATGATCCTGTTGAAAAGGTACACAGAAGCACAGCAGAAGCCCAAAAGAATCACAATAGAACCTCAGAACTAGAATTTATTCTGTCCAGAATTAAGATGGGGCTAATATTGACTAATATTACTATTAATTAAGAAGGAGCTAATACTGACTAATAGGCATGAGTTCTAACCAAATACTCAGTAAATATTTATTGGTTATGTACTATGTACCATGAATTGTTCTAAAATTGGGGATACAGCAATAAACAAATCAAAGTCTTCCTTCAACCATGGAACTTACATGCCAGTGGTAGGAAACAGACAATTTATATTACTGTGTATGTGTTACTAAAATTTTGTAAGAAAAAGTGATGATTGAGGAGTGGAGCTTTCAATCTAACCAGAAAGACATCTGCAGTAATGGTACATTTGACTGTATACTTTTAGGAGATAAGAAGGTCACCATGGTAACTGGGGCAAATCATTTTAGGCAGAGAAAAAAGCAAAATCTCTTAGACAATAACTTCTTGGCCTATTGGAGGAGCAGTAGGAGACTTAACGTGCCCAGAGATTAGAGAGATTATGAGGGGAAGTGGTGATAACTAAAGTCAGAAATATATCAGAGGACCAGATGGTGCAAGCCTCTGTAGGCATCTGTAAGGGTATTAGCTTCTATGCTGGAGTGAGGTGGGAAGCCATTAGAGGATTTTGATCAGAAGAGCGGTGTAAATTTACATACATTTTAAAACAATCACTCTGGCTACTCTGTAAGAATAACCTGTGGTGAAAGTGGAAATAAGGAGACTAGTCATATTGCAATTAGTAGTCAATAGATGACAGTGGCTTGGACCACATTGGTAGGGGTAGAGGTAGTGAGAAGCTATCAGAGTTTTGACAAATTTTAGTAGTAAAGCCAACTGGATTTGATGACAGATTGGATGTGATGTGTAAGGAAAAAGCAGAAATCAATATGACTCCAATGTTTTTGGCACCAGCAACCGGGGAAGTATCTTAGTTCATTTTATGTTGCTGTAACAGAATATCCAAGACTGGGTAATTTATAGTGAACAAAAATATTATTTTTTCAAGGCTATAGAGGCTGGGAAGTCCAAAATTGAAGGACCCACATCTAGTGAGAGCCTTTTTGCTGTTCCATCCCATGGCAGAAAGCAGAAGAGCAAGACAGAGAAAGAAGGGAAAGAAAGTGGGGCAAACTCATCCTTTTATCAGGAATCTATTCCTGTGATAACTAATCCTCTCTAACAATAATGGCATTACTCCATTCATGAGGGCAGAACCCTCATGGTTCAATCGCCTCTTAAAGCTCCCACCTCTCAACACTATTACATTGGAGATTACGTTTCTAACACATGACTTTTGGGAATCACATTCAAACCATAGCAGGGAGATTATGATAGGAATATGTTTCAGAGAGGGTGAGTAGGTGTAGGGGAAGTAAGAGTTTACAGTGTATATTTATCCTTTGATATCAGTAGCTACATATTCATCATTTGACACCAAAAAGAGGCAAAGCTAGTAATTTTACAAGGGATATTTTCATGAAGTTGGAAGGAGCCAGAACATATATAAGATGTATTGTAGATTTGATGGCCTAATTCATCTCAAACATACAAAGTGAAATAGATATGTCTCCCTCATTTATTCAGATACTGTTTGATAGGAGCATAAGAGGTGTGGAAAATTAAAACAGTGGACATGTAGATATCCATAAGGTATTATACATTACATAGTACATATCCATCTACCATTTAATAGTCTGAATAAATATTGGAGTAGACTGCATTTATCTTTAATGCATTTGTAGAAACTTTTGGAAGTCACATGTTACATTATGTTCTGCAAAATAAAATTTAGCTTACGTATTTTCTATAACAGACCTCATCTTTCTTTTGTACTTCCACACGAATAGATAGTAGGGAAAACTCACATTTTTTATATTAGCAAAATGTTATTATGTTATTGTATCTGCTTTCTGTTAGTCAGTAAATTAAGCCAAATGGGAAAGCCAGTATTTTTACTTTGACTAGCTAGAAATTATAAAATACTAGTAAAATCTGCTACTCAATATAAGAACATTTTTCTTGTTGCTAGTTCATGAGTGTACAGTGATAATACTGACAAGATTGAGAAGGACTAAAAGAGGAAAAGGAAGAATGAAAGAAAAGAAAAATAAAACCAGATGGTAAGTTTCTTAGAATAAATGATTTTCATCTTCCATACATGAAAGAATGTTTATTGAGAATGAACCACTTACAGTACAGATACTCAAATATTATGATAAATAAACTAGAGCAATTTCCTGCTTTCTTAGCACTGAATTATTTTGCCAGTAAATACTAAGGTAAATACTAAGGAGGTAAATAAAGAATTATATCAGAGATGATTATTATGAAAATATAATTTAGTAAGGGAGATAGAGGAATTGTAGGGCAGAGAAGAAATTATTTTAGATAAGATGGTTAGAATGGTTTTTTCTGAGGAAGTGGCGTATGTGAAAAGATGTCAGAAATAAGAAGAGAAATCCATAGCCTATGACTTGAATCCTATCACAAATAAATAAACAGATGATAGAGACAGATAGATGATATATAGATATAAAAAAGTGATTAAATAAATTTTTCATCCATTACTTTACTGTCATTCAAAAAGCATAAAAATTTACCTTCTCCATGATTCTATTTTATATAAAGCTATATTATTAGTGATTTTTCTGAAATGAGTTTCTTTCTTTCTTTAGTCATGGAGGAAAATATTTTCTAAAACTTGCTCATGAATAAGACAAATGCCACTTGTTTGAATTATAAACAAATGGATGTTAAATTAATAAAGGTTTTTTAAATTTTTTGAAATAGCTTTGGATTCTGTTCATTAATTTAGTTGACAGTGAAAATTATTGAATTCATGAAAATTAGGTTGTATTTATAAATATGTATTTATTTGTTTAATCATTATTTATTTATGTTTAGCAATAAGATCTCAGTCTATCATCTGGGTTGGCATGCAGGCACATGCCACCGTACACAGCTAATTTTATGGAGATCAGGTCTTGCTATGTTGCCCAGGTTGCTATGTCTTGGCCTCCCAAAATGCTGGGATTACAGGCATGAGTCACTGTATTTATAATTATGACCTTTATTTAAGATTTCGTTGTTCTAGGATACATTGGGGAAATACAATGACAATGACAATGACAATAATTACTAAAAGTAAAGGGATTATATAAATCATTATCATGACTAAGACTTGATAGTCAAATAAGGCATTATTATTACACTAGGACAACAGGTAACAATTCTCAGTGTAGTTAACTTCTTTGTAAGAGGGCATTCCTCAGTGTACTCAGTCTAGCTATAAGAGTGTAGGAGTGGCCGGGCGCGGTGGCTCAAGCCTGTAATCCCAGCACTTTGGGAGGCCGAGACGGGCGGATCACGAGGTCAGGAGATCGAGACCATCCTGGCTAACACGGTGAAACCCCGTCTCTACTAAAAAAAATACAAAAAACTAGCCGGGCGAGGTGGCGGGCGCCTGTAGTCCCAGCTACTCGGGAGGCTGAGGCAGGAGAATGGCGTGAACCCAGGAGGCGGAGCTTGCAGTGAGCTGAGATCCGGCCACTGCACTCCAGCCTGGGCGACAGAGCGAGACTCCGTCTCAAAAAAAAACAAAAACAAAAACAAAGAGTATAGGAGTATTCAGATATGAGCAATTATTTTCAAAGAGATTTGTAACTGAATCAATATATATTTTCTATCAGGTATTAAGTCACTATAATGGGAACCTGTCACAGTCTGAATAAAACCATATTATTAAAAATTCTATAAATAATATAAATTGCTGTGAAATGATATTTTAGTCCACTTTGTGCTACTGTAACACAACACCACAGACTGGGAAATTGATAATGAACAGAAATGTATTAGCTCACGGTCTGGAGGCTGGGAAGTCCAAGATCAAGTGATGGGCATATGGTGAGGACCTTCTTGCTGTGTCATTACATGACAAAGGCAAAGGGAAAAGAGAAGGTGAGAAAGGCAAAAGCAGGCCAAACTCATCCTTTTATTAGGAATCCACTTCTTTGTTTGTTTTTTGAGACAAAATTTCGCTCTGTTGCCCAGGCTAGAGTGAAGTGGTGTGATCTTGGCTCACTGCAACCTTCCCACTCTAGGTTCAAGTGATTCTCCTGCCTCAGTCTCCCAAGTAGCTGGGATTATAGGTGCCCACCACCATGCCTGGCCAATTTTCATAATTTTAGTAAAGATGGTGGTTTCGCTATCTTGGCCAGTCTGGTCTTGAACTCCTGACCTCAGGTGATCTACCTGCATCAGGCTACCAAAGTGCTAGGATTACAGGCATGAGCCACCGTGCTTGGCCTAAGGAATCCATTTCTGTGATAACTGCGTTAATCCATTTATAACAGCAAAGCCCTCATGGCCAGACCATGAATGAATACCCATATGAATGCCCATCTTTTAATGCTGTCATGGTGGAAATTAAACTTCAACATAAGTTTGGGAGGTGACATTCAAACCACAGCATTCTGTCACTAGATCCTAAAAATGAATGTCCTTTTCATACAAATTCAGTTATCCCATTCCAATAGCCCCTCAAAATATTAACTAGTTCTAGCATCAACTCAAAAGACCAGTTAGGTCCAAAGTTTTGTCTAAAGCAAATAAGGATGAGACTCAAGGCACAATTCATCCTGAAGCAAATCCCTCTCCTGGTGTGAGTCTGTGAAACTAAAACAAGTTATCTACTTGCAAAATACAATGATGGGACAGGCATAGGACAGGTATTCCTATTCCAAAAGGGAGTAATAGACAAGGAAAAGGAGGAAATAGGCCACAAATAGGTCTAAAAACAAGAGGGTAAACAACATCAAACCTTAAGTCTCCAGAATAACTTTTCTTGACTCCATTTCCTGCATCCTGGACACACTGGGGCAGGGGTTGGGATTCCATGACCTTGGATAGCCCCACACCTATGGCTTTGCTATTGTCAGCCCATGCAGCAGTTCTAGAGTTGGAGTCATGTTTCTGTAGCTTTTCCATGCTAATGTTGCACATGGGTAGCTCTAAAGTTTTAAGGTCTCTGTTGCAGCGGCAATCCCAGAGTTCTTGGACATTGTCATAATCAGGGCTCTCTGTAGTGGCCCCAACTCTGTAGTTCCTTTGGGTATTACCCTAGTTGGGACTTTCTGTGGTCGCTGTGCCCTTGCAAAAAGTCTCTGCCTGGGCCACTAAGGTTTTGGAGCATCCTTTGAAATCTAGGTGGAGGAAGCCATGCCACATAGCTCTTGCCTTCTGTGCACCTGCATAATTAGCACTATGTGCATGTCACCAAAGCTTATCCTTTGCACCCTCTGGAGCAACAGACTGATCTGCATCTGTGTTGGTTTGAGCTTTGTCTGGGACATTGAGGTACATTGCACCAGAATGCAGACAGCAGAGTTGTGAGGTGGCTCTGGGAATCCCTGAAAACTATTCTGCCTTCCCCTGAAACTATTCTGCTTCCTACAACTCTGGGCTTGTGATGAGAGGGGAACTTAAAAAATCTCTAAAATGTTTTCAGGGTAATTATCTCATAGTTTTGATGACTAGCATCTGGCTTTATTCTATCTATACTAATTCCCTTATGAAAGGGTTGCTTGGTCACACCCTTGGTATTTTCTCCCAAACAGGGATTTTTATTGCTTAGATGGTGTATTAATCCATTCTCACGCTACTAATAATGATATACCTGAGACTGGGTAATTTATAAAGGAAAGAGGTTTAGTTGACACACAGTTCAGCATGACTAGGGAGGCCACAGGACACTTACAATCATGGCAGAAAAGGGAGCAAACATGTCCTTCTTCACACGGTAGCAGGAAGGAGAAGTGCCAAGCAAAATGGGGAAGTGCTCCTTATAAAATCCTCAGATTTCATGAGAACTCACTCACTATCACACAAATAGCATGAAGGTAAACACTCCTGTGATTCAATTACCTCCCACCACGTCCCTCTCATGACACATGGGGATCATGGGAACCATAATTCGAGATGAGATTTGGATGAGGATACAGCTAAACCATATCAGATGGCTAGGCTGGGGAAGTTCCAAATTTTTACATTTTGCTTCCCCATTAATTGTAAATTCTGTTTTTAAATTTCTTCTTTCTTCTTGCCTGTTACTATATACAGTTAAAATAAGTCATACAGCACGCTGACTGCTTTGCTACTTAGATATGTCTTCTGTCAGAAACTCTAGTTTATCATTCTTAAATTCTGTCTTCTATAAAGCCCTCAGGCATGAACACGATTCAGTTAAATTCTTTGCCACTTTATAAAAAAGGATGACTTTTACTAGATTTTCCAATACCTTGTTACTCTTTTCCTTCTACGATTTCATCAGAATTGTTTTTATCATCTATATATATGTATATATGTGGATGAATAAACAAAATAAATAAATATATATATTTATATACTATATTATATAAAATTATATATCATATTACCAAATTTTTTATATATATATATATATATATAAAATTTTTTAGAGACAGGGTCTCACTGTGTCACTCAGGATGGAGTGCAGTGGTGCAATCATAGCTCACTCTAACCTCAAACTCCTGGACTCAAGTGATCTTCCTGCCTCAGACTCCTGAATAGTAGGACTACAGGTATGTGCCACAATACTGAGCTAATCTTTTCTTTTTAAATTTGTAGAGACAGAAACTCACTGTGTTGCCCAGATTGGACTTGAACTCCTGGCCTCAAAGACACCTCCTGCCTTGGCCTCCTAAAGTGCTGGGATTACAGGGGTGAAACACTATGCCCAGCCTAACATTTATATTTCTACCAATATTTTGATGATAGCAATTTAAGTGATCCCTAAGAAGTTTCAGACTTTTCCTACAGTTTTCTTCTGAGCCCTCATCAGAATCATCCTTAATGCTCCATTAATAGCAATGTAGGCTTTTTCTAGCCTGCTCCTCCAAATTCTTTTAGCTTCCACTCATTACCAAGTTTCATAGCCACTTCCACATTTTCAGGTATTTGTTACAGTATTTTCCCACTTCCTTTGTAACAATTTTCTGTATTTGTTCATTTTGTGCAGCTGTAACAGAATACCATTGACCAGATCATTTATAATGAACATAAATGTGTTGCCTCATGGTTCTGAAGGCTGGGAAGTCCAAGCTCAAAGGGCTGGCATCTGGTGAGGGCCTGCTTGTTGTGTCATCCCATGACGATGATGGAAGAGCAAAGAGAGGATGACAGAGAGACAGAAGGGGGGACAAACTCTTCTTTTTACACTTAACCCACTCCTGCAATGAGTAGCACATACCTGCAATAACAGCATTAATTCATTCATGAGGGTAGAGCCCTCATTACCTAATCACCTCTTGAAGATTTCACCTCTTAATACTATTAGAATGGCAATTAAATTTTAACATGAATTTTAGAGGAGACATTTAAATCATAGCATAGGTATAAAATGGCAGTTATATGTCCTCATATAAAAATGACCTTGCCTTTACAATCTTAGAGACACAATTTACTTATTTGATTGTACTTGGACATTGATTATTTATAGTTTCTATGTTTAATTAACAATTTCTGTTCCAGAATTATTGACAACTTCCAAAGAGCACACTTGTGTATTTTAAAACTCTAAAATTATATTTGTTTTGTATAGAAATATTTTTACTAGAAAAAACGTCTTGAAAAGTTTCAGCCTCTTTCACACCATCTGAATGGTAAAATAGAGATTCAGTAGATGTGTTGGAATATAGCTTTATATAATCAGCAGTCATTGTGTTTCTGGCTTATTATAAAAGTAAGGCTACTGCAGATGGACTAAGATCATTTCTTAACCAAGCCAGATTGGGGAAAATGAAATTTGGCTGATGATCAGAACCAGTGAAAGAAGAATTTTTATTAATTAGGCCAGATGGAAACCAATAATAGCAATATTGTAGAAAGGAGTTAAATTGAATTAATAGTTGCTAATTAACATGACTCTAGTGTTTCTGAGATTAGAATACTTTTACTGTCTAAAAAGTTTATTTCTCGAAATCAAGTTATTTCTGTGATTTTGCTGCTAGATTAATTTTCTTTGATATAATGATATCAAACCACTTAATTTTCTCAAATTTTGTGGCAGCCACAATGGAATGATTCCTTTAGTTTTAAAATACCATTAAAAATATGTATTAAGTATGTACTGGGTCCCAGGTAATTACTGCACACAACACTAATTTAAATGTTCTCCAGGAGCTTAGAACTGTAGGTTACTGCAAATTTTAAGAGACAGAGAGTTTAGACTATTTTTTTAAAAAGTAATTGTTACTATTCATAATTATTTTTAATATAGAAACAATTGATCTATGTAGAATATGTATATTATTTATTAATTTACTCAATATATGGCTTGGTGTACACAGCAAAAGCACCAGTACTAGTCTAATTTTTTGTTCTGAAAGCTTTAAAGTTTCTTTCTTTCTTTTCCCCGCCCTCCCTCCTTCCCTCCCTTCCTCTCTTCCTTCCTTCCTTCCTTCCTTCCTTCCTTCCTTCCTTCCTTCCTTCCTCCCTCCCTCCCTCCCTCCCTCCCTCCCTCCCTCCCTCCTTCCTTCCTTCCTTCCTTCCTTCCTTCCTTCCTTCCTTCCTTCCTTCCTTCCTTCCTTCCTTCCTTCCTTCCTTCCCTCCTCCCTCTTTAAACTACCTTCACAAAAAATTGAAACAAAAGTACGACAGTGAAAGAAATCTGACCTAACCAACTCCATCTTGCTTTTAATCTACAAACTGTTCCTGTTCATTTCTGGGCATAGGCCAAATTAGTTTTGGGAGGAACTTAGTTTACAGTTCAACAAACAAAATTGATAACAGCACTTTCCCGAAACAAATCCCCTTCTTGACTGGAGACTAGCCTGCCTTTTTAAGACTAACAAATTAGCCTCAAGATTAGAAATTATGGTTTGAAGTCAGGCAGTTGGAGGCTGCAAGATTCTGAACCTCCCCAACTGCTCCTGGGGATAACATCACTGCTGTAAAACCTGAGAGCAGTGTTCGAGATATCTTGCAGATCCTGTGTTTGGGAGCATCAGCTGACACTACCTGAATGGTTGTCTGGCTCAACCAATTCTGTGATCGCACCAGGAACAGAATACAGCAAGGAAAACCCACTCCGAACCCCTGTAATTTCATCTCCAACCTGACTAATCAGCACTCCCCACTTCCTGCACTTCCTGACCCACTACCCACCAAATTATCCTGAAAAAAACACAATTCCCAAATTTTGGTGGAGACTGATTGGAGTAATAATAAAACTCTGACCTCCATACAGCTGGCTGTGTGTGAATTAAACTCTTTTTCTATTGCAATTCCCCTCCCCCGCCTTTTTTTTTTTTTTTTTTTTTTTTTTTTTTTTTTTTTTTTGAGACGGGAGTCTTGCTCTGTCACCCAGGCTGGAGTGCAGTGGCGCGATCTCGGCTCACTGCAAACTCCGCCTCCTGGGTTCACGGCCATTCTCCCACCTCAGCCTCCCGAGTAGCTGGGACTACAGGCGCCTGCCACCACGCGCGGCTAGTTTTATTTTTGTAGTTTTAGTAGAGACGAGGTTTCACCGCGTTAGCCAGGATGGTCTCCATCTTCTGACCTGGTGATTCCCCCATCTCG
This sequence comes from Macaca thibetana thibetana, assembly GCF_024542745.1. Taxonomy (NCBI): domain Eukaryota; kingdom Metazoa; phylum Chordata; class Mammalia; order Primates; family Cercopithecidae; genus Macaca; species Macaca thibetana. The sequence continues at coordinate 64,071,683 of NC_065582.1, read as the reverse complement.
GCCTCCCAAAGTGCTGGGATTACAGGCGTGAGCCACTGCGTCCGGCCTGCAATTCCCTTCTTAATAAATCAGCTCTGTCTAGACAGCTGAGAGGGAGAATATGTTGGGCAATTAAACTTCCTTCCTCCCTCCCTTCTTTCCTTCATTCGTTCCTCTCTTCCTCCCTCACTCCTTTCCTTTCTCCCTTTCTGTCTTCTTTCTTTCCCTTTTTCCTCCTTTTTCTTTCCTTCTTTCTTTTCTCTATTCATTTATTTTTCTAAAGAAAATCGAGTGTCCGCAGAACGAAAAAAAGATTTCTTGAAATACTGTCGATAAGGGTCCTATTTGCATGAAAACTACAGGTCACCCAAGAGGAATTCGAATGGTAATTTTAGAATTCGTGGTTGAGTCCTCTGTTACCAGAAAGAAGGTGTTTTAGCCAAAAGGGAAGTTGATTACTGTTACTCTAGTTCTGAGAAGATTTATCTGGAGGTGAAAGAAGATGGGAGATACAATGCACTCTGAGGCAGGTGTGGGAATAGGAATGGATATCTAGTAATACACAAACTGGTGCTACCCTAACAGACGCAGCTGTAGAATGAAATAATCTTCGAGAGCCAAACATGTATATTCACTCAAAGACCAGACGATCCGAGGTAAGCTGGAAACCTGGTTTAAAACATAAATTGTTGTCCTCATTAGTGAAACCAACTATTCCTTGCTGTAGGTTGTCTCTTCAGTTTGTTGATTGTATCCTTTGCTGTGCAGGAACTTTTCAACTTGATGCAATCCAATTTGTATATGTTTGCTTTGGTTCCCTGTGCTTTTGGGGTATTACTCCAAGAAATTTTTGCCTAAACCAATGCCCTGAAGTGTTTCCACAGTGTTTTATGTTAGTAGTTTCATAGTTTAAGGTGTCAGATTTAAGTCTTTGTTCTTGATTTTTGTTTATATAGAAAGACACGGGTCTAGTTTCATCATTCTGCATATGGATATCCAGCTCTCCCAGCACCATTTATTAAAGACTTTTTTCCCCAGGGTATGGTCTTGGCACCCTTGTTGAAAATGAGTTCATTGCAGGTGTGTGGATTTGTTTCTGGGTTCTGTATTCTGTTCCATTGATGAATATGTCTGTTGTTCTTGAGACGGAGTCTCTCTCTATTGCCCAGGCTGGAGTGCAATGGCACGATCTTGGCTCACTGCAACCTCTGCCTCCCGGGTTCAAGCGATTTTCCTGCCTCAGGCTCCTGCGTAGCTGGGATTACAGGCACGTGCCACCAGGCCCAGCTAATTTTGTATTTTTAGTAGAGATAGTGTTTTACCGTGTTGTCCAGGTTGGTCTCGAACTCCTGACCTTGTGATCCACTCGCCTCAGCCTCCCAAAGTGCTGAGATTACAGGTGTGAGACCACTGCATCTGGCCAATATGTCTGTTTTTATGCCAGTATCATATTGATTTGGTTACAATCACTCTGTAGTATAATTTGAAGTCAGATAATGTAATTCTTCCAGTTTTGCTATTTTTGATTAAGATAGCTTTAGTTATGCTGGAGTGAGTTTGTGTGTGAGTGCGTGTGTGTGTGTGTGTGTGTGTGTGATTCCATATAAACTTAAGAATTGTTTTTTCTATTTCTGTGAAAAATGTCATTGGTATTTTGACAGGGATTGCATTGAATCTGCAGGTTGCTTTGGGTAGTATAGACATTTTAACAATATTGATTCTTCCAATACATGAACATGGAATCTTTTTCAAATTTTTGATATTCTCTTCAATTTATTTCTTCAGTGTTTTATTGTTTTCATCACAGAGTTCTTTCACTTCTTTGGTAAAGTTAATTCCTAGGTATTTAATTTTATTTGTTGCTATTGTAAATGGGATTACATTTTTATTTCTTTTTCAGATAGTTCATTGTTAGCATATAGAAATACTACTGATTTTTGGATGTTGATTTTGTAGTCTGTGACTTTACTGAATTTATCAGTTTTAACAGTTTTCGCATAGAGTCCAAATATAAAGACCATATCATCTGAAAACAAGGATAATTTGATTTCTTCCTTTTCAATTTGGATGCCTTCTATTTCTTTCTGTTTTCTGATTGCTCTAGCAAGGACTTCTGGTACTGTGTTGAATAACAGTGGTGAAACTGGGCATCCCTGTTTTGTTTCAGATCTTAGAGGAAAGTCTTGCAGTTTTTCCTCATTCAGTATGATACTAGCTATAGGTCTCTCATATACGGCTTTTATGTTGAGACATGTTTCTTTTATACCAAATTTTTTGAGGTTTTTTTTTTTTTTCCATGAAGAGATGTTGAATTTTGTCAAGTGCTTTTTCAGCATCAATTGAAATGATCATATGGTTTTTGTCCTTCATTATGTTGATATGATGTATCACATTGATTAATTTGCATATAGTGAACCATCCTTGCATTCCTGGGATGAATCCTACTTGGTCATAATTAATGGTCTTTTCAATGTCTTGTTGAATTCAGTTTGCTAGTATTTTGTTTAAGATTTTTACATCAATATTCATCCAAGATACTGGCATGTACTTTTTTTTTTTTTGGTCGTGTATTTGTCTGGTTTTGGTATCAGGTTAATACTGGCCTTGTAAAATGAATTTTGAAGCATTCCCTCTTGTTCTGTTTCTCAGAATAACTTAACTATGATTGATTGATATTAGTTCTTTGTTGAAAATTTGGTAGAATTCAACAGCAAAGCCATTGGGTCCCAGGCTTTTCTTTACTGGGAAACATTTTATTTATTATGACTTTGATATGGTTATTTGTTATTGTTCTGTTCAGGTTTTGGATTTCTTCCTGTTTTAATCTTGTAAGCTTTTCTGCGTCTCAAAATTTGTTCATTTATTATATATCTTTCAATTTTTGGCATACAGTTCCTCGTAGTAGCCACTAATGATCCTTTGAATTTCTGCAGTATCAATTGTAATGTCTCCTTTTTCATCTTTGATTTTATTTATTTGGATCTTCTCTTTTTTTCCATAATCTGGGTAAAGATTTTTCAATTTTGTTTATCTTAAAAAAAAAAAAAAAAAAAAAACTTTGGTCTGATTTATCTTTTATATTATTTTCTTCTTTTCAATTTCATTTATTTCTGCTCTGATCTTTATTATTTCTTTTCTTCTATTAAATTTTGATTTGGGCTGGGTGCAGTATCTCACACCTGTAACCGCAGCACTTTAGGAGGCCAATACTGGAGTATCATTTGAGCTGAGGAATTTGAGACCAGCTTGGCCAACAGAGGAAGACCCTGTTTCTACCAAAGAAAAAAAAAAAAAAAAAAGCTAGACATGTTTAAACACACCTGTTGTCCCAGCTACTTGGGAGGCTGAGGCCCACTTGAGACTAGGATATCAAGGCTGCACTGAGCCATAATTGGACCACTGCATTCCAGCCTGGGCAACAGAGTGAGCCTCTATCTCAAAAAAAAAAAAAAAAAAAAAGTGTTTGGTTTCTCTTGCCATTCTAGTTTTTTAAGATGCATTGTTCCATTAGTCTGTATCTCTGTTTTGGTACAGTACCATGCTGTTTTGGTTACTGTAGCCTTGTAGTATAGTTTGAAGTCAGGTAGCGTGATGCCTCCAGCTTTGTTCTTTTGGCTTAGGATTGTCTTGGCAATGCGTGCTCTATTTGGTTCTATATGAATTTTAAAGTAATTTTTTTCCCCAATTCTATGAAGACAGTCATTGGTAGCTTGATGGGGATGGCATTGAATCTATAAATTACCTTCGGCAGTATGGCCATTTTCACGATATTGATTCTTTCTATCCATGAGCATGGAATGTTCTTCCATTTGTGTCCTGTTTTATTTTGTTAAGCAGTGGTTTTTAGTTCTCCTTGAAGAGGTCCTTCACATCCCTTATAAGTTGGATTCCTAGGTATTTTACTCTCTTTGAAGCTATTGTGAATGGGAGTTCACTCATGATTTGGCTCTCTGTTTGTTATTGGTGTGTAGGAATGCTTGTGACTTTTGCACATTGATTTTGTATCCTGAGACACATCATCTGCAAACAGGGACAATTTGACTTCCTCTTTTCCTAATCAAATACCATTTCTTTCTTTCTCCTGCCTGATTGCCCTGGCCAGAACTTCCAACACTATGTTGAATAGGAGTGGTGAGAGAGGGCATCCCTGTCTTGTGCCAGTTTTCGAAGGGAATGCTTCCAGGTTTTGCCCATTCCGTATGATATTGGCTGTGAGTTTGTCATAAATAGTTCCTATTATTTTGAGATATGTCCCTTCAATATCTAGTTTACTGAGAGTTTTTAGCACGAAGGCTGTTGAATTTTGGCAAAGGTCTTTTCTGCATCTATTGAGATAATCATGTGGTTTTTGTCTTTGTTTCTGTTTATGATGGATTACGTTTATTGATTTGCATATGTTGAAGCAGCCTTGTATCCCAGAGATTAAGCCAACTTGATCATGGTGGATAAGCTTTTTGATGTGCTGCTGAATTTGGTTTGCCAGTATTTTATTGAGGATTTTTGCATCAATACCACACATCTACAACCATCTGATCTTTGACAAACCTGACAAAAACAAGAAATGGGGAAAGGATTCCTTATTTAATTAATGGTGCTGGGAAAACTGGCTAGCCACATGTAGAAAGCTGAAACTGGGTCCCTTCCTTACACCTTATACGAAAATTAATTCAGGATGGATTAGAGACTTAATGTTAGGCCCTAGAACTTAAAGTATAATTAAAAAACAAAACAAAACAAAACAAAAACATGCATTGTTAAGTTGTTTATTTGAAGTTTCTCTTCTTTTTTTGATGTAAATGCTTATAGCTATAAACTCCCCTCTTAGGACTGTTTTTGCTGTATCCCATAAGGTTTGATATGTTCTTTCTGTTATCATTTATTTTAATAAATTTTTCAATTTCCTCTTAATTTATTGACTTACTGGTCATTCAGGAGCATATTATTTGATTTGCATGTATGTGTATAATTTTCCAAATACCTCTTGTTATTAATTTCTAGTTTTCTTCCATTGTGGTCAGAGAATATGCTTGATATTATTTTAGTTACTTGGAATGTTTTAAGGCTTGTTTTCAGACCCAAAATATGGTCTGTCTTTGAGAATGATTTCCTTGCTGAGGGAAAGAATGTATATCATACATCCATTGGATGGAGCTGGGAGAGACACAAGCATCCTCATGGCCAACATTACTAGGACTGTGCTGGGTCAGACCTGAAGCCAGCACAACACTGGGTGTCACCCAAGGCCTGATGTAACCACTTCCTGGCTACTACCTCTGTTTGCTCAAGGCCCCAGGGCTCTACAGTCAGCAGGTGGCAAGCCAACCAGGCCTGTGTCCTTCCTTTTAAGGCAGTGAATTCTCCATGCCCCAGGCAGACCCAGATTGCCATCCAGGAGCCAGGGACTGGAGTTAAAATCCTTAGAAGACTATCTGGTGTTCTATGGTACTGCAGTTGAGCTGATACTGAAATGACCAAATGCAGTCCTTCCCCGTTTTTCCTCCCCTTTCCAAAGGCAGAGTGTAAGGTTAGCCGAGAGAAGGAACAAGTAGACCCCAAAGTCAGGCAAGCATGTTTGTATTAACCTGCCGGGCTGCTCCACTGTAAACAGAGGAGGCAACCCCGCTTACAGGCTGCTGTGGGGTTTTATAGGGCAAGGGGCTAGGTTGGGGTGGAGGAAACTGAGTAGGGTTGCAGGTGTTTCAACCGTTTCCTGGAAATGTCTTTGCCTGCTCGGCCAGGCAAGCTCAGCTAGGCAAGCTGGGCAGAGGTCTTAACAGCATCCTGGAACTGTTTACGAGTTCTACTGAAAGTCTTGCACAAGCGGCTGTAGAAAAGGTCGGTGTAGGGGTTGTCTGTAGGTGGTCACAAAGGACTGTATTGCAAAGGACATGAAGGAGGAGGAGGCATAGCCTGGATCTCTAACGCAGAGGAGCCTCCTTCTGTGTCCACTGCCACCATAGTCTCATGAGGAGTACTGCCGGACTACCACTGATTTTCTCTTAAGTCCCAAGGGCTCTTCAGTCAGCTTGTAGTAAATTCTGCCTGGCCTTGGACTCACCCTTCAGAGAAGTAAGCTCCTCTCTGGATCAGGGAAGGTCTAGAAATGCTGTCCAAGATCCAAGTCCTGGAATGGTCTGAGCTGGTACCTAAGGTGCAAGACAAAGTCCCCCTTACTTTCCCTCCACTGTTCTTAAGCAGAAGATATGTTGTCCCATAGCCAAGACAGCTGAGAATGTAGTGAGCCTTACCTGAAGCCAGCAAATTTCAGAGTCGCACCCAGGACCCTTGAGGTGGTACCTGGGCATTATTGCTGCTTATTCAGGGTGCAAAGGCTACTCAGTTAGGAGGTAATAAATCCTGACAGGGTTGACTTCTTCTCTTTAAGGCAGCAGGTTCCTTCTAGCTCATGATGTGTCTAGAAATGTCATCTAGGAGCTAGGGCCCGGAAAGGGGGCTCAGACTCTTCTGGTGCCCTATCCTGCCGTGGCTGAGCCTGTATCCAAGATGTAAGACAAAGTCTTCCCCATTCTCCCTTCTTCTCTCCTCAAGCATAGGGAAGGGGTCTCTTTCAGAGAAGCGAGCTGTGCAGTCTGGGGTTGGGAGGGGGATGATGCCGGCACTCTCTTAGCTGCCCTGGCTGGTGTCTCAGTAGGTTATAGGCTCCCCTAGTCCACTGGCTCTTGGCCCAATTCAGCACTGGGGCTCACCTCGGAGTTGCAGTTTTTGTAGCCTAGACTGCTGTTCAAGTTTCGTTTGGGCCCAGAGCACTTTAGACAACAATGGAAAGGCTTGTGGGAACTCAAGTTCAGAACTTTGGGACTGGCAATTCCCTTCTGGCTAGGGCTGGTTTAGATGTGCCCTCTGTGGTTGGGTGTTAGCTGAGTTTGGTCCTGTTTTGGTTTTTGCTATAAGAGGTAGGCAGAGTTCAACGGCTGACAATTGTACTCTCCCTCTCCCCAGCACAAAAAAACAAAAACAAAAACAAAAACACTCTTCTCTCCATGCCACTGTTGCTGGGGAATGGGAAATTCAAGACTGTTGTTGATTCAAGATTGATCCTCTGACCTCCTCAGTGCCTCTTTCGTGATAAAAAGTTAGAACCAGGTACTACGAATTTTGGGTTTTATGAGGTGCACTTGTAAAGACAGTTGTTAAATTGATGTCCTTTATGGAGGGATGATCTGTGGAGTCTTCTTTTCCCCTATCTTGTTTCATCCCAACTGATCACCTTTATAGATACATGGAAATATGTATTTATTTCACAACATTTCTGAAAGTTTATTCAAAACAAAAACTAAGAGTTTATTGTTTTTTTAAAATAAAAAACTGTAATTAAAGTATAAATGCAACCTCTAAATAATTAAGAAATGTATAACATAATTATTCATAATAATATTGGTATTATCTATGATCATAATAGTCCAGTTATAATATTTTCATTTAAATTAAATCATTAAAATAAATTCTTATAACCAGACTGAACTTCTTGAGAAACAACCATGTTTGCTTTCCTCCAAGACCTATCATCATAGTATCACACTCATAGTTGACACTCAATAAACGTTTAGTAGAAAGTAACAGTGCATGTTGATGGGAATGTAAACTAGTACAACCACTATGGAGAATGCTTTGGATGTTTCTCAAAAACTAAAAATAGTGGTACCATATGATCCAGTAATCCCACTGCTTCGTATATACCCAAAAGAAAGGAAATCGGGATATCAAAGAGATAGCTGCACTCCCATATCTATTGCTGCACTATCCACAATAGCCAAGATTTAGAAGCAACCTAAGTGTCTATCAACAGATGAATGGATAAAGAAATGTGGTACATATATACAATGGAATATTATTCAGCCATAAAAAGAATGAGATCCTGTCATCTGCAACAACATGGATGGAAGTGGAGGTCATTAAGTCAGCTGAAATAAGTACAGAAAGACTAAGTTCATATTTCTCACTTATTTGTGTGAGTTTAAAATTTAAAACAATTAAACTCATAGAGAGAGAGAGTAAGAGGATTACTAGAGGCTGGGAAGGGCAGCGAGGGGGGTTAATGGGTACAAAAGGTGGTTACAATGAATGAATAAGATCTATTTAATAGTATTTGACAGCACATGACTATAGTCAATAATAATTTAATTGTACATTTAAAAATAACTAAAAGTTTTGTTTTAAGTGAATTGTTTGTAACACAGGGATAAATGCTTGAAGTAATGGATATGTCATTACCCTGATGGGATTATTATATATTGTATGCCTGTATCAAAATATCTCATGTACCTCATAAATATATATACCATTATGTACCTATCAAAATTAAAAATTAAGTAAATAAATAAAAGAAACAGTGTAGTGAAGAAGAAAAGAAATGACACATAAAGAAAAGAAGCATGTAGTGAACATTTGAGTAGCAATCGGAAAGTTTTTAAGCCAAATTCCAACATCAGTAAGATATTATATATAGATGGTGTTTGAATCCAATTTAAAATTTTTTCTGGAAGAAAAGGCCAATCAGGCCGTAAACCATATTTTAGGTTTTTTTTTTTTTTTTTTTTTTTTAACACTGTGACAGAATTGATGGTCTAGTGAGCCTTTAAAACACTTTTCACAGTAAAACTAGCTCTTGGCTTTTCTTTCATTGTATACAATTTTGATTTATTGAGCTGACTTCTACAGTTCTAAGTAGAAAACTTTATGAACAGAACTATTGCCTTTGGCATTTATATTCTCTTCTGGTAACAGGTGCTTTTATTTCATTGCAAAAGAACACACTTTTCCCTATAAATCAACACAGCATTTTTTCGTTCTTTGTTACCATCTCAGCTTCTGGATTTACTACATTCTATTGCATTATACTGAGCACAGATGCCAAACATTTACAGTATTGGTGAATCAGTTCATAGCATTTTTTTTTTTTTCTTAATGAAGTAAATACAGTCCATATTCTGTTTTCAAACTGACAGTATAGGTAATCTCACATGACTTATCAAAGGCCTTGCATCTTTAACAAGTTTTCAATTTCATTTAAGAGAACCAGATTCTTTTAATATGCTTCTGCATTGACTTAAATTACTGCATATCTTTGTGAAACTAATTTACTATTCTTATGAATAAATGAGAGAAATTAATTGAGTATGACATATCTAGTTTAATTGCTTTGGAGACAATCTATTCTAGATTAATTAAACCATGCTTAACATGTTGTAGTAGTAACTGTGAAATTCATGGAAAATTCCTTTATTCTTAGAAACATTAATACTCTGAGCTTTAATCAGTAGAAATCTTAACACCAAGTGATAGAACTGGGAAATAAAATCTCCAGCCTTATAAAGAGCTGTGCTCTTTTATTTTATAATAACAAAATCTGAGATGTATTGATGGTAATATGATGTATGCCTCTGGGACTTATAAAGCACAATGATGCTTCATAGAGCTTATTAGAAAGTATTTTAGCCAGGTGCAGTGGCTCATGCCTGTAATCCCAGCACTTTGGGAAGCCGAGGCAAGTGGATCACCTGAGGTCAGGAGTTCGAGACCAGCCTGACTAATATGGTGAAACCCCATCTCTACTAAAAACACAAAATTAGCTGGGTGTGGTGGTATATGCCTGTAATCCCAGCTACTGAGGAGGCTGAGGCAGGAGAATCGCTTGAACCCGGGAGGCGGAGGTGAGCCGAGATCATGTCATTGCACTCCAGCCTAGACAACAAGAGCAAAATTCCGCCTCAAAAAAATAAAATAAAATAAAATAAAATAAAATAAAATAAAAAAGTGTTGTTTTAACTTACTTCTAAATAACATTATACTTGGGAAATGCAGTTATTAAAAGAAGAATATATACTTGAGAGAACCACTTTGATTTTACATTTACAATAAAGTGGCCTAAAAAAGACTTTTGTAATGTTACACATGGTGTCACCATCAGTGACTCTCCCTACTGCTTCTCAATCATTTTCTCTTCATTGTCTACCTAGAAAATAATGATAGTATCTACAGTGCACATATGGTAAACTGACAAAGCTACTGCTTGAAATGGAAGTGGAGGAGCTCTTTTGTTTCCCAAGAAAAACCATACTCAGCATGAATGGGATGTTCTACTCTCTAACATATAAACTCAAGTTGAGTATAACTATGTTTTAAGGTAATTCTCCAAAAAGGATTATAAGCAAATAATATTTGTTAAGTATATGCAAAGTATGCGTCATTTTCACAGGTCATTTGACTTAGAGTTTCATTATGGTTTCTTTCTCTTAGAATTCACATTTTTTTCTATCACTGTCTAGGTCTTCTGATGTTCATTACTTTCCTTACTTTGTATTATCTCTAGGATTCTCATATTCCTTGAGCTCAGGTGCAGCATTTTGTTTCTATTAATGTAAACCTTGGCAAAATATTCTATGGCACACTGCACTATGATTTGTGAAGTTGTATATATATTAGACTTATCAGACAGCTGAGATGTATATAAAAAAAGAATAGATTTTAATGATCATGACCCATGACATGTACATGTGTCTATATCTATTTGATCATCACTTACATACATATCAATTATCACTTAAATTTACTAAGGTTTTCCAATGGGTGGAATTCTTTAGGCACTACTAAAACTCACAGTCCTTAAATAGATTCAAAAGAAAGAGTAGAGACATGGAAAAGCCATTTATTATGATTTTAGTGTATTTTTGAAACTTTAAAACATGATAAATTTGAGACAAATTTATATATATAAACTAATTTTAAAATCCAATATTTTGCTCAAGGTACTTTATTTTACTTAATAAATAACTCAAAATTGATTTGCCTACAATTTAGTATACAAATTCAGTCTCAAGAGGAATCACTCAATAATTTTTGCTAGTAAAACTTACCATTTATATTTAGCCCATATTATTAAGGATATTTAATATTTTTTCCTGCAGAATCCAACTTGCATCTTTTCACACACACACGCATACACCATATACACACACATAAATTAATTTTTGTATAAAAATAATTGTATGAGGACAGAGAAACATGTACAGTATTGTTTCTTGAAGTATTCTTCAGAGTTGCTCTATAAAACTATGTTAAAAAATTCATCAATATTGTGAGGCTTGGATAAATTACGGCTAATTCACAGCATGACATTTTACACAAGCAACAAAAAAGAAGAACATTTAATCTGACAACTTGGTGATTTTCGTGATTTATATTGAGTGAGTAAAACGGTGCAGTAAATGTGTATAATATGTTTTTATTTATGCAAAAATAAATAATGACAAAACAGTCTATACAAATGTGTGTGATTATAAAAGATTAAAGTAGAATATGGAATGATATTAATATATAATAGGTTGCCCCTGATGGTTACCAGGTGGAGCAGGAATAAAATGAGGGGAAAAAGTTAGAAAATAAAAGGGAAAAGGAGGATAAACTGAACTCTAAAAAACATGATTCAAGATAATTGTAAGACAGACCTCAGCCTGGCAGAAAATATTTGCAAAAGCCATATATAATACAGGACTGTCATACAAAATGTATGAAGAACTTTTTAAAATTTAACAATAAGAAAATAAACAACTTCATTTAAAAATGGGCAAAAGAGCTAAACAGTACACTCATCAAAGAAGATACATAGATGGCAAATAAGCATATGAAAAGATGATCCACATCATATGTGCTATGGACTGAATGGTTTCCCCCCAAAATTCATACGTCGAAATCCTAACTTCTGATGTTACTGCATTTGGAGAAAGGATCTTTAGGACTGGTGCCTTCAGGAGATAATTAAGTTAAATGAGATCATAAGAATGACGAGTTGATGGGTGCAGCACACCAACATGGCACAAGTATACATATGTAACAAACCTGCACGTTATGCACATGTACCCTAGAACTTAAAGTATAATAATAATAATAAATAAATTAAATAAATAAATAAATAAATAAATAAATTCATACCTTTACATACAGAAAAAAAAAAAAAAAAAGAATGAGGCTCTAATCTGGTAAAACTGGTTTTCTAATAAGAAAACCCACGTACACAGAGAAAAGCTCATGTGGGGACGCAATGAGAAGGCAGCTGTCTGCAAGTGAGAAAACGGGAGCATTACCAAAACTCATCTCTACTGGCATCTTAATCATGGACTTTCAGCCTTCAGACTGTAGGAAAATAAATGTCTGTTGTTTAAGCCACCCAGTCTATGTAACCTTGTTATGGCAGACCTAGTAGAAGACTAATACAATATGCCATCAGGAAATTTTAAATTAAAACAATTTTGTTATAAAAGAGATACCACTATAGAACTATTAAAATGGTCAAAATCCAAAACACTGACAACATCAAATGCTGGTGAGGATGTGGAGCAATGGGAGCTCATTCATTTTTGATGGAAATGTAGAATGGTATAGCCACTTTAAAAGATTGTTTGGCAGTTTATTTTAAAACTAAACGTGTTGTCTTACATTCCATCAATTACACTTCTTGGTACTTACTTAAATGAGTTGAAGACAGATGTCTATACAAAAACCTGCACATAGTGCTTATAGCAGTTTTATTCATAATTTCCCGTATTTTGAAGCAACAAGATTTCCTTCAGTAGGTAAATGGATAAGTAAACTGTAGTTGATGCAGACAATGAAATAGTATTCAGTGCTAAAGAGAAATGAGCTATCAAGCCATGAAAAGACATGATGGAAACTCAATGGCACTAAGTCAATAAAATGGTTACATACTGTATGATTCCAACTATACAACATAATGGAAAAGGCACAATTATGGAAACAGTAAAATGATCAGTGGTTCCCAGGGTTTGGAGGGAGGGAAGGATGAATAGGTAGTGTGCAGAGGATTTGTAGGACAATGAACCTATTCGGTATGATACTATGATGTTGGACACATAGTCGTCATACGTTTGTTAAAAACCATAGAATGGTTGGGAGCGGTGGTTCACACTTGCAATCCCAGCACTTTGGGAGGCCAAGGCGGGTGGATCACAAGAGGTCAGGAGTTCGAGACCAGGCTGGCCAACATGGCAAAACCCCATCTCTACTAAAAATACAAAAATTAGCTAGGCATGGTGGTGCCGGCCTGTAATCCCAGCTACTTGGGAGGCTAAGGCAGGAGAATCTTTTGAACCCATGGGCGGAGGTTGCCGTGAGTCAAGATCGCACCACTGCACCCCAGCCTGGGCAACAGAGAAAGACTCTGTCTAAATAAAAAAATAAATAAATAAATACCATAGAATGTACAATACTGAGTGAACCGTAATGTAAACTATGGACTTGGGGTAATAATGATTATAGATCCAGTGACTGTAATAAATATACCACTCTGGTGCATGAGAAATGTTTGCCATGTTCAAGGGCTGGGGGTATTTGAGAAATATCTGAACTTTCTACTCAATTTTGTTGTGAACCTAAGAAAATTGCTCTAAAAATAGTGTATTTTAAAAAGAACATTGTTATATTTATGTATTTATTTGCCTGTTAAATTTTTTAAAAATGGAATTTCTAGTGCTTATGTATATAGAAGTTACTTTTCCTATACTGGATCTGCTTCCTACAAATTATTTTTTGTGATGACTACTCAGTTATTCTGTTTGTGGCTTAATAAGTTTCCTATTCTTCTCCTCTCTCTCCCTCTTTTCCTCCTTCCTTCTATAAATATATATAAACAATCTCCACATGTATTTTTTTTTTGCGTCCCACATTTTCAATTTTCACTTTTTCAGTAAATAAAAAGTACTTGCTCCGTTATTTCAGCCAGTGCTTTTACAATGCAACAGATTTTGAATAAAAGATAATAAAAAAGGGATAGAGTAGAAATAATGAAAATTGAATGGGTATAAAATCTCTTCTATTTTTCTAAATATTATAATTATTTTAAAACAAACCTACAATATTTCATTTATTTTTACATAAATAATAGATTAATAGTCAAATTAAAGTGTGAATACTTTAATGTGTAAGCATTTTGTGAAAAATAATCTGTTCACTCACCTAATTATATGGTTTCTATTTATTCTTTTTTAAAACACTAAAAACAAGAAGTAATTCATACTAGAGAGTTCCTTCTTAAAATGCCTTTTAATTACATTCAGTTTTATATAGTTGAGTTTATTATTACATAGGAAAACGCGTAGCATGGTAAGTAGTGTAAAAGAGATATTAGTTGCTTCTAACTAGATCTGATAGGGAGATGATCTAATAGCAATGAGGTATTTAAAGAGACTGAGTCTGGGGCCCAATCTCAGGATCACTGAAGACTAGGAGAATGTCAGAATCATTCATGTATTGTAATAGACATATTTTCTGTTTTTCCCGTGTGTGTGTGTGTGTGTGTATCTGTATCTGTATCTGTATCTATATATGTATATGTATATGTGAGCAATAACTTTTGAGAAAATATAGGCTCTGTACCTAGTGGTTTTGGAACAAGTAGGCTTTTGTGGATTCTGGAAATCTAAGACAAATTGAGAAAAATCAGACAAAGAAAGGAAGTAACAGTAGAGAGGAAGCAAAATGTTTTATGGATGCTGGCACTTGGAAGGAGAAGGCTGTGTTGCATAGACCAGGTGTGCATTGTGCTCAAGATGAGCAGGTGGAGGATGATATCCTGGAAATCAGGTAACAGGTATAGGGACCAAGAAATAACCCAGGGAAAAAAAGGTGGGAGACCCAGGTCCATAAGGAGCAGGATATTCCTATTGTAAACACAAGCCAGAAAAAGATTGGGTCAAACACTATGCCTATGCTACCAGAAATAGTAACACTGGGAATTTTTGTTCCAGTGTTTCTTAGATACTGCTCTGTCTGCCTCTTTCACATTTATGTGCTCTTTCTAGCCAGCTATAGAATTTCTATAGAATCCCAAATGGATTGGGAAGTCAGACCTGGCAGCTTCCATTCCTCTACCACTGTCCTAAATTCCCACCCTCCAAGAGATATCAGGAACATAAAAACATGAAACCTGATGCTGCCTGTGCAAGTTAAGTTCTGATTTCCTGAATTTAGGGTGATATTGAAATGTTCCTGATGACCATGATGATGATGAATAAGAAAAGAACAAACAAGGCAAAATCTTAGTGTTGGAAGGCTACTTGAAGTTAAAATTGTTTATACAACTTCTGACTCTATTTATTACATCCTAAGAGACACGATTTGGCTGAACAAGGTTTATGGAAAGTGTTAGTGAAGGAATATGCTATAGGGATAAGCTCAGTTTCTGTCATCAGGATGTGCTTCTATTTCACTTGGAAATTATTGCTTTAGCATTACTCCAGGCATCTTAAAAGGACCATGTATTTTTTGTTTGTTTGTTTGTTTTTTGTTTTGTTTTGTTTTTATATAAAACAGAGACAACATATACAACAACCCTAAAGGACGTTATCAAGAATCTGTCAAAATTTAACTTATTTCAGGTTAGCTCAGATGAAATTTATGTTTTTTTTATGGAGGCCAAGTCTATTTACATCCTCTATCCACTGGTGCTAGGTATCTTTTTGAGAGTTATAAATATATACATAAATACATGTAAATGATACCCTTTTGCATATTTTAAACTTTCTTCCTATCATCCCTGCTATAAAACATACTAATCTTTAGTGTTTTTATGCTCCAATTCCGCTGCACACACATACATACATGCCCTTATTTACATGTGTGTTCCTTTCCAATCTAAGCATGTCAGAGTCTACCAACTATTCACTGGATCGTTCAATTGGAAGAATATCAAGTTTATAGTCAATTAAGGCTCTGCCTCTGTTCTCCTTCTCCAGTTCTGCCTTTAAATTAAAAAAAGTTTTTCTCAAATAGATATACCATCTGAGATGTGCCTAAACAAGCTGTTGTAAGCCTTACCTTATTTCACTTTATGACATTCTTGATTCTATTAATCAGTTACCGGGTATTCCATTCTCCTGCTACAACACTAATATAATATATATACATACCATATATTATATAATATATATAAAATGTCTCTTAGTCATAGATTTTATTTTCCCTTCCAGATTGACCCTGAGTCTCTTTTCTGGCAAAACCAATTTACTTGACTTAAAAAAAAAAAATGAAGTGTAGCTGGGTCCCTTATATTGTTTAAGTTTGAAAGATGTGTTCCCAAATTGTGGCAGAGGGATCCTATTGGTGATAACAGAATCCAAGTAGCTAGGAATTGCTTTTAAGTAAAATATTGCTTGTACTTTAGTGGAACATATGATGCTATGATGTGCCTCCAGAAAGAAGAACCTAACATCATCCTAAAGTAGTCTTGAAATAAACAAACAAAGAAACTTAATTCTTATTAAGCTTGTAGACCTGAATAGCAATAGAAAGGTAACACAGGGAGAAGAAACAGTGTATTGCAGCAAAATTCAGCTAGTTAAAAACTCTAAAGGAAAAAAAATAAATTGCAAGACAAAACATATGGGCTAAAAATCTACACATTAAAAGCTGAAACACACTTACTGCACTTACTTTAATTTGAAAATTTAAACAATGATTACACATTTTATATTAAGAAATAATTTGTATTTTTTGTAATGACATTGTGATTACATTTTTAAAAAGAGTTCTTAACTTTTAGAAATCATAATTAAATATTTCGGATAAAAAGATAATTTCTGGGATTGACTTCAAAATAATCCATGAAGGGAGAATAGTGTGGGTAGAGATGGAACAAGATTAAAAGTGAATTGACAATTGTTAAAGTTATTTGATGAATATATGGTAGTTCGTTATATTATTCAGTGTAATTTTAAGTTGGTGTTTCCTATTTTAAAAATTATATGTATGTAAGATGTTTTTAAAAGAATCTTTTTGGGTAAATATAAAAGCATACATGTATACACACCCACACACACACACACACACACACACATATACATAGGAATCACACAAGAAACTGACTTTTTGGTTTGGAATTCTAAAGTATGCTATTTCTACTTCTAACGGATTCAGGCATTATTTGGAGAAAATTATTCTGAAACTGAAACGCAATACTAGAGTTCTAGAACAAGTGCTGGAAAGTATAAAGTGTGAGTTATATAAGTCACTGTCTCTGACAAATTTGTAATATAATGAAGGGGGAAGATAAGCAGACATCCACAAAATAATGTGATCAGTGTTCTAATCAATGAAAATTAGTTATTTGATGGAAACCAAAGAAAAATCTTGTCCTATTCTGTCCGGTTGGATGGAGTATGAGATACTTGGAGGAAAAGGTGAACCAAGAGGACAACAAAGTGAATTGACACCCAATTTTGAAAAATTTTGAATGAAGTGCCAACAATTTTTGAATTATATAGGGAAGTCTGAGTTCTCATATTAGCAAATCACCTTAAAATCTGAATAAGCAAATTCCCTTAAAAATAATGTTAAATCTCAAATTTTCTGGTGATTTTGGTGGGCGTGAATAGGAAAAAGAAGGAGTTCATTACAGGAGGCTTGGTTGGAAGGCTATTCCAAATAAACAGACATGCATGCATAAAAACACACATACAGCATAAATGTATTATTACTGGATTTTTACTTTTGGCCTTGGTATAGTGCCAGACATAGTAACAACTAAATAACGCATGTCTGCCAGAAATTGGAAAGATAAGTCACTCTGTTGAAAAGCGTCACTCTGTTGAAACTTCTCCGTGGAGTAATGAATTTGAAATTGAGAATTTTGATTTGTATATTACAGTCATCTTACTACTGAGATTTGACAAATGCGTGTCTTAAGTACTTTTCTCCGTGATTAAAATAAGTATACATAGAAATACTCTATATGCTGTGAAATTATTACTAATATTTCACCAAATAAATCTCAATGTTCTTTTTTAAAACTAATAAGTAGTTTCATTTTATAAGAAAAATTCGCTTTAAGAAGAATTGTTAGTTATCCATATTAGTTGATTACAAGGTAAGTCCCAGAAGCACAGATATTCCAAATTTCAGTGGTCATGCAAGATGAAAGTTTATTTCTCTCTTAGGTAACAAGTCAGTGGTCAGCAGACATCTGGGGCTGTTAGGTGGCTCTGCCATCCTTTTTACATGGCAAATGTGAGACTCAACATAGTTGTTCTAGTTCTAGCATCTCCACATTAGTGAAAAGGGGTATGAAACTTGGGGAGTGATGCCTGGTTGTTTCAGAACAGGACCTGGAAGTGATGTATATATTTTTTAACTCATGTTTTCCCTCATCCTAAAATGCAAATAGTACTTATCATCTACCAGGCATAATTTTAAGCCTTTACATGATTTTACAGATACAAGCAGGAAGCATGCAGCATGAGAGTGGACATGACTAGTAGCAAAAAAAAAAAAAAAAAAAAAAAAGTTAGGAAATGTACCTGTTAGTTTGGTAAACATCTGCTTATCTGAAATTCTTACCATAAAAGGAGAGAAGAATGAATATTGAGGAATCACTAGTAGTTCGCTACCCGGACTAAAACAATTATATATGAAAAAAGCAAGTCACTAATGAGGTTGACAAAATGCCTTATTACAGTACTTAAATAAAAAATAGAGAACCTGGTAATGTGTAGTGATGGTTTACAACATTTCTTTCTATTCTTTTCTAAACTTAATCCTGGAATGTTCTATTTCATAAATAGATTATAGTTCATTGGAGCACAAAAATGGAGAAAAATAAATGGGGAACAACTATTTTTTTCTCTAATATTAACTTTTCACTTTTTAAGATAAAAAAATCAAAATAACCCAATTCAATTCCCTTAAAATATTCATTCATATTCAATTTCTTTCTCAAAATATTTTGAAAGAATCAAAATGTAACAAAGCACATATTTTTCTTATTTTAGAATTCAGCCAAATTCAATGTCATGAGTTATTATAAAAATAATCTTAAAGAATATTGCTCAAATGGTATTGTCAAATTTAAGACTATAAAAGAAAAATATCTCGGCTGAAATGAATGTAAATGTATATAAACTTTAAAATTAAAAAAAACAATTAAAAGTCTTGCTTATAGTGTACATTCTAGGAACTAAACTGCAAAACTCCTTTGATTGACTATGTCTGTGGCTTCAAAGCAGATAGACCAAGAGAAGAAAAAGAGAGCTATCAAATTGCAAATAACTGCCAACTTTATGGCAGTGTCTCTGAGAGGTTCTTTCTTAATCAGCACCCCCTGTCCTGACATCGGGTGTACAAATTACTCGATATATTAAACCACTTCTGTCTTTCAGCTAAATAGATATGAAACACATAGAAATGGAAACAAAGACAGGCTTTGAACTTTTGATACTTCATGTGAACCCCCAATTTAAATATACATTTCTCAGCTGTTAGTTCTCACTTCAGTTTCAGAACAATGTTTTTGACCTAACCTTCCTACCAAATCCTGTTATATGAAGCAAGTAAGTGTATTCCCCCTCGGGATCCTTGAAAAATGACTTAATTTGACAAAGAAATAATCTCTTTCTCTCTCTCTCTTTTTTTTTTTTTTTGACTATGGGCCAATGTCAGACCTGAAAAATGATACTCTACCCTTCCCAAAGCTAAATAACTGGAAAAGAGCTATTAAATAAACTACTTAGAGACATGCTAAGATTGTTTTATGGTACTTTTGGCTGTCTAATAATTAGGTAGGTACAGTAAATCCTAGTGTGCAATAGCAGCAACTATAATAATACAGATGTCTATTTTGGTTCACAAAATTAAGAAAAAATTGTTAATGCATCAAAAGTTGAATTTAGAATGTAACATAAATCTCAAATCAGTCTGGCATGTCTTGGCAAAGAAAAATTATAAAATATAAAAAGCAAAACTGATTTAATCAAAATATTTGGATTTTTACTAGTATTTATGGTACAATCTTTCTTTTTGCTATAACTAAAACAAATGTTTGTTATAGTCTATCTTTCTTCTTTTCAGATTCTAATTCATGAGAACATAATTCTCCAGTTTTTATTTGTTTATTTCTCTTGGTAAAGGACATCACAAACAATTGATTTATTCTCAATTGACAATACATATACATATATTTTTCCAGGAAGTTGACTTGGAGGTGAGGGGTAATGGTAGAGGAATGTTTTATATATGATCTATTTTCTGCTTATATACTGACATCAGAATTCATTTCCTTTTATATTATCTATCCACATCTCACCTTTGATGATTTTCACTGGAGATTAAAAAACACCAATATCCAATGGGGGAAAGTCCTAAAACTAACTCAAATTCTAAGGTACTGGATTTATGTTTTTGTTTTTAATTGAGTGCTACAAACCTTTAGAGGTAATAAGCCCATTTCGATGACTTGTGAATGGTATATTTTTACGAAATAGAATTGAATGGTTAAAAAAAAAAAAAAAAAAAAATTCAACAAAGGGCCAGGTGTGGTGGCTCACGCCTGTAATCCCAGCTCTTTGTGAGGCCAAGGTGGGCAGACCATTTGAGGTCAGGAGTTTAAGACCAGCCTGACCGACATGGTGAAATTCTGTCTTTACCAAACACACACACACACACACACACACACACACACACACACACGAAAATTAGCCAGGTGTGGTGGTGCATACCTGTAGTCCCAGCTACTCGGAAGGCTAAGGCAGGATAATTGCTTGAACTGGGAGGCAGAAGTTGCAGTGAGCTGAGATTGTGCCATTGCACTCCAGTCTGGATGACAGAGTGAGACTCTGTCTCAAAAAAAAAAAAAAAAAAAAAAAATCAAATCAACAAAAACAGTGCATCACAGATGGTAAAATTAAACAGGACTTTAGTAAAATTTTGTTTCAGTTTGTGTGTGTGTGTGAGCGTACGTTTGTGTATGTACTGAATAAAATGTATTTCTTTCTATAGGGAATAATCAAAGGGTTTTATAAAACTGAACTATATAAAAGTCAGGGGCCCCTCAGTATACTCAAGTTGCCCTCTTCTGATCTTAGCTGGTCCCTTTCCAGCCTGCAATGAAGGATTGAATACTTCATATGTAAAATCTCTGCTCTGGTAACCTGGCAAAAGGAAAGGACACTGTTTTCTCTCAGAAGAATCATAGACCCAGCCTCCATTGCAGCCCAGGAAAACTGCTGCAGGATTCTCTACCTGGATAAAGAAACCATAATAAATAAAGCAGCAGTTTCTACCAACTTTCCCTTAAAATTCCTATGAAAAATAATCAAAGTAAAACAGTTAATATCAAAAATTGAGTCTCTTAAACAATGTTATGGTAGAATCCAGGAAAGTTCTCCATTAACTATAAAGCAGATGGAGTTAAACAGAGAAAATCATGTCTTAGCTTTTAGCTCTTGTTAAAGAAACTGCCCGAAAGAAGGTAGAACTTCTCTTTGTAATTTGACCCATTTTTAAAGGAACTTAGTCTTAATCAGAAAATCTGGCAGCCATTTTCATGTTCTTTTTGAATGAGTTTTGACATTTTTTTTAAAGAAAGCCAGAGTAATTAACAGTATTGGCAGCTAACATTTAATAAACAAGTAATAAGTGCAATGGCCAGCACTTTATAAACAATTAGTATTGTCCTCATTTTGTCAGTGAGGAAACTGTGCATAGGGAATTAGAGTAACTTGGCCAAAATCACATTGCTATTAAACTGACCCTTAGCTTGCATGTCAAATAACTACACTACACTACACTGCTAGTGAATATTACCTTGAAAATGATCAACTAGAGTAATCAGAGTAAATTTCAGGAAAATATTTAATATTTTAAAAGGATTTCAAGAACTCTATGAAATATAATCTATTGGCTAAAATCTGTTTTAATCTTTTGAAAATCAAGGGTTTTATATAAAATATCTTCAACAAACTAACAATCCTATGGAATCAAAACATTGTAAAGGGAGAATATCCGAGACAAAATGTCAATAGAATGAGATAAAAAAAGAAAATGAGTAAGTGGAAGAGGTATTTAAGAAAATCTAAAGGCAAAGGAAATAGAATTAAAGTATAAACCAGCGGATGTAAAAGCAAGACTTATTGAGAAACCTAAAATGTAGAACAAATGTCAAGTAGATTTAAACAATAAGATAGGATTTGATAGATCTGAAGGAAAAAAAAAGCAGAGATACCAGATATTCTTGAAGTACAGATAACATGGGAGCAAAAAAGCTTGAAACAATACAAGAAATCTTTCCTTGGCTGACACCAAATCAACAAAAAACGTAGGTCATATTTTAGGGGAAGCTGAAGTGTAAAGACTTTTAACAAGATAAATGCTGGCAAACACTTTTAATCATGAGAAATAAGCGAAGTATTATTGGAGCATATTAGCGGGAAAGAACAGTTCTACTGAAAAGCAAAAGCTTTCATTTACTTATCCTGTGCAACTTTAAATGACAGAGGACGCGATACTAGCGTGCAGACAGTGCTGTGCAAAAAAAAATTGTGAGCTGAAAATTTTATATCAAACATTTATGTATGATTATAAACACATATATCAGCTATCCAAATCTGATTAAAAATATCACATATGTATCGTTTTAAAATTACTTTATTTAAAACATTTGTAATTTCCCAAGAAAAATTAGAGTGCAGGACCACTGAAGATCCTGTATTACCTCTTCAATAATTATAAATATATATACACATACATATATAATGTCCATAAAATACATTAAAAATATGAAACTTCTATTTTTAAACTCATCATTTAATAGTATGTACATTTTAGTCAGGATATTATATTTCTATGCAGTTTTAAATCAATATGTTTGATTATATCACGTGAATACTCTATATTTCAAAAGAACATGGGAAAAAATGCCCCAAAATATCAAGAGTTTTTATCTGTATAGCAACCATATAGATATATCTTTCCACTTTTTTAGATATTCTAAATATCCTGTTGGGAATTATTTATGTCATAAAATGATGAATTAAAGTATATTGATAAATCATTAGAAAGTAAGTTCTTCTTGTTCCACCCTCCTTCCAAAAGCCGTAATTTAGAGGGCTGACCAATGGTTGCAGACAGCTATTAACATAGTCCAAAAGGGTAAAAGATGAAAAGCCTTATTCCCTTGCTTTTAACCTCAGTTAATCTCAGTTAATAATTAGTCATGAATTAGTACTGACTTTCCATGAACATGAAGTACTCCTTGGAAGAAGGTACAGAGGTGTGTGTGTGTGCGCGTGCGTGCATATCTCTTTTAGTGTTAAATTCTCTCTAGAATATAAATCTTATGAAGCAGGGATTTTTGTTCTGTGATGCATAAATTCAGACATTTGTATTTTGTTCATTGATGTCCAAATATTTAGAACAGTGTCTGATATATATTAGATATTGAATAAATATCTGTTGACTAAATAAAAATAATAAAGGGAAAAATACTTCAAGAGTAATGGTGTTTCATTTTTTCAGTAGAATACTGTTTCAAATGAAATGTCTTATGCCTGTGACTCTAGTGAATTCAATCTTTTTTAAATAAGTTATATAGTATTTATTAATTTGTACGTATATTACTTACTATGAAAGCAGTTTAAGTACAAATTCAATATATTTATGAATAGAAAGGAATATCTTTCATCAAATAAATTTTTCTGAGAAAGTGCATTTTGTAAAAAAGATTGAAAAAAACAAAAGCTAAACGAAGTTGCTGTAATTGACATAGAGTTGGAGAGGTAGAGGCCTACCTGCCCTGTTCTTTTCTTCCCCATGTGACCCTGTGGAGGATTCTAGAACACACTGAAACCAAGTTTGAAAGTCAGGGACACAGCTAAGACTATGACATAATTTTTACTTAATTAATAACAATTAATTGGATACAGTTGTATTAGTCTGTTCTCACACTGCTATGAAGAAATACTTGAAACTGATTAATTTATAAAGAAAAGATGTTTAATTGGTTCACAGTTATGCAGGCTGTACAGCAGTGGGACCCACCTTTCTGACACCAGGGACAGGTTTTGTGGAAAACAGTTTTTCAGGGATTGGGATGGGGATGGTTCCCAGATGATTCGAGCACATTACATTTATTGTGTACTTTATTTCTATTATTAGTACATTGCCATGTATAACGAAATAATTATACAATTCACCGTAACATAGAATCAGAGGAATCCCTGAGCTTGTTTCCCTCCAACTGGATGGTCGCATCTGGGGGTGATAGAAGACAGTGAGAGATCATCAGGCATTAGATTCTCATAAAGAGTGTGAAACCTAGATCCTTTGCATGTGCAGTTCACAACAGGGTTCACGCCCCATGAGAATCTAATGCCGCCACTGATCTGACAGGAGGCAAGCTCAGGTGGTAATGTGAGCAATGAGGAGCAGCTGTAAATACAGATGAAGCTTTGCTTGCTGCTCACCTCCTGATGTGCGGCCCAGTTCCCAACAGGCCACAGACTGGTACCGGTACCGGGGTTTGGGGACTCCGGTTGTACAGGAAGCAAGGCTGGGAGGCCTCAGGGAACTCACAATAATGGCAGAAGGCAAGGTGGAAGAAGGCTCATCTTACATGGCTGGAGCAGGAAGAAGACAGAGTGAAGGGCAAGGTGATATACAGTTTTAAACAACCAGATCTTGTGAGAACTCACTCACTATGACCAGAACAGCAAGGGGGAAATCCACCCCCATGATCCAATCACGTCCTAGGATGTCCCTCCTCCAACACTGGGGATTAAATTAGATATGGGATTTGAGCAGGGATGTAAATTCAAACCATATTAACGGTGGTGCTGGAATTGTTGAAAGAAGGAGTTGAAATCTTCCCCAGGCTCAAGAGAAAAAAAGTGCAGTGATAGGTTAGTGATGTCAGGGAGGCATGGTATTTGGGAAGAGTATACATTTAAAAGAAAAACATGGAGTTTTAATTTTGGTATTCAGCATGTTTGAGGTTTTATGTTTTAAAAAATAAAGTAAACATTTTATAAAGCGAAATATGCATCAAATATTTATAAAAATCCTTTATGCAACCCAACTGATACTGCTGTTTCAGAAAACAGGGTTTAAAAATCATAGCAATGGCTGGGCATGATGGCTCACACCTGTAATCAAAGTATTTTGAGAAGGTGGGAGGATCATTTGAGGTCAGGAGTTCGAGACTAGCCTGGCCAACACGGTGAAACCCTGTTTCTACTAAAAATACAAAAATTAGCTTGGTGTGGTGGCACGTGCTTGTAATCCCAGCTACTCAGAAGCTGAGGCAGGAGAATCACTTGAACCTGGGAGGCAGAGGTTGCAGTGAACCAAGATCCTTCCACTGCACTCCAACCTGGGCAACAGAGCAAGACTCTGTCTCAAAACAAAAAAGAAAACCGTAGCACCTGACTAAATCTGGTCAAAATGATTCACTTTTGTATAAAGATAGTATTCAACCTTTTTCCTTAATGTTCAATTAATTCCAATTCCCTCCTTTTAAAACATCTTAGTGATTGACATTATACTTAACACTCTTACCATCATAGGGATAGAGGTAGTTTCATGTTTTTTTGTTGTTGTTGTTGTTGTTTTCCCGAGGGGACGGAGTCTTGCTCCGTTGCCCAGGATGGAGTGTAGTGTGTGGCGGAATCTCGGCCCTCTGCAAGCCCCACCTCCCGGGTTCACGCCATTCTCCTGCCTCAGCCTCTGGAGTAGCTGGGACTACAGGCGCCCGCCACCACGCCAGGCTATTTATTTTTATTTTTATTTTTATTTTTTGAATTTTTAGTAGAGACGGGGTTTCACCATGTTAACCAGAATGGTCTGAATCTCCTGACCTGGGCCTCCCAAAGTGCTGGGATTACAGGCGCGAGCCACCGCGCCCGGCCATTACATGTTCTTTACATCAACTAAAGAGAGTCCACATATACTTTCACTATCAGGGCCTAATTAAAATCCCCAAACACAGCAAGAAGAAGCATATTATTCCAGCTTCCCCAAAACATATCATAAGGAGCCTGCTTCCCCTTTGCCTTCTGCCATGATTATAAATTATCATTAAGGTAGCTCATGCTCTGTTCTCTTAAAAAGGAAAAGAAAAAAAGTCCTAAAAAAGAAAGATTTGAATTTCAGAAAAAGACACAGATCAGATTGTGAAATATAAGCTTCTAAACAGAATATACTAATATTAATATCTATTTCATTAGATTCAATTGTTAAATAATTTCTTATTCTAAGTGTCAGTTGGGTGCTTTGCCCCATTGGGAGAGCTGAAATTGTTGGCTATTGCCTCTTACAGACACAGCTGTTCTCTTTGCCCTCCATTCATTTCCAGGAGAACTAACTCTTCAGGTCTATTTCATGCTTTTGCTTATTTGTTTATGTTCTGTGTTGTTGTGTTCTCTTGGCCTAGCTTTATATTCCTCAGGCTCCCTGGTTCAAAAATTCTCCTACAATTAGGAATTTTAAATGAAAATGTTCCTCAACCCAGGTGAATCTTCAATCTTGATGGTATTAGAATTACTAATCTAATCTAGGTAACAATGAAATCATATAACTGCAACTGCCTGAAGTCATATGATTGCGCTTTTTTGATCCTGAAGTACATTGTGAAACCTACTCAGGATGCCTAAAAGAATTCTCCTCTGGCATGTGGCAGGAAGAGTTTTAAAAGGCCTTTGTTAGTTAACCTTTCTCTTGGGCTAAGTTTACATGCATCCTAGTTTATAGAAAGCAAATTAACTCATGTTTAAGGCTTTGGGCCCATTTTTTGTTGTTGTTCTGGACACATGGCATATACCTGAAGTAAATAAATGGCGAGGAAGTCACAAGTGATATTCAAGAAAAAAATGATAAAATGTCTGAGATAACAAACTTTTATGTTTGTTAACATGTCAAAATTAGATTTGAATATGATGTAATTTCTGATTTGAAAAAGATTCTTTTAATGTGCATTTAGTACCTCAAATTGGAGGTCACCTTGATAGCTTTTAAAATGTTATATAATAATTCATTAGCAAATAATAATTCATAGACGTTTGAATAATTAAACTGTTTTATTGCCAAAGGATATCTTAATAAAGGAAGAAATGTCCATATCCTGAGGCCTCACCTTTGAGCTAGGTGTCACAAATCTATGTTTTTTACAAATTCCCAAAGTGAGCATTTCAAATGAAAGTTATGCACAAAATTTAAGTAGAAACTTCAGACATAGAAAAGGCCAAAGTAGACAAGATCTCTTTACTATTTCATAAGTAATACTAAATTCTAAATAGCATTTTATAATTCTAAATATTAACAGTTTAGCCACAACTTTGAAAAATTACCCTAAAGATGAAGAGTGCCCCATTCAAAAAGGAAATACAATTTGGGATGCTCTGATCATGTAATTACCTCATCTAGCCTGCAAACCTTTGTGTGCAGTAGGGAGATACATCAAAATTCCGACATCTATATATGTAGTCAATTGAGACATTGTATTAGTCAGGGTTCTCTAGAGGGACAGAATAATGGAATATATATAAAGGGGAGTAATATTAACTCACACAATCACAAGGGCACACAGTAGGCTGTCTGCAAGCTGAGGAGCAAGAAGAGCCAGTCCGAGTCCCAGAACTGAAGAACTTAGAGACTTATGTTTGAGGGCAGGAAGCATCCAGCACAGGAGAAAGATGTAGACTTGGAGGCTAGGGCAGTCTCACTTTTCACATTTTTCTGCCTGCTTATATTCTAGCCACACTGGCAGCTGATTAGATTGTGTCCTCCCAGATTAAGGGTGGGTCTGCCTTTCCCAGTCCACTGACCCTCACAGACACACCAAGGATCAATACTTTGTATCATTCAATCCAATCAAGTTGACAGTATTGACTATCAAAGACATTAATAACTTGCCCTTGTGCAGTTGCCAAGTTACTGAACTATCTTATCAGATCTGGGCCTATCCAATTCCAGAGTACGTTCTACATTTTTCTTTTGTAGAAACTAAAACAAAATGTGAAAATATATTAATTTTCAATATGCTTTTACTTGTGATAGTATCAGTAATAACCAGGACTAGCTACAGTGCTACATGGAGAAACAGGGGCTTTGGATGAGAAAATCCATCTTTGCACCTTTGTTGTCATTTTCTAGCTATGTACTTTTTCATTGATTCCACAAATATTTATGTAGCACCTACTATGTACATGACACTTTTCCAAATGGTAAAGGTACATCAAAACAGAACAAAACAGAAAACTTCAATAGGTATGCATTCCAGAAAGATGGAGGTGGGAGATAGGGGTGAATGCTATCCAGACCAAGAAAAGGGTAAATTCAGAGACTTTGAGGTTGGATGAAGCCCATTGTTTCAGGGTCTGGAAACAGTATACTAGCTGGTAAAAATTATACTAGGCTGTGGCTGTCACTGACAGGAACTATTTAACTTTTTATTTGACATCTCAGTAGATGGCCAGTGGAAAGTCAGAATAACATAGTGATTAAGAGTTTGGCTTCTCGCATTCAGTGGATAGATTTGGTATTGATTGATATATTTACTAGCTCTGTGTCATTTATCAAGTTATTTAACTTTTCCCTAAGTCTCAGATAATTCTTGTGTAATGTAAGGATAATAAAGTAATAGCCTCATAGAGGTGACATGAGTACAGAAGGGGATGAGATGTATAAAAGTTCTATTTTTTTTTTTTTTTACATGTTCTGGCATGTGGTGAATGTTCATTGAATAATAAACTTAATGAAATATGTGCATACATCAAAAATTATGCAGCATTTCTGAGAGAATTCAAGAAGATCCAAGTAAATGGAGAGAGATATATATCTGTTAATTAGAAGAATAAATATTGTTAAAATGTTAATTTTATAAAATTTGATATAAAGATTTAAGACAATCTCAGCAACAATTTTTTTGAATGAAAATCAACAAGCTGATTTTAATATTTTAATATGAAAATCCAAAGGACTGGGAATAACCAAAACTGTTTTTAAAAAAGATTAAAGTTAGAGGATATACTCTACCTAATTACAAGACTTAGTATAAAGCTATAGTGAATGAGACAATGTAGTTGTGAGTTAAAATTAGACTAGTGATCGAAGCAAAATAATAAAGCAACCAGAAATAGATCCACACATATATGGTCAACTGATTTTCATGAGGATGCCAAGGCACTTCGCTGGATAAAGGCCTCTTTTTAGAAAGGATGCTGGAACAATTGAATATCTTTATGCAAAATTAAATTTGAAGGTTACTTCATACCTTAAAGAAAAACTAACTAAAATTGATGGTAGATCCAAAAGTTACACCTAAAATTAGAAAACTTTTAGAAGAAGACAGAAGAAAAATCTTTGTAATCTTGAGTTCTAGATAGATTTCTTGGCTAGGACCCCAAAATTATATAATATCCTAAAATAAATTGGTAAATTGGACCTCATAAATATTAAAAAATAAATGTTTTTACTATTTATAGAGACAGGTCTTGCTCTGTTGCCCAGACTTCTTCCACAGTCTGGGCCTCAAGTGATTCTCCTGTCTTGGCCTCCCAAAATCTTTTGCTCTTCCAGAAATGCTGTTAAGAAAATGAATAGGTAAATCACAGACGAGGCAAGAAGTATATCTGACCTAAAAATTGGTTCAAAATCTATGCAACATTTTTACAATTTAAGACATGAGACAACTTGATAAAGAGATGGTATAAGATTGGCATCACAAAGGCTGAAAGGACATTTTAGGATAAGAGAAATGCTCTATATTATGATTGCAATGATGGTTTCACCACACCTGTATATATCAGTCAAAATTATTAAAATTATATGTTTAAAGTGCTAACTATTGTTATATTTATATTTTAACTTTAAACTGTTAAGTAGAAACAACAACAATATTTTCCATGGGTTGTTATTGTTGACACTGAGTGGTGACGGGCACGTGGAAATTCACCATATTAGTTTTTCTGTAAGTTTCTGTATTAAAAAGTCAAAGATTATATGTTGTTAAATGGCATATAGGAAAGTTACCTGATTCTGCAGAATGCATAACATTACAAATCCAACTTAAACTGATGGGCGTGGTGCTTAAGAAACACTATGTGATGAATGAATTGGAGTTAACTAAATGAAAAGACATGCTGGGGTGTTGGAGGAGAAATGATCTCAGCATGAGGCATATATTTTTAGCAGGATTGAGACTGGCATAATTGAGGGACACTTATAAGATTTGGATGGCTCAAACCTGTAATCCCAGCACTTTGGGAGGCCGAGACGGGCGGATCACGAGGTCAGGAGATCAAGATCATCCTGGCTAACACGGTGAAACCCCGTCTCTACTAAAAAAAATACCAAAAAAAAAAAAAACAGAAAAAACTAGCCAGGCGAGGTGGCAGGCACCTGTAGTCCCAGCTACTCAGGAGGCTGAGTCAGGAGAATGGCATAAACCCGGAAGGTGGAGCTTGCAGTGAGCTGAGATCTGGCCACTGCACTCCAGCCTGGGCGACAGAGGGAGACTCCATCTCAAAAAAAAAAAAAAAAAAAAAAAAAAAAAAAAGACTTGTATGGTTACAGTTCCCAAAGTAAGTTTTGTTATAAAGTCTCAAATAGATTTTATTATTGAAAGAGTCAGGGAATAAATTTCAGGTGACATTTCGTGATACAAAGAGAGGAGAGGAAGCCAGTCTGCTTAGTCTGAAGGGACATAAAAACAGTGTCCTCAGCCTTTTTGACTTCAAATCTGATAGAATATTAAAAACAAACAAACAAACAAAAAAACCTTTAAATAAAAAAAAAAACAAGCAAAATCTAAAAGAATCAAAGGATAATTCAAGAACTGAAAAATTCCAGGCTTAAATTACAAATAAAAGCATGCAAATATTGATGCATTTAGCTTCTCCCTAGATAAAATGTGAAGTTGAAGTTAATTTTCAAGGAGGAGGATAGAAGTAGAGTTCTCCAAAAGGGTCCTTTATTAAAAAGACGGAAAACAATTTTCCAACTTCCTCATACTGGACTTTTGAAGAAATTTATTTTAATGCAAATATCCAGCTACCAGTGAATCTCATAGGTTTAGGGAAAGAGGAAAGATGTCCACCCTCCACTCTACACTTAAGGCTTAAGACGCTGCACATTGAGGAAGAAAATCAAGACAGACCCTTATTAACTGGTTACAGCCACATTCTTCAGCAGGTGATCAGCAAGGACAGAGAAGAGGGCCAAGCCAGTTTACCCTCTTTCCCCTCGTGTTAATACACCACCCAGTGCAATCAGGGACCTTTACTTTCTTTCTTTTTTTTCTTTTAGGGACCTTTACTTCCTAATAGACTTCAGCCTCCATCCCCTAGTTGGTTGGACACTTAGGGAAATTATCCAAAATTATGTATATTTTTGGTCTATTTTTCCTTTTTGTATCTCTAGTGCCTAGATGAGTACCTGGTATACATCAGGTACCAATGAATATTTGTTGGATACATGAATAAAATCCTTAACCTGAAATTATTAAACTGATCTAGTGTACAGAAGACACTGAATCATGTTTCCCCCCTCATTATAATCTCTTATCTTCTCAGTAGAATTCATTCTTATTCTAAATCACTACTGACATGAATCTACTTAACAAACTCCATTTGAATTATTTTATACATTCTTGAAGGAAAGCGGCTCAAATCTCCGCTCCCTATGCATTGCTACAGTTTACTCATGTGCGTGTTCCCACAACATTGCACTATGGATTTTTCTAAAAAAAAGTTAATGTACTTTTAACTGAAATATTTCCAGCCCATACATAGCAATTAATAGATATTAGTTTCAGTATAGCAAAGGCAGTTTCTAGCATCAATCATATGACTTAGTTAAAAAGTTATAAAATACATAAAAATGGTAAAGTTTTCATTTTCTTGAACATCACGTATGTTTTAGTATAGTTTCGTATGACAGGGCTGACAGAAAAATGTTGGAGGATTGAATACCTTTGAGCACTATATAAAAACATCAGTCTGAGAGGAAAGTATTATAGACCCTTTCCAAAGGAAAATGGGTTGTGATTTAGGGAAATATCCAGTTTTTCTTATTTTTTGGCATCAGAGGCTAATGTAATAACTGTTATAAACTACAGAGAGTCGGGACAACTGACCTGGCGTTGGAGCCAGCAGTCATTACTCAGTATCATGTCGTCTAAATCTTTGGGACTATGAAAACCTGAGGCTTTTCCCTATTGTCCAGGGAAGTCTGTGTGGGGTCTGGAAATTGCCCACTTTCCTATAAGCCTTTACCATCCTCCCTTTTTCTTCCCTCCAGGCAACCCTCATGCTATTTTTTTTTAACTTTGTGTTTTCCTGTCTTTAGCCTCACTCTCTGCCCCACTGTCTCTTCTCTTGTCACATAGGACTTTACGCAGAGGATCCACAGACTGTTATTTTCTGTAAAAAGATAAAGCACAGGAGGTCTGGAGAATAAACAAAGTCATTTTTGAGAGGTCTTTTAATTCACTTATATTCATTTCACTTGATAAAAGGAACTCCCACCCTTTGCTTCTGGAACAAGTCTTTCATCCTTTATCTCTGAATTCTCTAAAGTCAGATAAACTATATATGCCATTGCAGTACATTTCATTTCCTTCCTTTAATTTCCTCAGCACTAATTTTTTTTAAAGATTTGACACTGGTCGGTACTCTTTAAAAAAGGATAAAAACAACATTATAATTGTATATCTACCCACAGAGCATCTTACATGATGGGATTTCTTACTACTCTGTTTTCCATGAAAGGACTAATACAGAATCCACCCTCTGGCTCACGGGTCTGCTGCTGTAAGGACGCTGCTGTGTCTGTGGTTGTGGCTGTGACTCCAGTAGTCAGAATGTGCGTTTGATCTATGCAAGATTCTGTGTAGGCTTTATCCATAGGGAGACCAAGCAATTGGATCTTAGCCTTCTAGAAGCCATTTCATACATCCAATAATTCAAGTTTTTAAAACATAAAACACAACTTTCACTTAATTAGAATTCTCTAAATCCTAGGATTCTTAAAGAATGTCATATGTGATGGGGCTCTCCAGTGCTAAACATACAGTGGCCGTGGTGTGTGGGTGAATATTTAACAACTGACTCTTAGGGGAGGGGAAGCCCCAGTTATAGTTTTTGCTGATTTCTGTGGTGTAAATAGTCCAATTATCGACAATTTTGAGCTACCTGGAGACATTGATAAATGTGGAGTTGGGAATTAATGGGTGCAATTGGTTCTTGGGAATGTGCCTGAACAGTTTCAGCGTCCCCTGTGAGATGAACAAAAGAATGTATTTGAGTCGGGCTGTAAATATTAATTTGAAATCAGTACTTTAGAAAACATACATATCAAGTGTTATGTGTTTTTTGCTACTAAAAGAAAAGAACAAAACATTAAGTGTGTTTCCGGGTGAAATGTTTTAAATCAAATAAACTAGAAAGAGAAGTTTGGGTTGAGGAAGCAACATTTCTGGTGCAGATTTAAACACAGCCTATGTAAGCAATACACCTTTTTTTTTTTTTTTTTTTTTTTTTTTTTTGTATTTTCGTTTAGTAGAAACAGGATTTCACCATGTTGGTCAGGCTGGTCTCGAACTCCTGATCTCAAATGATCCACTCACCTCAGCCTCCCAAAGTGCTGGAATTACAGGCGTGAGCCACCGCACCCGACCTAAACAATATAACTTGTTCGTAGTTTCTATAACTCAACTTTTTTTTTTTCTCCTCCATTCTTGTGTGGTGCTGGTAATAATCCTCAATCAATTTGGAATCAATTCTTTTCCTCAACTTGCATATAATATTAGGGAGGCTTATGTCATAGTAAGACACTAGTAAGCAGTAAGCCATCTTTGTCAGTGCTACGTGTCCCCTTTGGCATCTGCGGAGATGGTAATACAACACTGATAGTCATTGATCCATGCAGTAGATATGTCCTCTACTCCTAGCTTTATGACTTCCAGGTCTTCTCAGTTATAATTCGCTATTTTCTTGG